>NC_064633.1:36203208-36513471 GCF_023864275.1 Schistocerca cancellata | reverse complement strand
CCCACAATGCACTCAAAATGTCGGACGAGTAACCCTCGCTGAGCAATAACGGAGACGAATATGGAAATCGGCCAGCTCGGTGGTGCTGACAGCGGCTTAAATATTGCGGTAAAAGACGACGGGGCCTCTAAACAGCATTCAGATATGGAGATGGACATAAGACAGTGCAAACAGAGGTCACCAAAACTGTATGCAGTAGCTTTTCTTTCGCAATCAGACGAGTGCTTTTTCGGTACGAGAGGAAACGTGGAAGGGGCGACTATTAGGACGACATAAGTAAAGCTGGTTCTGTCACAGTTTGCGCTTTGCCAGGCGCAGTGAAAGAAGATTCAGAATTAGTTCTTTTATTTCCATAAAGTATAGGTAGTGTCTTGTCTAGTGGTTGGCTTCGTCTGTCAGTGCCCGCTGAGGAATCGCGTCGTAAGCGGCCTTCAGCTAATACTGCACACTTCGTTCCAGCCGGCTGCTGCACTGTCGGTTCGCCGCTTGTGGTAGCCCCCTGGCTCTGCCGCGGCGTTGCGGTACAGCCAGTGAGTAATGTCGACTTTCTAGGTACACTGTTTCCTCCCGCTCAACCATTACGTCGAACTTCGTACATCGTTGACGATTTCCGTGTAGCCGTGGAGTGTCAGGAACGCTGGTGTCCTTATCCTGGTGGAACAGAAAGACCTCCAGATCCTCCGATCAGCGACAGGAGCAGACTGTGGAGTTGAACTCCGTGAGTGGTGATTATCACGTAACGGCCAGATCTCCTAGTAGCGGCCGTTGTTGCCCGTAATGTGCAGCAAATCTAAAACAGACATCGCAGACGTTACTCCGATTCACAATGGAGTCCCTGATTACAGGGATTGGAGGCAAGCAGTAGCTAATACTTACCTGGCGTCATTCTACATGACCGCATAGGGCTTGCTATTACGAAGGTATCAATGGTTCTATGTCCTGCTATGCTATAACTGGTTCGTAAGAGCGTCAATGTGCATCTTTTTTCTTTAAATTCTTGCTGTAAGAGGGATAAGCAGGCTGCTAGCTTGTTGATGTACATAATACCTAATAATAAATAAATACTTCAATACACGGCTCTAAGAAAAAAAGTCTCAAATTGTGAATGTACTGCCAGTATTACAGGCCAAAGCGTCGATACTTTCCCGTCGATAAATTGCCATATCGATAATCTGTAGATACATCGAAGGCCGGTTACAATTAATAATAAAGATGTATGGGATTCCCGATAATTTTAAAAATATCAACAGTCCTAATTACAACCCACACTCAGAATTGAGAACATTAGTACGAGATCTGCAGTTGGCACATGCGTGGGAACAGGTCCACGGAAACCGAACTGTATACACACACGCACATAACTGGCTGCTCCACCAGCAGCATCAGTCGCGTCTAAATCAGGCGCCGTCTCCAACCTGATATACATTACGCGGAAATATGGCCTGCAGACTTCACCGACCACTCGGTATGTATCTGCTTGCTCGCCCTCCAATGACAGCAAGTCTAGCGAAGTTACGACCTAAGGAAAATATGCAATACTGTGATGCTTTAAGGTGGGCCAAAGTTCTTGAAGTTGGGCAGTCTTGTGAAGGGCGTCAACAGATACAGTCAAAGAAATATGTACACTTGACAGCAGAAAAAGTGGGTCACTGCCGAATACAACCAACATAACGTAGCTGTGTTGCAGGTTCTCTAAACACCAAAATCGTGTGGGGTACAGTCGTTTGCTACACACAATGGGTACCGCAAGAGACTACTAGAGACCAAAGGTCTTTATGGCAGTCAGTCTAAGCGTCAACTAATATCGTCATACAAAACATAATAGAAAACATGTTCTTAGCGATGAGACACCCAGTAACACTCATAAACTAACCTTAATTAAAAGAAGTGACATTCCAAAAGTTCTGAGAAGACGGATTATTTTACATATATCGTACACTAATCCTTAGAAAAAATTAAATACTTGAGACAGTATATGGAGTTACAAAGCTGTACGGCAATTGGAAAAAAGTTTTTCGCTCTCGAAAAGGTTTTCCATCCACGTGCTGAACGTCGCTGAACGGCGAGTGTCTCTGAAAACTGGATATTGGACGAACCAGTAAAAAAAACCGCGATTAACGGCAACAAGCACTCTTCAGAAATCTCAACATTAACAGCGAATCACCAGTAATATCATTGTTCTCGTAACCCATCAACAGCTACGTGTACAGAAATTTGAACTTTAAATGACATGACCAACGTCGTCTTTTTGGATCTGCACCTATAGCCATTGCTAACTAAGCTAAGCTTTGTTTGTGCCTTATTGAGACCCGATCACTAGGCATAAAGAGACGTGAAGTATAGACGTTTGCACCAGTATCAGTTATCAGTTCAGATCCTGAAAATAAATGACGAAAATGTTTGTGCTGAACTGGGAATCCTGTCATAAGTTACCTTCCTGGGAACTACCCCCAACAACGTTTAATATGGTGTCATTCGCAAGGAACAAGGTATGCTCATGTTTAAAATTGAAATGCCATCATGTAAAGCTTGACAGGGATGCGAACCCAGCACCTAATCGAAATGTTAACGAAGAACGTAAAATCATAAGTTAAATATCAAATTACAAAGAAATGAACACCCTTATCTGCATACAGGCGTTGACATACGTCAGTGGGGACTGATGAAAATGTGTGCCCCGACCGGGATCTCTTGCTTACATGGCAGACGCTCAATCCATCTGAGCCACCGAGGGGACAGAGGATAGCGCGACTGCAGCGATTTCTCTCTGGCACGCCTCCCGCGAAACCCACATTTTCAACGTATTGTCCCGCACTACATTCGTAGTGCCCCGCCCATTATACTCATTACTCGCGGCGCGTTGCCGATTCCCGTATATATAAATATCAAATGTTTTCACCAACAGCGAGATGTTGGATCCTTAAATGCCGATAGAATTGTTTTTGCGTGACTGGGATTCGAACACAGCATCTAGCGCCGTCGTTTTCTAGCCAGGAACAGAGGATAAATAACTGTTGTTGGTTCATCAGTAGCGAGATGTGAGCATGTTTAGCTAGACATCAGGCGACGAAAAGTCCTGTGCTGAATGTAATTCAAACCCCGCACACGTGGTCATGAAGACACTTTAACTATAAAATTCTCTCCAATAATAGCTAGGTACTTTCAATGATGTGACGGAAAATACTCTGCTGGCTGGAAGTTGAATCCTCAACATATCGTCGATTGTGATCACAACGTCAAACCCAAATCCGTTTTCGCCAGTAGGATGGAGAGGCATGTTTGAACTTCAAAAGATGTAAGGAAACGTTTGGTCTTGTAATGTTGTGATAAAAAGCTCATCATGTGGCTGTTAGTTGAAACGAACACGTTACAGCTGACAACGCATGGAGACGTTGAAAATGAAACTATTTTTCACTAGTTGTTCAGAGTGCACATGCTAGGGCTTGAAATGAAATAATGAATATTTTGTACTAATCAGGATTCGAAACCAGATAGGTGCCTTTCGAGGGGGCCTAGAAGAGTACGTAATCTGGGGAACACAGTGAAATCGAATTCGAATCCCAGTCCAGCACCACAATTTTCAACGTCTCAGTTTCAGATGAAGTAAGAGCCTTGTGAACTTACATGGCCATTGGTTCATTTAATGAAATACGTTTTCTAGTTTACGACGGCTTGCTGGTGACAGTCTCTGCCTTCAGAGGTTTCTCCATCTGTCAAAGCTCAAACGAATACCGCTCTGCCCCAGTCGGCAGCGAAGGGGTCTTATCTTTACAGCGGGTATTGAACTACGGAGCTTACTGGCGTTCTGCACTTAGCGTTTCTAGGGGTGCAAGAGCGTTACTTGTGAAATGTGAACCTACACGTTTTACACGTCAGGCGTACATTTTTAACACACACATCAATAAAAGATTAATCCACCAGACCACAGAATCCCCTGCCACGCACATAATTATTAATTGAAGGGTATTCATTTAGATGAAGATGCAGATGTTAAGGGACGCGTAACAGGAAGGAGGGCGGGATCTGGGAATGGATAGAAGTACAGAAGTGCAAAATAGAGGCGTGAAATGCTTGCAAAGTATTGCTTACTTAGATGTGTGCCACAGTTCGTTTTATCGTAATACCGAGAGGTAAGGAAGGACTGTTTCCAGAACGAAGAATGGGTTATAGGGAAGGGGAGATCAAAGAATACGGTTTCATAGGTGTTGAGAGGAATGATAGCGAGCAAAGACAGCAGCAATTAAGAGAAAATGTAGCGTCAATGGAAACCGCTAGATTTGTTTATGAAGTTTTGGAGAATGGAATAGAAGGGCACTTGCGGCGATAGTGTCAGAGAGAGAGAGAGAGAGAGAGAGAGAGAGAGAGAGAGAGAGAGAGAGATACGTATTTGAAATAACAAAAACTACTCTCTCTCTCTCCCTCTCTCTCTCTCTCTCTCTCTCTCTCTCTCTCTCTCTCTCTCTCTGTGTGTGTGTGTGTGTGTGTGTGTGTGTGTGTGTGTGTGTGTGTGTGTGTGTGTGTGTGTGTGTGTCAGTCCATCTACGCTGATTAGTTTACAAGCGTCTAGACAGGAGATAAATGAAATCAAAATAGAATATTTAACAAACTGTATATTCAAAAGGAACCAACTTGAATTAAAAAGGCAACTCAAAGGAAAACTAACCCATATTGTACCTTTCCTGTTGCCACGCGATCTTCCACTAGCTCCCAATGAGGAAAAATGACTAAAAAGAAGACATAACAAAACATTTTAAGGACTCTAATATTTTATCCAGAATCCTTCATTATTTTGTACTTCTATCATGCGTCTTGGCATAGAATGTATAATCCGTCGGACGTAACGGCCTGAAGAAGTAACTTCCTCCCAGGCTTCCAGGACGCAGTCCCAAAGAGCGTTCACAGTAGTTGCTTGGTTTCGTAGCCATTTCTCTGTTAATGTTCTGGCGACCTCAGCCCACATGTTTTCCATGGGATTCATATCAGCCGCCAGTCCATGACGTTGACACCAATGGTGGAGAGCCGCTGCTGAACGAATGCAGACTTGTGAATGTGAGAATGGTCCTCTTGCAATGTGACGTCCCTTTTGCGTACAGCATTCGCACTGGACAGCGTGCAGTATGCCCACATACTGGAAAATGTGATGCTTCCGTCAGAGTTCTTTCTATCCTGTGAAGAATTACCGCCCCTCTCGCAGAAATCCAACCCTAGCAGGTAACAGATAGCCAGCCACTTCCTCTCGTCGTGGTTACATATTCGCGTCGATGGCGAGTCCCTTGCGGCCTGTAACCCCAGCCTCAGCAAGTAGGCTATTAACAGGACTGGTGCGGAATGCTCCTGTCGCCTGTCGAACCCCACAGTGGTGAATGGGGTCCAGCAGTTGCAACGCTGAGGGCGACGCTGAGCCATATGCCACGCTCCCATAATCCAGTCGGGACAGCACAAGGATTTTGTAGAGCTGCAGCAGCATGTTATGATCTGCACCCAAAGTTGTGTTGCTGAGGCAGCGGAGGGCATTCAGATGCTGCCAGCACTGACGCTTGAGCTGACGAATATGTGGAAGCCAAGGAAGCCGGACATCAAACAACAATCCCAGAAAATGGTGTCAACAACCCTGAGCATGGCATCCTGAAGATAAAGCTCAGGGTGGGGATGGACAGTTCGACGCCGACAAAAGTGCATAACACAAGTCTTCGCAGGAGAAAAATTGAAACCCATGGGCTAGGGCCCACGCCTGCGCCTTGCGTATGGCTCCCTGCAACCTACGTTCTGCAACACTAATGGTGGAGGAGCTGAGAAAGATGCAGAAATCGTCAGCATATAACGTGGGTGAGACAGACGACCCTACTGCTGCAGCAAGGCCATTAATGGACACAAGGAAAAGGGGCACGTTCAATACATAGCCCTGTGGAACGCCGTTCTCCTGGATATCAAGTGAACTATGGGATGTGCCAATTAAAACGCGGAATGTCCGAACAGATAAATTCTGAATAAAAATGGGGCGAGAGCCCCGGAGACCCCACCCGTGCAACGTGGCGAGAATATGGTGCCGCCACGTCGTGTCATATGCTCTGGAGAGGTCGAAAAAGACGGAGACGATGTGTTGGCGCCTGGAAAAAGCAGTGCAGATTGCAGACTCAAGGAAGACCAAAGTAACGGCCCTGACGGAAGCCGCTCTGGCACTGAGCCAGAAGACCCCGAGACTCAAGCAGCCAACACAGCCGTCGACTCACCATACGTTCCAGTAGCTTGCACAGAGTATTTGTCAAGCTCATGGGCCGATAGATATCCACATTAAGCGGGGGGTCCTTACCAGGCTTCAGCACCGGAATGATGGTACTTTCTCGCCACTGCGACGGAAAGACACCATCGCCCCATATGCGGTTGAAGATGGCAAGAACACATCGCTGACAGTCCGGGGACAGGTGTTTGAGCATCTGATTATGAACGCCTTCTGGCCCAGAGGCTGTATCGGGGCACTGTGGCAGGGCGCTCTCGAGTTCCCACAAACTAAATGGGGCGTTATACGCCTCAGGGTGGCGAGAAGCAAAAGAAAGCCGTTTGCTTTCCTCCCGGCGTTTGAGCGCGCGAAACGCAGGCGGGTAATTCCCCGACGCAGAGGCCCGAACATAGTGCTGTGCGAAATGCTCGGCGATTGCATCGGCATCGGTGGATACCGCCCCGTTGATGGTAAGCCCTGGGACACCTGTAGAGTATTGCAATCCAAAGATGCGCCGAATCTTCATCCACACCTGGGCGGGTGAAGTACGGGAACCAATCTTGTAAACGTACCTCTCCCAGCACTCCTGTTTCCTCCGTTTGATAAGCCTCCGGACCTGAGCATGGAGACGTTTGAATAAAATGAGGTTCTCCAGAGACGGGTGCCGTTTATGTCGCTGAAGAGCCCGCCGACGTTCTTTAATGGCGTCAGCGACCTCTGGAGACCACCAAGGCACTGACTTTCGCCGGGGGCACCCTAACGAACGAGGAATCGTACGTTCCGCAGCGGAAACAATCGCTGCAGTCAGTGTCTGAACCGCCACATCGATGGTACCTTGGGGGAGATATTCAACAGTGGCAGCAGAGGAGGACGTGTCCCAGTTTGCCTTGCTAAATGCCCATCTAGGCGAGCGTTCAAGGGAGCAACGCTGTGGTAGTGAAAGGAAGATGGGAAAATGGTCACTACCACACAAGTCCTCGCGGACTCTCCAGTGGACCAATGGTACAAGCCCTGGGCTGCACAACGGCAGATCTATGGCCGAGAACGTGCCATACGCCACACTGAAATGTGTGGCAGCGCCAGTGTTTAAGAGGCAGAGGTCGAGTTGGGAGATGAGATTCTCGACCTCTCTGCCTCGGCCAGTAACCTTCGTTCCACCCCACAGGGGATTGTGGGCGTTAAAATCCCCCAGGAGAAGAAAAGGCGTGGGGAGTTGGGCGACAAGTGCAGCCAATTCGGTCAGGGAGACTGAACCGTCTGCAGTGTCTATCTCCCTCCAGGTGGTAATGTCCTGGGTAGTCCTTACGCGGACAGCCACAGCTTCCAATGATGTTTGAAGGGGCACAAGAGCACTATATACAGAGGTAAGGACATACACGCAGGCTCCACCTGACACACTAGTGTAAGTGCTACGGTTGCAGTAATAACCCCTGTATCCACAAAGGACAGAAGTCCACATTGCCGGGAACCAGGTTTCCTGGAGGGCAATGCAGAAAGCAGGTGTCATGCTTAGAAGCTGTTGTAGCTCAGGGAGATGGCTAAAATAACTGCCACAATTCCACTGGAGGATTGTACAAAGCGTGTCCTGTAAGGGCATTAAGGTACTGAAAAAGCAAATTATTTAACAGCGTCACATGCTGCCACCGACTGAGTGACTGACGTCGCAACTGCCATCGTTTCTGAGACGGCGAGATCGAGGTCATCAGGGGATGCAAAGAGCTCGACCTCATCCTCAGAGGCTGAGCTGACAGGAAGCGTTAGCGCGGGAACCACTGGGTCCTTAGGCTTCTTAGAGAGCTTCCTCTTCTCTCTCTTGTCTTTGGAAGGAGGGTTCGCATGCTGGGAGGGCTTTCCTGATGCATTGTCAGGAACAGAGGAAGAGCGTGAAGCCCTTTGACCAGCATCTGGTGGCTTCCTCAGCCACTGGCTAGCGTCTTGCGAGACACTGGTAAAATCCTTGGAAGGGACTCCCCCAAGGGACCCCTTCCGAACGAGTGAGGCCTGAGGAGGCTGTTGCCTCCTCCGGCCGAGTGGAAACAGGAGTGCTCAGAGAGGTACGTTTACAAGATTGGTTCCCGTACTTCACCCTCCCAGGTGCGGATGAAGATTCCCCAGTTGTTCAGGGTCCACTGCTCCCAGACCGGGTGTTTTGGGAGCAGTGGAAGAGAGTGTGGCCCCTACCAGCGGCGGGGTAGGCGTAACTTAACTGTTCTGTGGGCCAACTGAGAAGAGGAGTTATGCTGCTGCAACTCTGCCGCCACCAGTTCCAGCAAAGACTCCCAACATAGATGTGGGGTTGAGCCGTTCTAGCTTCTTCTTGCCTCTTGGTAAGTTAAACGGTACAGGGTCTTAATTTCTTGTATCTTCCGCTCTCTTTGGTAGACTGCAGAGTCTGGCAAGCAGGGAGAATGATGCTCTCCACAGTTAACGCAGGTGGGAGGCGGAGCACATGGAACATTAGGATGTGAAGGTCATCCACAATCACGACACGTGGGGCTGGCAGTGCATCTGGAGGACATATGTCCGAACTTCCAGCACTGGAAGCATCGCATAGGGGGCGGGACATTGCTTGCCTGAGGTCAAGGTCATGATCTACCGGTGCAGTCACCCTCAATGTCAATCCCTAAGGCCAGGATGAAGGCACCGGTAGCGACCCTATTATCCTTGGGCCCCCTGAAGACACGACGGACAAAGTGCACACCTCGTCGTGCTAGGTTCTCCCGTAGCTCGTCATCAGACTGTAGCAGAAGATCTTTATGAAAAGTAATCCCCTGCACCAAATTTAAGGACTTATGGGGAGTGACGTGAACGGGGATGTCACCAAGCTTCTCACAGGCGAGTAACGCCCGTGACTGTTTCCAAAATGAGGAGCGGGGCTATTTTGATACAAGCAGTTTCATCTGGACAGATGCCACTTCCCCAAACTGATCTTCAAGATGGTGAACAAAGAAGAGAGGCTTAGTCCGCCAAAAACGAATCCCCATCGGTTCTGCTGCACACAAGGTATCGCGGTGAATACGGCTCCTGTCTGTCCGCAGCCCTACGTTCCTCCCATGGCGTGGCTAGGGAAGGGAACGATTAAATTCTGTCGTACCGCGCTTAGCGACGTTCGCGGTCGTGCGACCACCGGATTGAGGCTTCACCCGCTTCATAGCGGGGCATCTGCCCTGATGCCACCCACTCCACCCAGGGGCTCTCCCCACGGGCGCCACCCAGCCACAGCAAAGGCCACCTGGCAGGGTGGCCGTTGCTGGGAGTCCTGATGCCCCAGAGAGACGAGCATCGACTCCTTGGCTTATGTGGGGAGGTGTCAGTTCAGGCATCGGCAGTACGATCCCTGTGTTGTCAGGGGGCAACAACCTAGAGGGTACATGACGACCCCACCACAATGGGCTGGCTACCGTGCTGGATTTTGGGTGCCATGGGTAGTCCATAGTGATTGTGGGTGCAGATGGTGACGCACTAAGGGCGTAACTTACACAATCCATCAGCTGTGTAAGCCCAAAATGAGGGATGGAGGGTGCAGTGACGACGCCAAGGCGATCAAGAGTGCCAAGGTCTTAGGGCACAGAGGACTCACGGTGCACCACGTAAGGTGTCCTGCCCCAAACGGCTCGTACTTCCGTTGAATTTGGAAAAATGGAGGTCAAACCCCAATGGGGACCATCACATTAAAGGCTGAAACAGTAGAGACTCGTTTCAGTCGCCTCTTACGACAGGCAGGAATACCGCGGGCCTATTCTAACCCCCGAACCCGCGGGGGGGGGGGGGAGGGAGGGGGGGAAGGGCGGGGGCGGCGGGCTTCCTCTGGAGTCTCCACGAGAAGTGATATGCCATTATTTGTGTACCTTAAGAATTTCACAATTACTCCTGCGAGGTGCTCCTCGAGTTTGTCGACCTATTTCGCCTGTTGACGAGGCATTTCGCTACCTTCAGAGAGTCATAGTTACTCCTGCCAGTTGCTGCCCATTTTACCACAGTCACGTCTTCAAGCTTCCTCTGTCCAGTTCAATAGAAGCGACAGGCTATGATTTGTCGACCGTAAGACTTTCGAGTAACTCCTACCAGGTGCTAACCGAGTTTGCCGTGTATTTTGCCTGTTGACGAGGCATTTGGCTAGCTTAAGAGAGTCATAGTTACTCCTACCAGTTGCTCCCCGTTTTACGACAGTCACATCTTTAAGCTTCATCTGGAATGTCTACGAAACGTGATACGCCATTATTTATCTACCTTAAGACTTTCAAAGTTACTCCCGCCACGTGCTCCTCTAGTTTGCCGATGTATTTCGTCTGGTGACGGGTCATTTGGCGATTTGAGCCGTCTTTATTCATAAATGAGTAACACATACATAATTATATAAATAAACATAGCATATTCAGTATACGGGTGCTATGTACCGTGCCAATGTCCACCACCGGAGTGGGGACTTACAGGGCGACACCATGAGAAAAACTTATGTATATATAGAAAAGAAGCAAACACACTTGTAAAGACAAGGAAAGACAAAACAAGAACAAAGACGGATATTCCTCCTGTTGACAGGCCCCAGGAGTCAAGGCAGAAGAAATATCCAGCAGCCTAGCTGACACCGGCTCGTGGCATCAGCCTTGGCGCCGTCATACGTCCGTGGATGCGATAACTCGAGCAGCAGCTCTGCAGTACTCTCGTGCTGAGTACCGCCAATTCCCGGGGTCGAAAGCCTAACACAGAGAGGTCCCTCGCCGACGCAGGAGACCATGCGCCCCTCCAATTCAACGTCGCGGTGGACACAGTAACCTCCTCGACGTCTCGGTGCAGGTTGGAGATGGCACACCAGATGGACGGCGTGTCGTAGTAGGCCGCCTTCTGAGAGTGACACCAGTCGAGCCGGAGATGGTCTCCGACTACCTGGGCGTCGATCACGCGGGCGATGCCGTCTTTAACCGCCACCACGTCAGGCTTGCGGATTCCCTCAGGTGTCCGGAGGTGGGGCTCCACCGAGACATTGAAGCCCCTCTGCATGAGTCCACGAGCGACATAGCGCACGATCGCGTCATGTCGTTTAACTCGGGACCCATGCGTCCTGAAGCAAGCCTGTAGTACGTGGTTGGCGGTCTCCACGGCTTGGCAGCCCACGCGACATCTGGTGTCCGCCTCACGCCCCCGACTGCGCTGTGCCCTCGTCGGGAAGGCGTTGATGCGGGCGCGGAGGGCGTCGATGTAGTCAGGCCCAGATAGCAGGCGACTGGTGTCGGCGACCCATTGATGTTGCCCTTTGACGGTGGCGGAAGATGACAGCGCCGCACCGTCAATGGCGACGTGCAGGCGCGCGGCCCACATTTCTCCAACCTGCGTCGAGGATTTGAGTAGGTGGCCCTCCCACGTAAGGTGCCGCTCCAGCACCTCAATCTCACGCTGCACCTCGTCCAGGCCTGCACCGTCGAAGGCTGGCCCTATCTTCTTTAACGCCAGGAGACAGGACCGACGAAGGATTGGCCCCATCCATAGGCATGATGGGATGCCGAGGCCCCCCCTGAGCAACAGAAGCGTGCCCCTGAGCAACAGAAGCGTGGAAGTAGCCCAGGGGAGTGTCCGCCGGAAGGCAGAACCATCTCCTGACGGCGGCTCTGATTGTCACGTCCACGGCTTTCAGGACACCCACTCGGGTGCGGCTGAGGGCCTGCCCATGGTACAGGCCAGGTAGAAGTACATTGGTGAGAGCGTGGAGGCGCTGTTGCGGCTTGAGCGGAGCTCAGGAGATGACGTCAAGCTGCTACCCCAGGTGGCGTCGGGGGTTGAAGACACAGCGACCCGCGGTGGAAAATTTCAGCCCCAGGTACCGGAAGGTTTCACCCACGCGTAGGGCAGGCACGGTGGTGTTGCCTGCCTTGAAGGTAACGTCTCCGTCTACCTTCACCTTCTTGACGCGCCTAGACGCGACCAAGACGAGGGTGAAACACTTCCGGGCGTTGATATGCAGCCCCAGGTGTGCGAGGGCTGCGATGGCTGCATCAATGGACTGCAAGCCCCTCAGGGTCGACGCAAACAGCAAGACGTCATCTGCAAAGGCTGCAGCGTTGATTCTGCGACCAAGTATCCGAGCTCCGATGTGGGAGGGCAGTTGGCTTAAAACATAGTCCACCGCAAAGTTGAAAAGGAGGGGGGAGAGGGGATCGCCCTGACGGACGCCCCTTGATGGCTGCAAAGACACGCCCACGCTGGCGCCGCCCGCTTTCACTGTCGTGCTGCCCTCGTAGCACCTCTCGACGTACTCGAAAGCAATCCGGCAGGCCATGAGCCCTCAGCACAGGGCGAAGGGCCGCATGATCCACCGAATCAAATGCTTTAGAGACGTCGATCGACGCCACAAAGACAGAGCGGCAGGAGCGGACTGCATCAAAGAGAGCAGTGTCAAGGATGAAGGTGTTCTCAAACATCCCATCCCGGGGGATGAATGCCCGCTGACGTTCGTCCACAGCAAATGCACGCATCAGGCGCGACGCGAGAACCTTATGGAAGGTCTGCACCAGCACCGAGCAGACCGTAACTGGGCGAAAGTCAGCGGGGGATGTTGGTGCAGCCGTTTTGGGGAGAAGGGACGTGCGCGCGCGAAGCAGACGCTCGAGAAGGGCACGGGCCAGAAGGAAGAGATTCATCAATTTCACGAGGACCTCATGCGGCAGGCGCCGCAGCTCCGCAGAAGTAAGGCCGTCTGGACCGGCCGCTGATCCCCCGGGCGGCAAGGCAGCAGCGACCTCCTCACGTGTGACTGAGCCTGTCGCTCTTGAGTGCCTGTGGGGACCAGAGTGCGGCAGGAGGCGGTCATGGATGAAGCCCGCGGTGGAGATGGGCTTCTTCGTGAAGACGTCCGCCCAGAAGTCCAGCAGGCAGGGAATGTCAGGTGGCGGCTGTAGCAGGGTGCCATCCAAGAGGCCACACACGCAACGTGCGCGCGTGCTTCAGAAGGCATCCTGCGTCTTGGCATACTCCCATCGGCGCCGTTTGCGCCTCTGCTGCGGCGGAGCGGCAGGCGGGCGCTTCGGTGGTTGATGCAGCCTCTGCGTCCTCGTGCTGGTCCTCTCCCCTCTGGACCCGACCGAAGCAAGGGCATCCGGGAGCATGCCCAGGATAACATCGGGTGGCGTGCCCCGCCCCAGACCGATGACTCGGTCCAGAGCAGAGAAACGCTGGGCGGAAACAGGCAGCCCCGCCAAATGCTCCCAGATGGCGGCATCAGTCTGCCCCTCCGGCGGCGGCCCGGTGGTGTTGGCCGCGAAGTCCACGGCTGCGTCGGCGGGCAGCGCAGCGCCATCGCCCGCGTCAGGCAGAGGCCTCGCCCCTCCCCGGCGGGACGCCGGCTCTTTCCCCCGACCGATCTCGAGCGCCTCCATGAATTCGCGGACAAGCTGCTTGTGGGCAGCTTTCCGCCGTTGGCACTTGATTGCCTCGAGTGTTCGGTCGGGGAACATCCTGGTCAGCTCTTGATTGACTAAGAAGAACCGTGCGTCCCTCTCAAGGAACAGTTCGGCCTCCACTTTGGCGAGCGACAGGACTACTTCTTCCGTCCACCTACTGCAATGCCTATCCGTGAAAATCTCCACGTTGGCGGCGGCGGCGGCGGACCCAGAGACTGTTTTTGGTGGTGAAGCTGCAGTGGCACTCACTGCAGGCAAAAGTAGCTACACATGTTATCGCATCTACGTCACGGCCGGTTGGCCGGATAGGTGCTGGGGAAGCTGGGGTGGCACCTTCGGCGGGAGAGCCACCACTTTTATTCTCTTGTAAGCTGCCCCCAACTATAAGGGATAGTGCGAGAGGGGGCTGGCAACCCACCCAAGCCCCTGTTGCGGTCTTCCACTCTGCGAAAATCAACGGGCCTACGTGAAGGGGAGAAGACCGCAGGAGAGGAGAGGCTAAGAGGGCTAGGCCCATGTATTGCACATCACTCTCCCTGTAACTACAACCCAAGGAAGGCACCTCGCAGCAGCAGCAGCAGCAGCAGCAGCACGAGTACATCAAAACCGCGCTTCGAAAAGCCGAGTTCGGATGCAGCCACACCGCCGCCACTTAGCCACCTTAAGAGAGTGATAGTTACTCCCACCAAAAGAGTCATAGTTACCCCTGCCAGTCACTCACCATTTTAGCACAGGCACATCTTCAAGCCTCCTCTTTCCAATTCACCAGAAGCGATAAGCCATGATTTGTCGACCTTAAGACTTTCACAGTTACTCCTGCCATTTGCTCCTCGAGTTTGCCGCTGTATTTCGCGTGTTGGCAAGGCATTTCGATATAAAGCCGTTTTTATTCACAGAAAATACATGTGAATAATACAGGTTACATACACTCTTAAGACCTAGTGCGCCATACTCCCCGAGAGGAGATCACAGGGGCGCCAGTTACCGCTGTTGCTGTAACTGCTAACACCTTACATACACAAGTATAAACAATTATATTACAAATTAAGAATAAAGGACGGTATTGCTCCCGATATTGAAGCCCCAGGAGTCAATGCAAACTAACCTAAGAAACACCGACTCACTAGCCCACGACCTCCCTGTACTTCGGCCTTGTCGACGTCATGTTTTCAAACAAGCCGAAGATCCAAGATGTTCGTCCGAGCACCCGCGTGCTAATGGTGCTTAACTCCCGCCTGTGGAAGCCCAGTTGTAGGAGCTGGCAGGCAGACGTAGGTTCTGAAGTCCCCCTCCAATTCAGAGTTACAGTTTCGAACTGTAAGCTGCTGGCTGCGGGTCGGAGTGCGCCGACAGCACGCCGCACCGACGGGACATCATACTTCGCCGCCTTCTGCCGGTGACACCAGTCGGTGTCGAGGTGGTCGCCGACAATCTGCGCATCGATGACATGCGCCACGCCTTCCTTTGACGCTACGATGTCAGGCTTGCGGACTCCCTCTGGCGTTCGGAGGTGTGGCTCGACAGACATGTCGAACTCTGGTTGAGCCAGCCAGCCAGCCCGCGCGCGACGTATTTCACTACCGCGTCGTGACGCCGCACCCGGGCTCGGCTGGTGAGCCCGCAACCCTGGACGACGTGGTTCGCGGTCTCGACGGCGTTGCACCTCGCGCGACACATCTTCTCCCTGTCTCGGCCGCGAATCCTGCGCGCTTTAGTTGGTAATGCGTTGATCCGCGTGCGGATGCACGCCACATAGTCACGGCCCGACAGGAAGCGACTGGTGTCCTCGACCCAGCTGTGTTGGCCAGATGTCCTGGCTGACGACGAAAGAGCTGCCCCGTCGAAGGTAATATGCAGGCGCGCCGCCCACATCTCACCGACTTTTGCAGCAGATGGCCCTCCCACGTAAGGTGTCGTTCTAGCGCCGCCACTTCTTGTCGTGCCTCACCCAGGTCTGCGTCGGTGGTGGAGGGCTCGAGCTGAAACAGAGTGAGGACCCTGCCCCGCCTCAGGGTTGGCCCCATCCAGCGGGCAGATGGAATCCCAAGGCCCCCATGGGCTATTTGAGCGTGAAAGTAGCCCAAGGCGGTATCTGCTGGGAGGCGGAACCATCTCCTCACCGCAGCCCGAACGCAGTTGTCCATGGCCTTGAGCGCATCAATGTGGGTGCGGCTCAGGGCTAAGCTATGGTACAGGCCCGGGAGAAGAACCTCACGAAGTGCATACAGCCGCTTTTGCGGCTTCAGCGGCGCTCGCGTGATGATCAACAGCTGCTCTTCTATGTGGTGCCTCGGATGGAAGAGGCACCGCCCAGAGGAGGAGAACTGCAGTCCGAGATAGCGGAAGGTCTAACCCACTCTCAACACCGGCATGGTGGTGTCGCCGGCAGTGAAGGTGACACTGGCATCCACCTTCACTTTCTTCTCGCGGCCGGATACCACAAGTGTGAGGGTGAGACACTTCCGCAGCCTGACACGCAGCCCCAGTTTGTCGAGGGCTGCCACTGCTGCGTTGATGAGGGACTGCAGGCCCCCCCCTCGTGGAGACGAAGAGCAGGATATCGACCGCGAAGGCCGCCGCGTTGATCTGGCGGCCCAATACCTTGACACCTATGAGTGAGAGCAGCTGGTCTAAAACACAGTCAACAGCGAAGTAAAAAAGGAGAGGAGACAAAGGATCTCCTTGCCGAACACCTCTCGCTGGCCGCACGGCCGCGGTCTCGTCGCCGCCCCCCGCAATTATCGCCGCTCTGTCCGCATAGTAGCCCTCGATGTAGTCGATGAATTCGTCCGGAAGACCATGGGCTTTAAGCACAGGGCGGAGGATCGCATGGTACAACGAATCGAACGCCTTAGCCAGAACCTTTCTCTCGATGTGTCTAACACCGAGCAGACGGTGATGGGCCGAAAGTCAGCGGGGGATGCTGGGGCGGCTGTGTTAGGCAGCAGGGAGGTCCTGGCTCAGCGGAGGGATGGGGCAAACTTGCAGGTAAGCAGGAATAGGTTTAACAATTTGGTGGTGACCTCCGCCGGAAGGCAGCGCAGCTGCACCGGCGAGAGGCCGTCAGGGCCGGCAACGGAACCTCTGGGCGGCAAGGCAGCCGCAACCTCTTCTGCAGTGATCGGCCCCCACAGGCGCTCGAAGTCAACAGACTACGAGCGCGGGAGAAGCCGGTCAGGAATGGAGCCTGCGGTGGAGGGTGGCTCCGTCGTAAACAGGCTGCGCCAGAAGTCCACCAGCCCAGGGTTGTTCGGCGGCGGCTGGAGCAAGGTGCCGCACGCATCGTGCGCGATTCTTCCTGAAGGCATCCTGGCATCTGCCGTACTCCCATCGGTGGCGCTTCCGCTTGGCGAGCGGAGGGCCACCATCAGGCCGCTGCTTGGATGGTGGCCGCAGCGTCTTCTTCTTCCTTAATCTTGCTTCCTCAGAGCCGACAGCACGGAGGGCCTCAGGCAGCCCGTCCGCGACCACCGCCGACGGCGTACCCGGCCCCAAACACACAAGGTCGTCCAGGGCCGAGAAGCGCGCCGCTGACCGCGGCAGACCGCCGAGGTGCCTCCATATAGCTTCGTCGACTGCAGATGTTGGTGGCGGGCGCTGCAGCTCCGGCGGAGAGGGTGGCTCCTCCGGGAGCGACTCCGAGGCGGGTGGATGGTGCAGTCCATGCTGCGCCTGATGTTCCCGCGTCAGCTCCTCCACGTACTCCCGCACCATAGCCCTGTGTGCGGCTGTCCTCCTCCTGCACTTGATAGCGTCCAGGGTACGGTGCGGAAACAGGGGTAGAAGCTCCTGGTTTGCAAATAGGAACTTGGAGTCGCTGGCACAGAGAAGCTTAGCACCCGCCAAGGCGAGCTCCCGCATCTCTTCTGCCCACCGAGCTCGCTTCCTATCTGTGGTAATCTCCGCATTCGCCACTTCCGGATGGGGCGGCGGCGGTGCTGCCCGAGCCCGATCTTCCTGCGGAAAGCACGGCTGCATATGGTGCATTGGAACCATGGCTCCCCGGCTTCTTCTACTTCAGGGATGGATGGTGAGCTAGCAGTTGGGACTGTTGGGCCAGGACCTTCAGCGGAAGGCCCGGTACCTGTATTCTCTTGCTTCGTTGTCCCAACTTTAAGGGTTATGCGAGGGGGGGGGGGGGGGGCTGGTAACCCCCCAAAGCCCCGAGTGCGGACTTCCACTCTGCTTACCAGCCCTATCTACGACTGGCGTATCAGCGGGCCCACGGGAATGGGGGAAGCAGCAGGCAAGGAGAAGCTAAGAGGGCTTGGCTCATGTATTGCGCTTCACTTGCTCAGTAGCTACGACTTAAGATAGTCATAGATACTCATAGTTAAGAGTCATAGTTACTCCTGCCAGTTGCTCCCCGTTTTACCACAGTCTACATCTACATCTACATTTATACTCCGCAAGCCACCCAACGGTGTGTGGCGGAGGGCACTTTACGTGCCACTGTCACTACCTCCCTTTTCTGTTCCAGTAGCGCATGGTTCGCGGGAATAACGACTGTCTGAAAGCCTCCGCGCGCGCTCTAATCGCTCTAATCGCTCTAATCTCTCTAATTTTACATTCGTGATCTCCTCGGGAGGTATAAGTAGACGGAAGCAATATATTCGATACCTCTTCCAGAAATGAACCCTCTTGAAACCCGGACAGCAAGCTACACCATGATGCAGAGCACCTCTCTTGCAGAGTCTGCCACTTGAGTTTGCTAAACATCTCCTTAACGCTATCACACTTATCAAATAACACTGTGACGACACGCGCCGCTCTTCTTTTGATCTTCTCTATCCACTCTATCCACTCTGTCAACTCGACCTGGTACGGATCCCACACTGATGAGCAATACTCAAGTATAGGTCAAACGAGTGTTTTGTAAGCCACCTCCTTTGTTGATGGACTACATTTTCTAAGGACTCTCCCAATGAATCTCAACCTGGCACCTGCCTTACCAACAATTTTATATGATCATTCCACTTCAAATCGTTCCGCACGCATACTCCCAGATATTTTACAGAAGTACCTGCTACCAGTGTTTGTTCCGCTATCATATAATCATACAATAAAATATCCTTCTTTCTATGTATTCTCAATACATTACATTTGTCTTTGTTAAGGGTCAGTTGCCACTCCCTGCACCAAGTGCCTCTCCGCTGCAGATCTTCCTGCATTTCGCTACAATTTTCTAATGCTGCAACTTCTCTGTATACTACAGCGTCATCCGCGAAAAGCCGCATGGAACTTCCGACACTATCTACTAGGTCATTTATATATATTGTGAAAAGCAATGGTCCCATAACACTCCCCTGTGGCACGCCAGAGGTTACTTTAACATCTGTAGACGTCTCTCCATTGATAACAACATGCTGTGTTGTTGGGTCTCACACGATCGCTGTTTCCGGAATCCATGTTGATTCCTACATAGTAGATTCTGGGTTTCCAAAAACGACATAATACTCGAGCAAGAAACATGTTCTAAAATTCTACAACAGATCGACGTCAGAGTATAGGTCTATAGTTTTGCGCATCTGCTCGACGACCCTTCTTGAAGACTGCGACTACCTGTGCTCTTTTCCAATCATTTGGAACCTTCCGTTCCTCAAGTGACTTGCGGTACATGGCTGTTAGAAGGGGGAAAAGTTCTTTCGCGTACTCTGTGTAGAATCGAATTGGTATCCCGTCAGGTCCAGTGGACTCTCCTCTGTTGAGTGATTCCAGTTGCTTTTCTATTCCTTGGACACTTATTTCGATGTCAGCCATTTTTTCGTTTGTGCGAGGATTTAGAGAAGGAACTGCAGTGCAGTCTTCCTCTGTGAAACAGCTTTGGAAAAAGGTGTTTAGTATTTCAGCTTTACGTGTGTCATCCTCTGTTTCAATGCCATCATTATCCCGGAGTGTCTGGATATGCTGTTTCGAGCCACTTACTGATTTAACGTAAGACCAGAACTTCCTAGGATTTTCTGTCAAGTCGGTACATCGAATTTTACTTTCGAATTCACTGAACGCTTCACGCATAGCCCTCCTTACGCTAACGTTGATATCATTTAGCTTCTGTTTGTCTGAGAGGTTTTCACTGGAGTGAAGCTCTCTTTGCTTTCGGAGTAGTTTCCTAACTTTGTTGTTGCACCATGGTGGGTTTTTCCCATCCCTCACAGTTTTACTCGGCACGTACCTGTCTAAAACGCATTTTACGATTGCCTTGAACTTTTTCCATAAACACTCAACACTGTCAGTGTCGGAACAGAAATTTTTGTTTTGATCTGTTAGGTAGTCTGAAATCTGCCTTCTATTACTCTTGCTAAACAGAGAAACCTTCCTCCCTTTTTTTATGTTCCTATTAACTTCCATATTCAGCGATGCTGCAACGGCCTTATGATCACTGATTCCCTGTTCTGCACTTACAGAGTCAAAAAGTTCGGGTCTGTTTGTTATCAGTAGGTCCAAGATGTTATCTCCACGAGTCGGTTCTCTGTTTAATTGATAGAGGTAATTTCGGATAGCGCACTCAGTATAATGTCACTCGATGCTCTGTCCCTACCACCCGTCCTAAACATCTGAGTGTCCCAGTCTATATCTGGTAAATTGAAATCTCCACCTAAGACCATAACATGCTGAGAAAATTTATGTGAAATGTATTCCAAATTTTCTCTCAGCAGCATTAGTGGCAGAACAACTGAGTCGGGGGGGTCGGTAAAAGGAGCCAATTATTAAGCTAGCTCGGTTGTTGAGTGTAACCTCCACCCATAATAATTCACAGGAACTATCCACTTCCACTTCACTACAGGATAAACTACTACTAACAGCGACGAACACTCCACCACCGGTTGCATGCAATCTATCCTTTCTAAACACCGTCTGTGCCTTTGTAAAAACTTCGGCAGAATTTATTTCTGGCTTCAGCCAGCTTTCTGTACCTATAACGATTTCAGCTTCGGTGCTTTCTATCAGCGCTTGAAGTTCCGGTACTTTACCAACGCAGCTTCGACAGTTTACAATTACAATACCGATTGCTGCTTGGTCCCCGCATGTCCTGACTTTGCCCCGCACCCGTTGAGGCTGTTGCCCTTTCTGCACTTGCCCGAGGCCATCTAACCTAAAAAACCGCCCAGCCCACGCCACACAACCCCTGCTACCCGTGTAGCCGCTTGTTGCGTGTAGTGGACTCCTGACCTATCCAGCGGAACCCGAAACCCCACCACCCTATGGCGCAAGTCGAGGAATCTGCAGCCCACATGGTCGCAGAACCGTCTCAGCCTCTGATTCAGACCCTCCACTCAGCTCTGTACCAAATGTCCGCAGTCAGTCCTGTCGACGATGCTGCAGATGGTGAGCCCTGCTTTCATCCCGCTAGCGAGACTGGCAGTCGTCACCAAATCAGATAGCCGCCGGAAGCCAGAGAGGATTTCCTCCGATCCATAGCGACACACATCATTGGTGCTGACATGAGCGACCACCTGCAGATGGGTGCACCCTGCACCTGACGTTGGAGCTCCCAACTACCAGTAAGCCCACCCTCTGGGACCGCCCGGATCTTGCAGACTGAGGGGCAACCTCTGGAACAGGACAAGCAGCCATGTCCAGCCTAAGATCAGTATCAGCCTTAGACAGAGCCTTAAACTGGATCATCAGAAACCGGAGAGGCCTTCCGTTCAGCCCTCCGGAATGTCTTTCGCCCCCTGCCACACCTCGAGACGATCTCCCACTCTACCACAGGTGAGGGATCAGCTTCAATTTGGGCAGCATCCCGGGCAGCCACAGTCGTAGTCATATCGGGGAATGCGTGGGACGAGCTGGCCGTCCCCGACAAACCCCCATCCGGACCCCCACAGTGATGCCCATTGGGAACAGCCTCAAGCTGTGTGACTGAAGCCAACACTGCCTGAAGCTGGGAGCGAAGGGATGCAACTCAGCCTGCATCCGAACATCTTCAAGCTTCCTCTGGCCAGTTCACCAGCAGCGATACGCCATTATTAGTCGATCTTAAGAATTTCACATTTACTCCCGCAAGGTGTTCCTGGAGTTCGCCGATGTATTTCGTCTGGTGACTGGGCATTTGGCTATATATATTCGTCTTTATTCACGTGCGTGAATACAGAGAAAAGAAAGTTAGGCGTACAATGTGTTTACAAATGACACAGACATAACAAACACTAGACAGGACAGGAAAGAAACACGTGAACAAAATGGCGTTTGTGCCTGTGATAGGCGCCAGGCAGCAGCTCATAGAGACACAAATTCAGCCCTCATCCAACACCAGTCCGGTGCATCATGCTCATTGTGGCAGTCATCACGTCGAAACGCCTTGCCGCCATCACAGTACCAACGAGGACCTGCGTTGCCATGGCCGCAAAATGGTGGTTTCTAAAGCCCAGTGTTCGCAGATCACGTGCAGAATCCGGTGACGTGGTCGTGATGCGCTGGACTGCTGGGTGAAGTCTTCTAATGGCCTGGTGGACAGTTTGCCTGTCGTAGACCGCGAATTTCTCCTTGTGGCAATGATCGACGTCCAGGTTAACACCAACGACTTGGGCATCGACAACGTGGGCTGCATCGCCCCGAACCACCACGATGTCCAGCTTCTTTAGGCCCTCAGATGTTCTAAGGTGAGGCTCCAGGTGGATGTAAAAGCCTCGGCGACGAAGGCCTTGCGCAACATAGGATGCCAAGGCATTATGTCGCTTTATGCAGGCGTCATGGCTCATAAAGCAATGCTGGACAATGTGGTTGTCGGTTTTACTTGCGACGCAGCCTGCCCTGCAGTTTGTGTCACCTGGACGACCGCACTGCAGCCTTGCCCGTGTTGGAAGGGCATTTATCCTGGTTCACAGGCAGGAGATAAAGTCGCGACCACTGATGGGGTGCTGGGGGTTATCCACCCAGCTGTGTTGCCCTGGTGTTCGGGCAGACTTCCTCAGGGCAGTGCCATCCACCGACGACTGCAGCCTCTCTGCCCACATCCGGCCAAGCTGGTTGCTTGTCCGTACGGCCCCGTCGTTCCACCGTAGCTGTTGCTCTAACCTCCCAATTTCGCGCCTCAGAACGTCTTCTGTCGACCTGTCTGATAGGACTCCCAATGCTCGGATATTGGCGAGTCCATTCCGCTCAGCAGAGGCCCAAGCCAGCGAGCTGATGGCACTCCCAGATGCAACAGTGGCGTGAAAGTACTCAACAGGGATGTCCGCTGGCAGGCACAGCCAAGATCTCAGAGCTGCACAGATGACGATGTCCACTGCGGAGAGAGCACCAAGACAGGTCATTGACAGAGCCAGGCCATGGTGGATTCCTGGCAAGACCATCGTTCTCAGGGCGTGAAGACGTTGTTGTGGCTTCAGTGGTACCTTGGACAAAATACTTCGCTGTCGCTCGACCTCCCGCATCGGATGGAAGAGGCTACGTCCGCTGGTAGAGAACTCCAGGCCAAGATACCGGAAAGTGCTCTCGACTTCCAAGGCTGGAAGGGTGGTATATCCGGCATTGAAGGTCGTGGTGTTGTCGACCTTTACTCTCACCCTCGCGGCCTCCGGTCGCGAGAAGAAAGTTAAGGACTTCCCGGGATTGACCTGGAGACCCAGGTCTCCAAGAACTGATATAGATGTATCAATCAGGTCCTGGAGACCTCCCTTAGTCTCAGCAAACAGCAGGAGGTCGTCGGCGAACGCGGCAGCGCTCAGGCGTCGTCCCATTACGTTAGCACCAACATGATCTGGGAGGCGAGCAAGCATGTGGTCCAGCGAAAGGTTAAACAGGATAGGGGAAAGAGGGTCGCCCTGCCGAGCGCCACTTGAAGGCCACACTGGACCCAGTGCCATTCCCGAACCAGAGATCACCGTCGCTCCATCCTCATAGCATCCCAGGATGTATCCAATGAACTCGTCCGGCAGACCATGTGCCCTCAGGGCAGGCCTCAGGGCACATGGTCCAGAGAGTCGAATGCCTTGAACACATCTAGGGACGCGACGGAGAGAGTTACAGTTCACCCTGGCCTGAGTCATCGCCAGGTCCAAAAAGAATGAATTGTGCAGCATCCCATCCTGAGGAAGGAAGGCCCACTGACACAGGTCCGCATCAGCCGACCCGACTCTCTTAATGCTCACATGATGCGCCATATATGGATCCTCTCAATCCACTCCTTAGCATCCTAGGGTGTCGAGTGGATGATGGTTCGCTCAGCCTCTCAGTGGAAAATCCTAGCTCTGGCCTTCACGTGGCGGGAGTCAAGAGGGGAGCCGAGGGGAGGCACAGAACTCTGTCTTCTCAGAGCTCTGACCGACAGAGCGGGGTGAAACTTTGGGGCTTGGGGGTTGCCTGCCCCCCTGCCTCTTGTTTCAGCTGGCCCCAACACACATAATAGATCAGGTAGCGGTCCTCCCACTGGAGGCGCTGCGCCAGTTGTTGGGCCACCATCTGACGCCGCCAGTCTGGATCGAGTCGTCTCGCCTGCTTTTCCGTGCCCCGAGTGCCATCGGAGCTTCGCCACCAAGACTGGTCTTGGTATCCACCGCCGCAGGGCACATCCTGGTGCAGTGAGTGCAGAAGTCAACATCCAGAGGACAAAGGCCAGGTGGTCTAGCGAGGAACTGTTACGCCTGGCACATGCAGAGGTAGTGCTGACACTCGAGGGCACCCGGTTCCTGAACCAAGAATTAGTGAAGACCTTCCCACACCGCTCACTTGAATCCATCAAGTGCCAGCGTCGTGCAGGAGTTTACAGGAACCAGGTTGCCGAGTTCGTTGCTGCCCTCTCTGCTTCTGCGGAGCGACATCGCACCTCAGATGCTGCTGCACCACCTGCTGGGACACCCGCAGTTTCCCTGACTCCACCGTCGGCAGAGGGCCCTGTTGACTAGGCTATCTGATCGGCCTTAGCAGCATTACCACCGTCTGGCTCAAAGTACCGCTCAGTTGACGACATCTAGGCGCTGGGACACACTGCATCCAGGCATGTTATCATGGGCATGTTGCCACCTGCACTTGATGCCATAGGTAGCAAGGAGTCGTCCCATAATCCCGTCGCCTCCAAGCAGATGTCCCAGCCACCTGAGCGAAAACGAGCTCGGCGCAGGTGGGAGTATTCTGTCTGCCAGCGCGCCTTCTCCAAAAACGTGGGGCGGTGCATTAATGGCATTGTAGACGGTACACTGCTTCACCAACCACTTCCTATTCCTGGTTTGGTCGCATTTTGGAAAGATCTTTTCACCCGGCATCCATCAGGCCAGGTTGACCGTCTAGATTGTCGGCTGTTACCGTCCCGCATCGATGTGCCCTTTCAAGAGCTGTGGGCGCCCATCACGGAGGACATTGCTGCAGCTCTCCCACCTCGTCGCTCCACCGCAGGCCCACATGGACTTGCACCTGCCCAGCTCCGTCGTCTTCCCCGTGAGGTCCTCCTGAAAGTGTTAAACCTTTTCCTTTCGACCCGCCGCCTCCTTCGAGAAGTGATACGCCATTATTTGTCTACTTCAAGACTTTCACAGTTACTCCTGTCAGGTTCTCCTTGAGTTTGCGGATGTATTTCGCCTGTTGACGAGACATTTGGCTATTTAAACCGTCTTTATTCACGTCAAGTGAACAAACATACAGAAACAGATACCCACAGTGTGGGTTTACAAATGGCATATACAATGCAAACATTAGACGCACAGGAAGAGACGTGAAGAAAGATGTAGTTGTGCCTGTGGATATACGCTAGGCAGCAGTGTAGACATATATAATTGGGCCATCACTCGACACCAGTCTGGGGCATCGTGCGCCTTATGGCAGTCATAGTGTCAAAACGCCGCGCCTCAATCACAGTTCCGATGAGTACCTGCGTAGCCACCGTCGCGAGATGGTGGTTCTTGAACCCAAGCTGACGCAGGTCCTGTGCAGATGCGGGTGACCACAGCCCCCTCCATGAGATGTTGCTGAAGAGGTGGTGATGTTCTTGGCTGCTGGGGTCTGGCTCCTAATTGCCTGGTAGACGGCTTCCCTATTGTAGACTGGCGACCTTCTGCTGGTGACACTCATCGATGTCAGGGTTGACACCAACCACCTGGGCATCGATGGTATGGGCTGCATCGCCACGAACTGCCACGATGTCCAGCTTCTTCAGTGCTTTGGATGTCCTGGGGTGGGGCTCCAGATGAACGTCGAAGCCCCTGCGACGAAGTCCCTGCGCGATATAGGACGCAAGGGCGTTGTGTCGCTTCTCTCGGGCGTCGTGACTTCTGAAGCAGTGCTGGACAACGTGATTTGCAGTTTCCGTAGCGATGCAGCCAGCCCGACAGTTGGTGTCACCAGCACGACCTCGTTGCAACTGTGCCCGGGTTGGAAGAGCGTTGATCCTAGTACAGACACAGGAGATAAAGTCGTGGCCTGTAATAGCTAGTTGTAGATTGTCGACCCAGCTATGCTGCCCTGGTGTTCGGGCAGACTTCTTAAGGGCGGTGCCGTCCACCGACAGATGCAGCCGTTCAGCCTACATCCGGCCCATGTGGTTGGTCGTCCGTAGGCCCCGTAGCCTACCAATCTCACGCCCCAGAACGTCATCAACTGTCCCGTCAGGTAGGACACCCAATGCCCGCATCTTCACGAGCCGGTTCCGCTGCAGCAGAGGGCCGAGCCAGCGAGCTGATGGCACTCCCAGCCCCCCAGATGTCACAGGGGCATGGAAGTAACCAACAGGGACGTCCAATGGCAGGCACAGCCAAGATCTAATTGCTGCACAGATGGTGGTGTCCATTGCTGACAGGGCTCCAGGGCGAGTCCTCGAGAGGTCCAAGCCATGGTGGATTCCTGGCAGGATGACGATTCTGAGAGCATGCAAACGCTGTTGTGGTTAGAGTGGGGCCTTGGACAGGACGGTCAGCTGTCGCTCGACCTCCCGCCTCTGATGAAAGAGACTGTATCCGCTTGTGGAGAACTCCTGGCCAAGATACCGGCAAGTGCTCTCAATCGCCAGGGGTGGGAGGATGGTATACCCAGCCCTGAAGGTCCCAGTGTCATCGACCTTTATCTTCTTCTCGCGGCCAGACGCAGTGAGGGCGAGAGTGAAGCACTTTCTGGGATTGACTTGGAGACCAAGATCCCCAAGGGCAGATGTTGCTGCATCGATAAGGTCCTGGAGCCCTCCTGGAGTTTCATCGAACAGCAGGAGGTCATCAGCGAATGCAGCAGCGTTGAGACGTCGTCCCACCATGTTGGCACCAATGTAGTGTGGGAGGTGAGCAAGCATGAGGTCCAAGGAAAGGTTGAAAAGGATAGCAGAGACGGGATCTCCCTGCCTAGCACCCCTTGAAGGTCGCACTGGACCCAGCGACTTCCCAGAACCAGAGATCATCGTCACCCCGTCCTCATAGCATCCCAGGATGTATCCAATGAACTAGTCTGGTAGACCATGTGCCCTCAGGCCGGGACTCAGGGCGCCAAGGTCTAGAGGGTCGAATGCCTTGGACACATGTAGGGACAAGACATAGAGGGAGCGACAGTTCGCCCTGGCCTGAGTCATCGCCAAGTCCAACAGGAACGTGTTGTGCAGCATCCCATCCTGAGGAAGGAAAGCCCGCTGACGCCCGTCGAGCACACAGGTCCGCATCAGACGGCCCGCCACGATCTTATGGAAGACCCTAGCGAGGACTGAGCAAACCATGATTGACCGAAGTCAGTGGAGGATGCTGGGGCGGCCTTCTTGGGCAACAAGGATGTACGAGCTAGGAGAAGTCTGGTGGGAGGCGATGGGTCAAAAGGAAATGGTTGAGAATTTTAAGGAGGACCTCATGGGGCATACGGCGAATCTGGGCTGGTGTCAGTCGGTCTGTGCCTGCAGTGGAGCGACGAGGGAGAAGATGAAGCAAATTCCTCCATCATAATAGGGGTCCACAGCTGTTCGAAGGGAACCTCGATGGAGGAAGGCAACAGCCGACCTTCCAGACAGTCCACCCAGCCAGATGGTCACTGGGTGAAAAGGTCCTTCCAGAACTCTACCAACCCAGGATTAGCAGGTGGTGGCTGAAGGAGCGTTCCGTCCAGAAGCCCACTGATGCAGCGAGCAGCGCTCTTTGAGAAGGACCGCTGACAGAGGGCATACTCCCTCCTCCACTGGACCCTCTCCATCACTGGTGGCTCTGACATCTGGTGGGAGTCAACAGGATCGTGTGATGGCTCCCTGCTGCCAATGGCATCAAGGGCAGCCGATAACACGCCCATAATGACCGTGGCCAATGCAGTTGGCCCAAGAGCCAGGATGTCATCGACTGCACGGAACTTAGGCCCAGAGGACGGGAAGGCTGCCAGAGCCGACCAGACAGCCTGGTCGACTATATCCCCAGCTGCATACCGGGAGGGGGGTGCTGCACAGGAACCTGCAGGCTCAACGGCTGCAACAGATGTAGGTGGCCCCACCGCAACAGCAGAGAGGGCAGCAACAAACTCGGCGACCTGGTTCCTACAGGCTGTTGCGCGACACTGCCCTTTAATAGACTCAAGAGAGTGGTGTGGGAAAGCCTTTGCCAGCTCTTGGTTTAGGAACCAGGTGCCCTTGAGTGTAAGTGCTGCCTCAGAGTGGGCAAGGCGTAGCAGTTCTTCACTGGACCACCTTGCCTTCACCCTCTCAGTGGTCACCTCTGCGTTGGCTGCGACAGGATGGGCATGGCGACGATGTACACCAAGACCCGTCTTGGTGGTGAAGGTCCGGTGGCACTCAGGACATGTGATGGCAGACACTGCGGCTTGACCCAGGCTGGCGGCGTCAGATGCTGATCCAACAACTGGCACGGCGCCTCCTGTGGGAGTACCGCTACATGGGTTCTTCTTTTTGTTGGGGCCAGCTGAAACAGGGGCGGGGGGGGGGGGGCGGCAGCCCCCAAGCCCCGAAAGGTTCACCCCCCTCTGTCGGTCGAGGAACTTAGGAAGGTTATGCCTGAGTATAGCTCTTCCAAAGAACCCCTTACGACCTTAAGAGAGTCATAGTTACACTTGACATTTGGTCTCCCTTTCCGCCGAACTTTAGTTTCTCATTCGTGAACTTACCATTCTGCAAGAAGCGATTCGCAACTATATGCCAAGAATCTTAGTTACTCCCTCCAGTTGCACCTCGCTTTTGGTGAAATTTCTGGTCGGGTGACGAGGCATTCGCATATATTAGCTGGCTTTATTCACGTTTGTGAATAATACAGTGTAGTGTTACCTGCGGAGCAGTTTTACAAGATGTCATACAGAAATACACTAACAAATAGACACAAACACAAGAATAAAATCAGGGATTATGCCAGAGACGCCAGGCAGCAGCGGAAGGGTTGAGCTCATCCTAACCAACTCCAGTGCGGTACATCGTGCGGCGGCTAGAGCCAGTCATGGTGTCGAAACGCCGCGCCGCCATAATACTGCCCAATAGCACTCCTGTGCTGAGTGTAGAAAGATGTACTTTGGTCTCGCCCACTTCCTGGAGCGCTCTTGCGGATGCTGGAGACCAGACTCCACGCCAATTGAATGTTGCTGACGTGGTGGTGATGTCCTGGACTGCTGGAAGAAGCTCTCGCACCTCTGCATGGACGGCCTGCTTGTCATGGATTGTGACCTTGTCCTTATTACAACGATCGAGGACGAGGCTGTCGCCAATCACCTGTGTGTCAATGCTGTATGCTGTTTCGCTACGGAGTGCTACATCAGGCTTCTTAAATCCTTCTGATGTCCACAGGCGAGGTTCCAAAAGAACTTCATAGCCTCTTCGACGTAGGCCTCGCACCAGATACGACTCCACGGCGTCATGTCGGGCAATGCGGGCCCCGTCGCTTCTCCAACACTGCTGGGTGACATGGTTGGCTGTCTCTGTGGCGTTGCAGCCTCCCCGGCACCTTGTCATCCTTCCGCCCAGGTAGCAGCCGTATGTGAGTAGGCAGGGCATTAATTCTAGCACGAAGGAAGGAGATGTAGTCACAGCCTGTGACAGACTGCCGAGTGTTTGACACCCAGCAGTGCTGCCCTGGTGTTTGGGCAGACTTTCGCAAAGCAGCGCCATCGACTGATGAGCGCAAGCGCTCGGCCCAACACCGACCCAGTTGGTAGCTAGACTTAATAATGTCCCCATTCCATCGGAAGGCATTATCCAACTGATGGATTCCTCATCTGAGGGAATCCTGGGAGGTATTATCAGCAGCCATACCCAGCCCCTCCATTTTTGCAAGGCGCCTCCTCCGGAGAAGAGGACCCAGCCAGCGGGCTGTCGGTACCCCAGGCCCCCATGAAAGACAGGGGCATTGAAGTACCCAACAGGGGTCTCTGCGTGTGCAAAGTCATTAGATCCGGGCTCCACCTGCCAGCAAACATCGAGGGACGAGAGGGCCCCTAAACGTGTCCTTCCCAGGGCCAGGCCATGAAAAATGCCCGGCAGAATCACTGAGCGAAGGGGAAACAGTCTTTGCTGAGGTTTAAGTGGTGCCCTCCTGATGATGTCCAATGTTTCTCGACCTCCCGCCGAGGATGGAAGAGGCTGCACAACACATGTGGTGAATTGCAGGCCTAAGTACTTAAAGGAATCTTCAATCGCTAGAGCCGATATGTTGTTATTGCCGGCACGAAAGATGACTGACTTGTCGACCTTTGTCTTCTTCTCCCGACCTGATGCAATCAGGGCTAGGGAGAAGCACTTCCTTGGGTTGACCTCGAGACCGAGGTCACCTAGGGCCGCTGTAGCGATGGTGATTAGCTCCAGCAATCAATCCTTGGTTTCGGTGAACAGGAGAAGGTCATCTGCAAACACAGCAGCATTTATTCTTCGGCCGAGAATACGTGCACCAACATGCTCAGGAAGACGGGAAAGGCGTATGTCTATAGACATGTTGAAGAGGATGGGGATAAAGGATCACCTTGCCGCACACCTCTCAAGGGCCGCACTAGATCTGACGACTTCCCAGCACTGCAGATAACTTAAGAGAGTCATAGTTACACCTGCCATTAGCTCCCCCTTTTTACCCAACTTTATGATTCTAGGCATATAGTCGCGTATCGCTTCTGGCAGACTGGTAAGTTCAAGAATGAGAATCTAGTTACTCCCTCCAGTTGCTCCTCGTGTTTGCTGAAATTTTTGGTCTGTTGATTTATTTGTCTATGAAACCGTCTTTATTCACAATATACATGTGAATAATACAAGGTATACACTGTTACAGACTAATGCGCCATACTCCACGAGAGGAGCTTACAGGGTCGCAGGTTACTGCTGGTGGTGTAACCGCAGATACCTTAGATTATTACACAAAGCAAAGACAATTAAGAATTAACAAAATACAGAATAAAGAACGGTATGGCTTCTGATATTGAATCCCCAGGAGTCAGGGCAAACTAACCTAGAAAATAACCGACTCGCTAACCCACGCCCTCCCTGTACTTCAGCCTAGGGACGTCATATTTTCAGCACCTGCGTGCTGATAATGCTAAGCTTCCGCCTGCGGAAGCCCAGTTGGAGGATCTGGCGGGCAGATGTTGGTGCCCATGTCCCCCTACAATTCAGCGTCACCGTTTTGAATTCCATGCTGCTTGCCGCCGATCGGAGAGCGCCGATAGCACGCCGCACCGACGGGACATCATATATCGAAGCCTTCTGCCAGTGACACCAGTCGGTGTCGAGATGGTAGCGAACATATTTGCGCATCAATGGCGTGCGCCACGCTGTCCTTCGACGCTACGATGTCGGACTTGCGGACTCCCTCTGGCGTTCGGAGGTGCGGCTCGACAGACACGTCGAACCCGCGTTGAGCTAGCCCGCGCGCGACGTATTTCACCACCGCGTCGTGACGCCGCAGACGTGCTCGGCTGGTGAGTCTGCAACCCTGGACGACATTATTCGCGGTCTCGACGGCTATACACCTCGCACGACACATCTTCTCCCTGACCTGGCCGCGAATCCTGAGAGCTTTAGATGGTAGTGCGTTGATTGTCGTTCGGATGCACGCCACATAGTTGCGGCGTGACAGGAGACGACTGGTGTCCTCAACCCAGCCATGTTGGCCTGATGTCCTGGCTGACGACGAAAGGACTGCCCCGTCGAAGGTAACGTGAAGGCGCGCCGCCCACATCTCTCCAACCTTCGCAGCTGACTGCAGCAGGTGACCCTTCCACGTGAGGTGTCGTTCCAACGCCGCCACGTCATGCCATGCCTCCCTCAGGTCTGCATCGGTGGTGGAGGGCTCGAGCTGCAACAGGTTAAGGAGCCTGCCCCGCCCCAGGGTTGGGTCCATCCAGAGGGCAGATGGAATCCCGAGGTCCCCATGGGCTATTGGAGCATGAAACTAGCCCAAGGGAGTGTCTGCTGGGAGGCGGAAGCACCTCCTTACTGCAGCCTGAACGCAGTTGTCCATGGCCTTGAGCGCACCGATGCGGGTGTGACACAGGGCTAGGCCATGGTACAGGCCCAGGACAAGGACTTCACGAAGGGCGTACAGCCGCTGCTGTGATTTCAGCGGCGCCCGCGTGATTACTGACAGCTGCTCTTCTATGTGGCGCCTCAGTTTGGAAGAGGCACCGCTCGGAGGAGAAAAACTGCAGTCTGAGGTAGCGGAAGGTCTCACCCACACCCAGCGCCGGCATGGTGGTGTCGCCGGCAGTGAAGGTGACACTAGCATCAACCTTCACTTTCACCCTCGCACTCGTGGCGTCCAGCCGTGAGAACAGACACTTCCGTGGGTTCACCCGCAGCCCCATTTGGTCGAGGGCTGGTGTTGCTGCATTGGTGAGAGACTGCAGGCCCCCCCTCGTAGAGGCAAAGAACAGAATGTAGTCTGCGGAGCCCGCCACTTTGACCTGGCAGCCCAAAACCTTGACACCTATGTGCGAGGCCAGCTGGCCTAGAACAAAATCTACGGCAAAGTTGAACAGGAGAGGGGACAAAGGATCTCCTTGACGAACACCTCTTGCTGGCTGCCCGGCCAGGGACTCATCACCACCCCCCGCAATTACCGTGGTGTTGTCCACATAGCAGCCCTCGATGTAGTCAACAACTTCGTCCGGAAGACCATGGGCCTTAAGCACAGAGCAGAGGGCCGCATGGTCAAACGAATCAAATGCCTTAGACACATCAGAGGATGTCATGACCACAGAACGACAGTGGCGGACTGCGCCGACGAGCACCCAGTCGAGGAGGAAAGTATTCTCCAGCATCCAATCCCTTGGGATGAAATCCCGCTGACGTTCGTCCACAGCACTAGAGATGGGGGATCCGCTCTTGAACTAATGGATAGAGTTGCATCTTTCAAAGGAGTGAACTATCAGTGATTCAGAAAAAAAGAACGGTAGCTCCAAACGTTTCCCACGGCAGAGAGAGAGAGAGAGAGAGAGAGAGAGAGAGAGAGAGAGAGAGAGAGACGGAGACGGAGCATATCAGCAGCGCCTCTGCTGGTCAGAGCACAGTGCACGCCACGCCACACAACACAGCCAGCGCCGGCCTTTGCCCTGCTTCTACCTTGGCTGCCTGCCTGCATTGTGCAGTGCCCCATTGGATTTTGTGTTTCTGCCGCCTGCAGTGTCTGGCGCAGCGTAACTTAGCATCTCACTCTGTCGGCGATCGTTTCAGTCGCACGTCCTGCCCTCTGGGCAGTTGATGCGAGCAACAGGACAGAGAGCCACCTAGCGGAAAACATAGGGACTACTTGCAACAACCTGCTCGCAAGGGAACGGACGATTTGTCTCGGAGAGGGTGAGTTCACCGCTCCCCCCCCACCCTCGGAACTCCCCCCTGCGGGTCCGGGGATTAGAATAGGCCCGAGGCATTCCTGCCTGTCGTAAGAGGCGACTAAAAGGAGTCCATCCCACTCACGGGGGTAGTTAGCGCCTGCGTCTGGAGACGGACGGTTCCACGACCTATGATTGTGGTCTTTTTGGTTTTTCACTTCTCGTTTCTCCCTTCTTTTTGTTGGTTCCTTTCTTTGCTCTTCTCCACCTCACTGTCTTCCTTACTCTTTCCCTTGACTCCTCATTGCCTTCTTCTCCTTGCCTTCTCTGGTCTCCGCCTTGGCGTTTGAGACAGTCTGTCCTCTTTCTCCCTCTCTCTTCTTTTTTCTCTTCTTCCTTCCTCCCTGTGCGTGCCTGAAGGCCGACCCACGCGTTCGCACGCGTAGCCGGTGACGGGGTAACGCGTAAGTCCCCGCCCTGGGTAGACATGTAAGGCACGCGCGTACCCCCTGGTAAAGGCCAGGCCCGGGGAGGGGTGATTGCCTGAGCTGATACCTTCTGACCATGCCGATTGGTCCCTCCGTCTGTTTCTCGGGAGGTGTGACCTGATGTGTAAACATTCACCTAAGGCGGGAGTGCCCTCTGAGAGGGTCCCCACACGGAAGGAGCGCGCCATCGGAGACGCTGGCAATCATGGATGGATTCTACTCCATCGCTTTCGACTTCTGCCCAAAAACGGAAACGTGACCAGCCACCAGTGACAAAAGTAGTACCGCCTGCCCCACAGTTCCTCGTCGTTTCTCGATGTGAGGACGGAAAGGATTTTTCCTCTGTCAACCCTTTCGTTATCCAGAAGGGCGTAGATGCCATAGCCGGATCTGTCAAATCTTGTACCAGGTTGCGTAACCGTACCTTATTACTAGAAACTGAGAGCACCTTTCAGGCATAAAAACTGCTTCGGGCCACACTCCTGTACACATTCCCTGTCCGGGTGGAGGCCCACCGAACTTTGAATTCGTCTCGTGGTGTAGTCTATACTAGCTCCCTCGACGGATTGACTGACGAGGAGATTCAATCTTTCCTCGCCGAGCAGGGCGTGACGGCTGTCCATAGGGTCATGAAAAAGGTCAACAATGACCTTGTACCGACCCGGACACTTTTCTTGACCTTCGATAGTGTTAAGCTGGCATCGCGCATCAAGCGGGCTACGAAGTTATTTCTGTTCGCCCCTATGTCCCGACACCTACGTGCTGCTACCAGTGTCAGCGTTTCAATCACACTCGACAGTCTTGTTCCAATGCGGCTAAATGTGTCACTTGTGGCAGGGATGCCCATGAGGGTGACTGTCCACCTCCGTCTCCTCGCTGTGTGAACTGTCAGGGTGACCATGCCGCATCCTCCCGCGACTGTCCTGTCTATAAGGAAGAACGCTGACCCGAATTTCTTGGATACAAAGAAAAAGTGTCCACCTCGGCTGCTCGCAAGCTATTGGCTAGTAGGAAGCCCGCGCTGCTCCCAGCGGGGAAATACAGTACTGTCCTCGCCTCTCCTCGGACTACCAGGGAGGTGGCAACCCAGACATGCGATCTGACCTTCAGCACCACGGTCGTCCGTTCGGCCAGTGCTAAGATCGCGCGGTCGACGTCTCCTCTTCCTCCTATCACCCCACAGACACAAGCCCCTTCATCAGCTTCTGCTAAGACGAAGACCCCGAAGTCAGATGCACGGGCCTTCAAGAAGGAACCATCCCGTGCAGACTTCCTACGTTCCTCGACCTCCCAGCCTTCGACCGGTACTTCCACCAAACGTCCTTCTAAAAAGGCTCATAGGAAGCACAGTTCTCCTTCTCCGCCATGGCGCATTTCTTCTCCTGCGCCACCCAGCGGTTGCCGCCCCAGGCCGTCATCCGTTTCGCCTGGCCGCACCGCTGGTAGCCGTATATCTGGCCGTTCACCCGCGGAGGAAGCTCCCCCTTCCGGCCATCCTCCCGAGATGGCCGATGAACCTATGGACCCAATGGACGATGACTGTCCGCCTACTGATAGCGGCGGCGGTGCTCGCTCGAAGCCATGCCCTCAGCGGCCTTCGAGGTGACCCCTTTTTTCATCTTCCTTTTCTTACCATGGCACTTATTCACTGGAATATTCGCAGCATTCGCTCCAACCAAGAGGACTTGAAGTTGCTGCTCCGCTTGCACCGTCCGCTCGTCGTAGCCCTCCAGGAAACGAAGCTACGCCCATGCGATCAAATTGCCTTGGCACACTACACCTCTGTGCGTTTTGACCTACCCCCTGTGGTAGGTGTCCCAGCTCATGGAGGGGTTATGTTGCTGGTCCGGGATGATATTTACTACGATCCCATCACGTTGCACACCGGCCTGCAGGCAGTTGCCATCCGCATTACTCTCCCCACTTTTACGTTTTCCTTTTGTACCGTTTACACTCCATCGTCATCTGCCGTTACCAGGGCAGACATGATGCAACTTACTGCTCAGCTACCTGCACCATTTTTGTTAACTGGAGACTTCAATGCCCACCATCCCCTTTGGGGCTCTCCAGCATCCTGCCCGAGGGGCTCCTTGTTAGCAGACCTTTTCAACCAGCTCAATCTTGTCTGCCTCAATACTGGCGCCCCTACTTTTCTTTCGGACACATCTCACACCTATTCCCATTTAGACCTCTCTATATGTACTCCCCAACTTGCACGCCGGTTTGAGTGGTATGCACTTTCTGATACGTATTCGAGCGACCACTTCCCGTGTGTTATCCATCTCCTGCAGCATACTCCCTCTCCGTGCTCCTCTAGTTGGACCATCTCCAAGGCTGACTGGGGGCTCTTCTCTTCCAGGGCGACCTTTCAGGATCAAACCTTCACAAGCTGCGATCGTCAGGTCGCACACCTCACGGAAGCCATTCTCGCTGCTGCTGAATATTCCATCCCTCACCCTACTTCTTCTCCACGTCACGTACCGGTCCCCTGGTGGACCGCAGCATGTAGAGACGCTTTACGTGCTCGTCGACGTGCTTTACGCACCTTTAAACGCCCCCCTACAGTGGCGAATTGTATTAATTATACACGATTACGTGCTCAGTGTCGTCGTATTATTAAAGAAAGCAAGAAAGCCAGCTGGGCTGCTTTCACAGGCACCTTCAACAGTTTTACTCCTTCTGTTGTCTGGGGTAGCCTGCGCCGGCTATCTGGCACTAAGGTCCACTCCCCAGATTCTGGCTTGAAGGTCGCGAATGACGTCCTTGTGGCCCCTGAGGCTGTCTCCAATGCCTTCGGCCGCTTTTTCGCAGAGGTTTCGAGCTCCGCTCATTACCACCCTGCCTTCCTCCCCCGAAAACAGGCAGAGGAGGCTAGGCCACCTAACTTCCGCTCCTCGAATTTTGAAAGTTATAATGCCCCATTCACCATGCGCGAATTCGAAAACGCACTTGGCCGATCACGGTCCTCCGCTCCAGGGCCTGATTCTATTCATATTCAGATGCTAAAGAACCTTTCTCCTGCGGGTAAAGGTTTTCTTCTTCGTACTTATTATCGCATCTGGATTGAGGGACATGTTCCCGCATGCTGGCGCGAGTCTATTGTTGTCCCGATTCCTAAGCCGGGGAAGGACAAGCACTTGCCTTCCAGTTATCGACCCATCTCGCTTACCAGCTGTGTCTGTAAAGTGATGGAGCGAATGGTTAACTCTCGATTGGTTTGGCTGCTCGAGTCTCGACGCCTACTTACCAATGTACAATGTGGATTTCGTAGGCGCCGCTCTGCTGTTGACCATCTGGTTACCTTGTCGACCTTCATTATGAATAACTTCTTGCGGAAGCGCCCGACTGCGGCTGTGTTCTTTGATTTGGAGAAGGCTTACGACACCTGTTGGAGGGCGGGCATTCTCCGCACCATGCATACATGGGGCCTTCGCGGTCGCCTCCCTCTTTTTATTCGTTCCTTTTTAATGGATCGACAGTTCAGGGTACGTGTGGGTTCTGTCCTGTCCGACACCTTTCGCCAGGAGAATGGGGTGCCACAGGGCTCAGTTTTGAGCGTCGCTCTCTTTGCCATCGCGATCAATCCAATAATGGATTGCCTCCTTTGGATTGCCTCCCAGCTGATGTATCAGGCTCCCTTTTTGTGGACGATTTTACCATCTATTGCAGCGCGCAGTGTACACGTGTCCTGGAGCGCTGTCTTCAGCGTTCTCTTGACCGTCTTTACTCCTGGAGTGTCGCCAATGGCTTCCGTTTTTCTGCCGAGAAGACGGTCTGTATGAACTTCTGGCGCTACAAAGAGTTTCTCCCACCGTCCTTACGACACGGTCCCGTTGCTCTCCCAATCGTGGAGACAACCAAATTTTTAGGCCTTACATTTGACAGGAAACTTAGCTGGTCTCCACATGTGTCATATTTGGCCGGCCGTTGTACCCGTTCTTTAAATGTCCTCCGTGTTCTCAGTGGTATGTCGTGGGGAGCGGATCGAACCGTCCTACTTCGTCTATATCGGTCGATCGTCCGCTCCAAGCTGGATTATGGGAGCTTCGTATACTTCTCTGCACGGCCATCCATCTTACGCCGCCTCAACTCCATACAACATCGGGGTTTACGACTTGCGATCGGAGCATTTTATACTAGTCCCGTAGAGAGTCTTCATGCTGTCGCTGGCGAATTGCCACTCACCTACCGGCGCAATATACTGCTTTGTCGGTATGCCCGTCGGCTACTGTCAATGCCCGACCATCCGTCTTATCGTTCCTTTTTTGACGACTCTCTCGACCGTCAATACGGGTTGTATGTCTCTGCCCTGCTACCCCCTGGAGTTCGCTTTCGTCGCCTCCTTCAACACCTTATTTTTTCACTCCCTGCAACCTCTCGAGTGGGCGAGAGCCACACGCCACCTTGGCTCCAGGCTCAGGTCCGCGTTTACCTTGACCTCAGCTCGCTTCCAAAAGTTGTTACACCCGGTTCGGTCTACCACTCCCGTTTTTTGAAACTTCGTTCGAAGTTCATCAACATGACTTTCATTTATACAGATGGCTCTAAGACCAATGACGATGTCGGGTGTTCCTTTATTGTTGGGGCACAAAGTTTCAAATACCGGCTCCATGGCCATTCTTCGGTCTTCACAGCTGAGCTCTTTGCCCTCTACCAGGCTGTTTTTTACATCTGCCGCCACCGACATTCTGCTTATGTCATCTGCTCCGACTCCCTGAGCGCCATCCAGAGCCTCAGTGATCCGTACCCGGTTCACCCTTTCGTACACCGGATCCGACGCTCTCTTCAGCAGCTGGTGGACGTCGGTTCTCCGGTTAGCTTTATGTGGGTTCCTGGCCATGTCGGTATCCCTGGGAACGAAGCTGCAGATGCCGCGGCCAAGGCTGCGGTCCTCCAGCCTCGGACAGCTTCTTGTTGTGTCCTTTCGTTCGATTTTAGCAGGGTCATTTGTCGACGCATTGTGTCGCTGTGGCATGCCGATTGGGCTGCACTTACAGACAACAAGCTTCGGGCCTTAAAACCTCTTCCCGTGGCTTGGACGTCCTCCTCACGCCCTTCTCGGCGGGAGGAGGTCGTTTTAGCAAGGTTACGAATTGGACACTGCCGGTTCAGCCATCGCCATCTGCTGACGGCTGCGCCAGCGCCGTTCTGCCCTTGTGGGCACTTGCTGACGGTTCGACACATTTTAATGTCCTGTCCAGATTTTAACACACTGCGTCTAGATCTTAACCTGCCAAGTACTTTCGATGCCATTTTAGCGGATGACCCACGAGCAGTTGCTCGTGTTCTTCGTTTTATCAATTTGACAAACCTCTCTCAGGACATTTGATGATGCTGTTTTTTAATCCTATGCCTGTCAGTCTGTCTTTTATCGTGTTTTCCCTTTTAGTTGTTGTTGTCCACTTGTGCCTCGTGGTGCATTCTTAGAGTAGTCAGGGCGCTAATGACCATTAAAGTTGTGCGCCCTAAAACCACAAAAAAAAACCAAAGCCCCAGGTGCGGACTTCCAGTCTGCTTACCAGCCCTAAAGAGGACTGGCGTATCGGCGGGCCCACAGGAATGGGGGAAGTTGCAGGCAAGGAGAGGCTAAGAGGGCTAGGCCAATGTATTACACATCACTATCAAAGTAGCTATGATCTTAAGAGAGTCATAGTGAGTGATTGTTATTCCTGCCAATTGCTCCCCCTTTTTGGCCGCCTTTACATTCTCATTCCTAAACTTACGAATCGCTTCTGGTGGACTGGTAACTATATGCCTAACGTCTTAATTACTCCCAAAAGTTGCTGCTCATGTTTGCTGAAACTTATGGTCAGGTGACGAGGCATTTGGTTATAAATAGACGTCTTTCTATTTGTATGTTCAAATACGTGAATAAAGTTACCGATTGGATTTACAAATGACTCAGACATAACAATCACAAGACAGGACAGGAAAAATACGCGAACAAAGTGGCGTTTGTGCCTGAGATAGGCGCCAGGCAGCAAGGCAAGGTAACACAAATTGACCCCTCATCCAACACCAGTCCGGTGCGTCATGTGTGTAGTGGCAGTCATCGTGTCGAATCTTCTTGCCGCCATAACAGACCCAAGGAGGACCTGCGTAGACATGGACGCAAAATGATGGTCTCTTAAGCCCAGAAGCCCAGCCTTCGCAGATTGCATGAAGAGGCAGGTGACCCCTCCATGAGATGGTCGCAGAAGTGGTGGTGACATGCTGGACTGCTGGGTGTAGTCCTCCATCAACCTAGTGGATGGCTTCCCTGTCGTTGACCGCGACATTCTCCTGGTGACATTGATCGACGTCCAAGTTAACACCCACGACTTGGGCATCGACAATGTGGGCTGCATCACCATAAACTGCCACGATGTCCAGCTCCTTTAGACCCTCTGATGTTCTGAGATGAGGCTCAAGGTGGACGTCAAAGCCGCAGCGACTAAGGCCTTGGGCAATATAAGTTGCCAAGGAATTACGTCGCTCAATGCGTGCGTCGTGACTCCTAAAGCAATGCTGCACAATGTGGTTGGCAATTTCTTTGGCGACACAGCCTGCTCGGCAGTTGGTTTCATCAGAACGACCAAGAAGCAGCCTCACACGTGTTGGAAGGCCATTGATCCTGGTACGTAGGCAGGAGATAAAGTCGCGGCCACTGATATAGCGCTGGGAGTTATCCACCCAGCTATGTTGCCCTGGTGTTCGGGCACAGACTTTCTCAGGGCAGCTCCGTCCACCGACGAATGCAGCCGTTCCGCCCATATCCGGCCAAGCTGGTTGCTTGCCCGTATGGCTCTGACGTTCCACCGTAACTGCTGCTCTAACCTCCCAATTTCGCGTACCAGGACGTCTTCTGTCGGCCAGTCTGATAGGACTCCCAGAGCTCGCATGTTGGCGAGCCGATTCCGCCGCAGCAGAGGACCAAGCCAGCACGCTGTTGGCACTCCCAATCCCTCAGATGCAACAGGGATGTCCGCTGGCAGGCACAGCCAATATCTCAGGGCTGCACGGATGGCGATGTCCACTCCTGAGAGAGCCCCAAGGCGGGTCCTAGAGAGAGCCTGGCCATGGTGGATACCTGGCAAGACCACTGTTGTGAGGGTGTGAAGGAGTTGTTGTGGTTTCAATGGTGCCTTGGACAAGACGCTTAGCTGTCGCTCGACCTCCCGCCTCGGGTGGAAGAGGCTACGTCTGCTGGTAGAGAACTCCAGACCAAGATACTGGAAAGTGCTCTCGACTGTCAAGGCAGGAAGGATGGTATATCCAGCCTTGAAAATTAAGGTCGACGACACCACGACCTTCATCTCGCGACCAGAGGCCGCGAGAGCGAGAGGAAAGAACTTTCCAGGATTGACTTGGGGATCAGGTCCCCAAGAGCTGATGTAGATGCGTCAATTACATCCGGGAGCCCTCCCTCTGTCTCAGCAAACAGCGAGACGTTGTCGGCGAAGGCGGCAGCGTTAAGATGTCGTCCCATAACTTTTGCACCAACATGATCAGGGAGGCGAGCAAGCTTGAGGTCCAGAGAAAGGTTAAACAGGATGGGGGAAAGAGGGTCACCCTGCTGAACACCCCTCGAAGGCCACACTGGACACAGCGACTTCCCTGGACCACAGAGCACTGTTGCTCCATCCTCGTAGCATCCCAGGATGTATCCAATGAACTCGTCAGGCAGAACATGTGGCCTCAGGGCACCATGGTCCAGAGAGTCTAATACCTCACACACATCCAGGGACGTGACATAGAGGGAACTACAGCTCACCCAGGCCTGAGTCATTGCCAGGTCCAACAAGAAGGAATTGTGCAGCATCCCATCCGGAGGAAGGAAGGCCCAGTGACGCCCATCCAACACACAGCTTTGCATCAGCCGACCTGCCAGGATCTTATGGAAGACCCTGGTGAGGACTGAGCAAACTGAGATCGGGTGGAAGTCAGTGGGGGGGGGGGGGGTGCTGGGGCGACCTTCTTGGGCAGCAGGAAGGTATGGGCTTGAAGGAGTCGGGATGGGAGGCTGCGGGTGAGAAGGAAAAGGTTTAGCACTTTCAGGACGGCCTCACAGGGAAAACGGCAAGGCTGGGCAGGTGTGAGTCCATCAGGGTCCGCAGTTTAGCGACGAGGTGAGAGTGCTGCTGCGACGTCCTCCAATGTGATGGGCACCCACAGCTGTTCAAAGGGCAGCGCGGTGTGGGACGGTAATAGCGGACAATCTAGACTATCTACCCGGCCAGATGGATACTGGGTAAAAAGATCCTTCCAGAAATCAACCAAGCCAGGAATAACAGGTGGTTGATGGAGGAGTGTACAGTCTAGAAGGCCATTAATGAACCACACCGCATTCTTGGACAAGGTGCACTGGCAGATGGAATACTCCCACCTATGTCGAGCTCGTTTACGCTCTGGTGGCTGTGACATCTGCTTGGGGGCGACAGGGTTGTGTGACGACTCCGTGCTACCTATGGCATCAAGGGCAGGTGGCAACATGGCCATGATGACAGGTGTTGATGCAGTTGGTCCCAGTGCCACAATGTCTTCTATTGAGCAATACTTTGGTCGACTCTAGCAGCCTTGCCACCATTAGGTCCAGACAGCCTGGTCGACCGGATCCTCCACTGAAGGTGAGGTCGTAGAAGTTGAGGATATCTCCACAGTCGGTGCAGTAGCGTCTGATGAGCGTGGTCGCTCTGCAGTAGCTGAGAGGGCAGAACCGAACTCAGCTTCGTGCGGGTGCTTACAGGAACCAGGTTGCTGACACTTGATAGATTCTAGTGAGCAGTACTGGAAGGTCTTCACTAACTCTTGGTTTAGGATCTGGGTGCCCTCGAGTGTCAACACCGCTTCAGCATGGGCCAGGCGTAGAAGTTCTTCATTACACCACCTGGCCGTCGTCCTCTGGATGTTAATCTCTGCACTGGCTGCATCAGGATGAGCCCTGCGGCGGTGCACACGAAGACCAGTCTTGGTGCCGAAGCTCCAATGGCACTCTGGGCACTGAAAGGCAGATAAGGCGACTCGACACGGGCTGGTGGCATCAGATGGTGGCCCAACAACTGGCGTGGCAGCTCCAGTGGGAGAACCGCTGCCTGTTTTATTTCGTGTGTTGGGGCCAGCTGAAACAAGAGGCAGGGGGGCAGGCAACCCCCCCACGCCCCGATAAGTCACTTTGCTCTGTCGATCGGAAAGCTCTGAGAAGGTACAAAGTTCTGAGCCTCCCCTCAGCTGCCCCTCATGCCTCCCGCCACATGAAGGCCAGAGCTAGGATTTCCCACTGAGAGGCTAAGCGAACCATCATCCACCTGACATCGCTAGGATGCTGAGGAGTGGATTGAGAGGATTCTTATATGACGTGTCATGTGAGCATTAAGAGTGTCATGGTTACTCCTGCCAGTTACTCTCCCTCTTTTGCCACCTTTACATTCTCTTTCTTACTGTTGCCAGTCCGCCAAAATCGATACACAACTATATGGCTCGGGTCGTAGTTACTGCCTGCATTTGCTCCTCGACTTTTAGTCGGCTGACGAGGCATTTGGATATTTAAGCCGTCTTTATACATAAAGAAATAGATACCCACAAAGTGGGTTTACAAATGACATATACAAAAACAAACATTAGACAGACAGGAAGAGACGTGAATACAGATGGTGTTGTGCCTGTGGATAGACGCCAGGCAGCAGCGTAGACGACATATAATTGGGCCATCACCCATCACCCAACACCAGTCCGGGGCATCGTGCGCCTAATGGCAGTCATAGTGTCGAACCGCCGTGCCGCCATCACAGTCCCGATTAGTACCCTTGTTGACATCATCACGAAGTATTGGTCCTTGAATCCAAGCCGCCGCAGATCCTGTGCAGATGTGGGTGACCACACCCCCCTCCATGAGATGGTAGCTGAAGAGGTGGTGATGGTCTTGGCTGCTGGGGTGTGACTCCTAATCGCCTGGTGGACGGCTTCCCTATTATAAACCGCGACTTTCTGCTGGTGACACTCTTCGATGTCAAGATTGACACCAACCACCTGGGCATCGATGATATAGGCTCCATCGCCACGAACTGCCACGATGTCCGGCTTCCTCAGTCCTTCGGATGTCCTGAGGTGGGGCTCCAGGTGGACGTCGAAGCCCCTGCGACGAAGTCCCTGCGCGACGTAAGACGCTAGGGCGTTGTGTCGCTTCACTCGTGCGTCGTGACTTCTGAAACAGTGCTGGACAACGTGATTTGCAGTTTCCTTAGCGATGCAGCCAGCCCGGCAGTTAGTATCACCAGCACGACCTCGCTGCAACCGTGCCCGTGTTGGAAGGGCGTTGATCCTCGTACAGATGCAGGAGATGAAGTCGCGGCCTGTGATCGCTAGTCGAGGATCATCGACCCAGCGATGCTGCCCTGGTGTTCGGGCAGACTTCTTAAGGGCAGCGCCGTCCACCGACAGATGCAACCGTTTAGCCCACATCCGGCCCATTTGGTTGGAGGTTCTTATAACCGTATTGTTACCCCGTAGTTGCTGCTCAAGCCTCCCAATCTCACGCCCCAGAACGTCGTCTGCTGTCCTGTCAGATAGGACACCCAATGCCCGCATCTTTGCGAGCCGGTTCCGCCGCAGAAGAGGCCCTAGCCAGCGCGCTGATGGCACTCCCAGCCCCCCAGATGACACAGGGGCATGGAAGTAACCAACAGGGACGTCCGCTGGCAGGCACAACCAAGATCTAATTGCTGCGCGGATGGTGGTGTCCATTGCTGACAGGGCTCCTAGGCGGGTCCTCGAAAGGGCCAAGCCATGGTGTATCCCTGGCAAGACGACGGTTCTGAGGGCGTGCAAACGCTGTTGTGGCTTGAGTGGTGCCTTGGACAGGACGGTCAGCTGTCGCTCGACCTCCCACCTTGGACGAAAGAGTCTGCGTCCGCTCGTGGAGAACTCCAGGTCAAGATACTGGAAAGTGCTCTCGATCCCCAGGGCTGGGAGGATGGTATACCCAGCCCTGAAGGTCGCGGTGTCGTCTACCTTAATCTTCTTCTCACGGCCAGAAGCCGTCAGGGCGAGAGTGAAGCACTTTCCGGGATTGACTTGGAGACCAAGGCCCCCAAGGGCAGATGTTGCTGCATCAATAAGGTCCTGGAGCCCTCCTGGAGTCTCGGCGAACAGCAGGAGGTCGTCAGCGAATGCAGCAGCGTTGAGACGTCGTCCCATCACATTGGCACCAATGTAATTTGGGAGGCGAGCAAGCATGAGGTCTGAGGAAAGGTTGAAAAGGATAGGAGAGAGTGGATCACCCTGCCTAACACCCCTTGAAGGCCGCACTGGACCCAGCGACATCCCAGGACCAGAGATCATCGTCACCCCATCCTCATAGCATCCCAGGACGTATCCAATGAACTCGTCAGGCAGACCATGTGCCCTCAGGGCACCATGGTCTAGCGAGTCGAAAGCCTTGGACACATCCAGGGACGCAACATAGAGGGAGAGACAGTTCGCCCTGACCTGAGTCATCGCCAAGTCCAACAAGAACGTATTGTGCAGCATCCCATCCTGAGGAAGGAAAGCCCGCTGACGCCCGTCCAGCACACAGGTCCGCATCAGACGGCCCGCCAGGATCTTATGGAAGACCCTAGCGAGGACTGAGCAAACCGTGATCGGACGGAAGTCAGCGGGCGATGCTGGGGTGGCCTTCTTGGGCAACAGGGATGTACGGGCTAGGAGAAGACGGGATGGGAGGCGACGGATCAAGAGGAAGAGGTTAAGGATTTTAAGGAGGACCTCACGGGGTATACGGCGAATCTGGGCCAGTGTCAGTCGGTCTGGGCCTGCAGCAGAGCGACGAGGGGGGAGCGCTGAAGCAACTTCCTACATCGTAATAGGCGCCCACAGCTGTTCGAAGGGAACCTCGATGGAGGAGGGCAACAGCCGACCCTCCAGACGGTCCAGAGTCATGTTTACTCCTGCCAGTTGCTCCTCCTTTTCGGCTGACATGGCATTTGGGTACCTTAGGAGAGTCACAGTCACTCTTGGGAATTACTTCCAATTTTTGGCTACCTCGCCATTCTCATTCTTATTGTTCCCTTTCCACCAGACACGATACACAACTATATGCCTGGAGTCTTACTTACTCCCCCCAGTTGTTCCACGCTTTTGCTGAAATTTTTGGTTGGGTGACGTAGCCAAATGCTACCTTAGGACAGTCACAGTTACTCCTGTTTGTTGATAACCCTTTTTTGCCACCTTTGCATTCTCATTCTTAGTCTTGCCAGTCCTACAAAAGTGATACACAAATATATGTCTAGAGTCTTAGTTACTCAGTCCAGTTACTCATTGTGTTTGCTGTAATTTTGGTCTGGTGACGAGGCATTTGGCTATTTCAGCCGTCTTTATTCCGAGGAATAGACATATACATACATATATATAAATGGTACACAAGGTAAATATGGGTGTTTCGTACCACGCCATGTCCTCCACCGGAGTGGGGACTTACAGGGCGAAAAACCAAATTTATATATAAGAAGACAAAGCAGAATAGACCCCCAGGAGTGAGGGAAATACGAATATCCAGCATCCTAACTGTGGCTCGTGGCATCAGCCTGTTCGCCGTCATCCGCTGTCATCCGCTCGAAGATGCGGTAACTGATGCAGCAGCTCTCCAGAACCCTGGATTTAAGTTCCGCCAGCTCTCGAGGCTGGAATCCCAGGTTAATGAGATCCCTCACCGACGCAGGAGACCATGTGCCCCTCCAATTCAGCGTTGCGGTCGACACTGTTACGTCCTGGACGTCATGATGCAGGTTGGAGATAGCACGCCGGATGGATGGCGTGTTGTAATAGGTCGCCGTCTGGGTGTGACACCAGTCGAGTCGAAGATGGCATCGCCCGCATAATCAATGCTCAGGTAGTCGGTGACCGCAAGCCTGACGTGGTGGTGGTAAAAGACGGAGTCCCTCAGGTGTGCGGAGGTGGGGCTCCACGGAGACACTGAAGCCGCTCCTCATGAGCCCACGAGCGACATACCGCACGATCGCATCATGTCGTTTAACTCGGGATCCGAGCGTCCTGAAGCAAGCCTGTAGAACATGGTAGGCAGTCTCAATGGCTTGGCAGCCCGTGCGACATCTGGTGTCCACCTCACGACCCCGACTACGCCGTGCCCCTGTCGAGAAGACGTTCATGCGGTCGTCAATGTAGTCATGACCAGATAGTAGTCATGCCCAGATAGTAGTCGACTGGTGTCGGCGACCCATTGGTGCTGCCCTCTGCCATCGACGGCACGGCGCTGTCATCATCCGCAGCAGTCAATGTGCAGGCGCACAGCCCACATCTCTCCAACCTGCGTTGACGATTTGAGGAGGTGACCCTCCCACATCAGGTGTCGCTCCAGCACCTCAATCTCACGCTGCACTTCACCCAGACCTGCACTGTCGAAGGCTGTCCCTACCTTATTCAGTGCCAGGAGACGGGAACGGCGAAGGGTTGGTCCCATCTGGCGGCACAATGGAATGCCGAGGCCCCCTGGGCAACAGGAGCGTGGAAGTAGCCCAGGGGAGTGTCCGCTGGGAGGCGGCACCATCTCCTGACGGCGGCATTGATAGTGATGTCCGCTGACTTCAGGGCACCCACTCGGGTGCAGCTGAGGGCCAACCCATGGTACAGGCCATGGAGAAGCACGTTGGTGAGAGCGTGGATGCGCTGTTACGGCTTGAGCGGAGCTCGGGAGGCGACGTTCAGCAGTTCCCCAGGTGGCGTCAGGGGTTGAAAACGCAGTGACCCGAGGTGTAGAATTGCAGCCCCAGGTACCGGAAGGTCACACCCATACGCAGGGCAGGCACGGTGGTGCTGCCTGCCTTGAAGGTGACGTCGCTGTCTCGCGCCCAGACGCGACCAAGGCGAGGGTGAAACACATCCGGGCGTTGATCTGCAGCCCTAGGTATGCGAGGGCTGCGACAGCTGCATCTGTGAGGGACTGCAGGCCCCTCGGGGTCAACACGAATGGCAGGACGTCATCTGCGAAGGCCGCAGCATTGACTCTGCGACCGAGAATCCGAGCTCCGATGTGGGAGAGGAGTTGTCCTAGAACATAGTCCACCATAAAGTTGACCAGGAGGGGGGCAAGAGGATCGCCCTGACGGACGCCCCATGACGGCTGCACAGACACGCCCACGCCAGCACAGCCCGCTATCACCGTGGTGCTGTCCTCACAGCACCACTCGACGTATTCAATAAAGCAGTTAGACAGGCCATGAGCCCTCAGCACAGGTCGAATGGTAGCATGATCTACCAAATCGAATGCTTTAGAAACATCGATCGACGCCACAAAGACAGAGCAGCAGTAGCGGACTGCGTCGGTGAGGGCAGTGTCCAGGATGAATGTGTTCTCCAACATCACATCCTGGAGGATGAATGCCCACTGACGTTCGTCCACGGTACATGTGCGCATCAGGCGCGACGCGAGAACCCTGTGAAAGGTCCGCACCAGCACCGAGCAGACCGTAATGGGGCGAAGACAGCGGGGGACGTTTGTGCAGCCGGTTTGGAGAGAAGGGACGTGCGAGCGCGAATCAGTCGCTTGGGAAGGGCTCGGGCCAGAGGGAAAAGGTTCAGCGGCCAGTCCTGCTGAGCTGCGGCGCCTGCTGCACGAAGTCCTCGTAAAGCTCATGATCCCCTGAGCTGCAAGGCATCCGCGACCTCCTCGGCGATGACCAGCCCCCACAGGCACTCAAGAGCGACAGACTCCGAGTGCGGCAGGAGGCGGTCACTGATGGAGAGCGGTGTCGGATGGCACCCTGTTGCAGCAGCCACCCAAGAGGCCACGCACGCAACGCGCGCGTGACCTACGGAATTCATCCTGCGTCTTCGCAAAGTCCCAACGGCGCCGTTTGCGCCTCTGCTGCGGCGGCCCTGCAGGCGGCCGCTTCGGTGGTTGGCGCGGCCTCTGCGCCATCGTACTCGTCCTCTCCCCTCTGGACCCGACCTACGCAAGGGCATCCGGGAGCATGCCCAGGATGACTTTAGGCGGTATCTCCGGCCCCAGACTGATAGCACGGTCCAGGGTCGAGAAACGCTGAGTGGAAGCGGGTAGCCCCGCTAGATGCTCCCAGATGGTGGCGGCAGTCGGCCCCTCTGGCGGCGGCCCGGTGGTGTCGGCAGCGAAGACCTCAGCTGCGTCATTGGCTGGCGCAGCCTTGTCGCCCACGTCGGGCGGTGACCAGTCCGCTCCCCGGCGGAAGGCCGGCTCTTCCCCCCGGCCGATCTTAAGTGCCTCCATAAACTCGCGGACAAGCTGCTTGTTGGCAGCCTTCCGCCACTGGCACTTGATCGTATCGAGTGTTCGGTCGGGGAACATTTGTGTCAGTTCTTCGTTGACAAAGAAGAACCGTGCGTCCCCCTCAAGAAACAGTTGGGCCTCCGCTTTGGCGAGCGACAGGACCTCTTCCTCTGTCCACCTCGCGCGATGCCTGTCCGTCACGATCTCTGCGTCGGCGGCCGCAGGATGTTAGCGCGGCGATGAATCCCAAGGCCGTTCTCGGTCGTAAAAGTGCGGTGGCACTCGCTGCAGGCGTAGATTGCTGCAACTGCTCCCACATCTGCGGCACGTCCGGTTGGCCGGGCAGGTGCTGGGGAAAGCTGGGGTGGCACCTTCAGTGGAAGGGGCACCACTCGTGATTTCTTGTGTGGTGCCCCAACTGGAAACGGATAATGCGAGGGAGGGGGGGGGGGGGGGGGCTGGTAACCCCCCGAAGCCCTAATGCGGTCTTCCACTCTGCGAAATCAGCAGAGAGTCAGTTACTTTCCCTTTTTGGCCAACCTCACACTTTCATTCTTACTGTTGCCAGTCCGCTAGAAGCCATACGCAACTATATTTCTTGAGTCTTACTTGCTCCCCCCAGATGCTGCTCGCGTTTGCTGAAACTTTTGGTCGGGTGGCGAGGTGTTTGGCTACCTAAAGAGAGACATAGCCACTCCTGGGTGTTACTTCCCCTTTTTGGTTACTTCTATATCCTCATTCTTACTGTTACCAGTCCGCCATAAGCGGTAAGCAACTAAATGCCTAGAGTCTTACTTACTCCCTCCATTTGTTCTTCGCATTTGCTGAAACTTTTTGTTTGGCGACGACGCATTTCGCTACCTTAAGAGAGTCATTGTTAGTACTGCCAGTTGCTCCTCCTCCTCCTCCTCCTTTTCCTCCACCTTTAATTTCTCTTTCTTATTGTTGCAAGTCCGCCATAAGCGATACGCAACTATATGCCTAGAGTCTTAGTTACTCCCTCCAGTTTCTCCTCGCGTTTGCTGGGTCTAACTGACCACACGCTCTTCATAAGCTGACGGTGGATTTTCACGCCTGACCTGATGGAATTGCAGACTAACTTTCGTATGAGGAATTTCCACAAACCAAACTTTTCCCACATGCGGCAATTGCTGGGAACCCACGAGCCCCGCGCTCCAATAACGAGTGGCATTACATCTGGAGAGATGTCCAAATTATATTTCCTCCCTATCACGCCAAGAAGTTCGGGATGTTGATATTTCGTAGATTTTTTTCTCCTCCGCCCTGTGGAGACTACCAGTGTACTCGTAGGGTACCGTCTTTTTTATAATTCTGGCCCTCCATAATCCTGGCTTACCGTCTGCATTGTGTATCACTAGCAGATCCGGCACATACCTGTTGTTATTGGCAGTGCTGAGGGTAGGCGCCTCAATTACATTGTAACCCCCCACCCCCCACTTCCAGTTCCCTCTTGACCGACTTGGAGATTTGGTCATGCTTATCTATCCTGGAGAAATGCGTGAGTGGGCATCTTTGGAGGAAATGCTGGACTGTTTCCCATCTGTTCTGGCAAGACCCTCTGGCCCTACAGTTGGCATTAGGGCCTTTTATATACGGCGCTCCCCTGGTGGGCAGGAGACCTATCCGCAGTTGAATAGCTGCGATGTAGTCCCTGCCAGTCCAGAAAGGAGGTGGATCGTTTACCCAGGTACTACTCTCAGTGCAGTTCTGACAGTACTCCCGGCCCCTACCCAACGCAGTGTTATGGAGGCACTTCTTCCAGAATAGAGGTCGCTGTGGCAGTTGGTGGTAGCTGCTGACCTCCAATCGTCAATATCTTCTATAATCTTGTCAGTAGCTTGGCGACCGATTGCGTACCCATTATTTCCTGCACCTGGACGTCATTGGTGTTCACTAAATTCTCTAGGTGCCATAGATAAACAGACCCTATTACTAGGCGCAGGGCTGGGATATCCAGGCTACCACCTCGCTGCTTGGCATCTATGTATGGCGTTGGCGTAGTCTTTGGCAAGTGAAGAGTAGCTTTCACGAAGCGCCGAATACAGTGGTCCACATACTGCAATTTCTTGATTGAGATGTTGGTGGTCTGGAGTGTGTGAATCAATCTGGGAATTAGGTACGTGTTCATTACGGTGATTTTCTGCCAAGGCTTCATGGCAGCTTGGCGGAGTCTTTCCAGCATGACCTCGAGCTTAGATGTAGAGGGTGACTGGATGCCTTTGTGATCGAAAGGATACCCTAGGTAATGCAGCTGTTCCTGCACGTTTAAGCCACTGTTTAAAATCGCTAATAAGGTGATACCAGCCTTAGTCTGTATTACGCATCGCTTAGTGTGGGCGACTCGCACCACTTGAAGAGCCCTACACTTATCGGCGTTCACCTCCAAAGTTCGCCAAGAACGTCTCAAGTGTCCTTCCTGGGTGTCCGATAGCGGAACGATGTCATCTGCAAAACCTAGGGCACCTATCTTAGATATCCGGCAGGAATTTGGTGCAACTGTGAACGGTATTGTCATTAGGTGGTCTACCACAAGGTTGAATACAATTGGGCTCGGAGGATCCCCCTGCTTAACACCTCTGCAGATTTCAGTTCTCTCAATTTCAGCTGACTTCAGTTTCAGCGTTGTCACTTGATCTTTGTATGACGACATTATGTACTCCAAGGTGTAGTTGTCTACATTATGGGCCCACAGAGCATTGCGAATTGTTGTCCATGACACACGGTCGAAAGCCTTAGATAGCTCGATGGCTAAAACATACAGGGGTTTCCCACGATATCTGTGATCTTTAATATCTAACATCAAAGCATTGGCCAAGATGCCATCTACAGACTGAAAGCCTCTTTGGCTTGCGTGAATCTCGATTGATTGTGACAATCTGAAGGCCAACATCTTGTTGAGTAGTCGAACAACATTCGATGATATTGTAATTGCCCGCCAATTGGAGGGCAGTGACAAGTCACCTTTTTTTGGTAGCAAGCAAGTTCTGTTCAGCTTCAGAGATGCTGGCAGCGTTTCCAAGCCAAATAAGATGTTTAGCAGGACATTCAGATCGGCTTTGTGCATACCACGCAGGTGTATTTGGGTTACCCCATCAGGCCCAGACGCTCTTCTCTTCAACTTATTTACCCACATATTCGTTTCTTTCAGAGAGAAGGGCTGGCAAGCCTCATTAATCTTTGTGGGGTCCCTAAGTGCAAATGTTACTGCAAGGCGAACAGGTTCCGCTGCAAAATAGGTAGCATAGTAATTAATAAGGTCAGCATCGGCCGGTCGTGTGTCATCCACATTGTCAGTGCCATTCAAGATGTCTTTACCAACAGAGCCAAAAGGTGGAAAGATCGCGCCATACGATTTCGGCGGACTCAATACAGATGACTTAACGATAGGGCGAATCTTGTTATTCTTGCTTTTGCTCTTGTTTTCTCTTTGTGCAGGCCTCTTATTCCGTCTTACGCGTTTCGTAGCACCAGAGGCAGCCAGCTTCCCGATTATACCAGAGATCAAATCTTCGATCTCAGACCACTCAGTAGTTCTTGAGAGAACAACTGTGATCAGAGACTGGAAATCTGTCGAACATTTACTTCTTAACGCTTGCATGTGTTCGATGGTTGCATCATTCAGGATCCAGGTCTTTGGTAGATCTTTCTCCGGTGTTGGCTCTGGGGAATCATGGTGTCATCCTCAACCACTTCTGCATCCTTTAGTCTCTGTCGCACAGCAGCAAGAATAGCCAAGTACTCAGCATTCGAACGGCGCTTTTTGGTAGATTCCGCCGATCTACCAATCCTCCTGCCCAGCTCAGCATTCAACTTCGCTTGCACACTCCATTTGGTTGCCAACTCAATCTGAAATTCAGCTAATTCCTCCATTGCGGCGGACGTCCAGTTCCCTTTGCGCTTACCTTCGCATTTTGCAAGATCTTCAGCATTAAAAAGTACAGGATGGGACTACTTCTCATGCATCTTGAGGCCTATAATACTAGAGAAATTCCGGTCACACTATTGACATTTAGTGAAGCCATCCTCGTTGGGTGCGCGAAGTTTCCCTTTACATCTACGAACAGGTTGCTTTTGTTGGGCTGGTCTTCTGCCACCTATCTCTAATTCACATAAGTGATATAGCACACTGCCAGGAATACCTGGTGGATCAATTACCATACCAGGACTGTTGACATTACCCAATCCAGGATCATGTTCGGGTTTCTGTCCATTCGAACCCCCCCCCCCCCCCCCCCTGTGGGTTCGGGGGTTAGAATAGGCCCGCGGTATTCCTGCCTGTCGTAAGAGGCGACTAAAAGGAGTCCATCCCCCTCACGGGGCTAGTTAGCGCCTGCGTCCGGAGACGGACGGTTCCACGACCTATAATTGTGGTCTTTTTGGTTTTTCACTTCTCGTTTCTTCCTTTCCTTCTTCTCCTTGCCTTCTTCTCCTTGCCTCCTTCTCCTTGCCTCCTTCTCCTTGCCTCCTTCTCCTTGCCTCCTTCTCCTTGCCTCCTTCTCCTTGCCTCCTTCTCCTTGCCTCCTTCTCCTTGCCTTCTTCTCCTTGCCTCCTTCTCCTTGCCTCCTTCTCCTTGCCTCCTTCTCCTTGCCTCCTTCTCCTTGCCTCCTTCTCCTTGCCTCCTTCTCCTTGCCTTCTTCTCCTTGCCTTCTCTGGTCTCCGCCTCGGCGTTTGAGACAGTCTGTCCTCTCTCTCTTCCTTTTCCTCTTCTTCCTTCCTCCCTGTGCGCGCCTGAAGGCCGACCCACGCGTTCGCACGCGTAGCCGGTGACGGGGTAACGCGTAATTCCCCGCCCTGGGTAGACAAGTAAGGCACGCACGTACCCCCTGGTAAAGGCCAGGCCCAGTGAGGGGTGATTGCCTGAGCTGATACCTTCTGACCATGCCGATTGGTCCCTCCGTCTGTTTCTCGGGAGGTGTGACCTGAGGTGTAGTCCCTCCGTCTGTTTCTCGGGAGGTGTGACCTGAGGTGTAAACATTCACCTAAGGCGGGAGTGCCCTCTGAGAGGGTCGCCATAAGGAAGGAGCGCGCCATCGGAGACGCTGGCAATCATGGGGGATTCCTCCGCAATGGATTTCTCTTCTTCTCTCTCGACTTCTGCCCACAAACGGAAACATGACCAGCCACCAGTGACAAAGGTACTACCGCCTGCCCCACAGTTCCTCGTCGTTTCTCGATCTGAGGATGGAAAGGATTTTTCCTCTGTCAACCCTTTCGTTATCCAGAAGGGCGTAGATGCCATAGCCGGTACTGTTAAGTCTTGTACAAGGTTGCGTAATGGTACGTTGCTACTAGAAACTGAGAGCGCCTTTCAGGCACAGAAACTGCTTCGAGCCACACTCCTGTACACGTTCCCTGTCCGGGTGGAGGCCCACCGAACTTTGAATTCGTCTCGTGGTGTAGTCTATACTAGCTCCCTCGACGGATTGACTGACGAGGAGATTCAATCTTTCCTCGCTGAGCAGGGCGTGACGGCTGTCCATAGGGTCATGAAAAAGGTCAACAATGACCTTGTACCGACCCGGACACTTTTCTTGACCTTCGATAGTGTTAAGCTGCCATCGCGCATCAAGGCGGGCTACGAGGTTATTTCTGTTCGCCCCTATGTCCCGACACCTACGTGCTGCTACCAGTGTCAGCGTTTCAATCACACTCGACAGTCTTGTTCCAATGCGGCTAAATGTGTCACTTATGGCAGGGATGCCCATGAGGGTGACTGTCCACCTCCGTCTCCTCGCTGTGTGAACTGTCAGGGTGACCATGCCGCATCCTCCCGCGACTGTCCTGTCTATAAGGAAGAACGCTGTATCCAAGAAATTCTGGTCAAAGAAAGTGTCCACCTCGGCTGCTCGCAAGCTATTTGCTAGTAGGAAGCCCACGCTGCTCCCAGCGGGCAAATTCAGTACTGTCCTCGCCTCTCCTCGGACTACCAGGGAGGTGGCAACCCAGACATGCGATCTGACCTTCAGCACCACGGTCGTCCGTTCGGCCAGTGCTAAGATCGCGCGGTCGACGTCTCCTCTTCCTCCCATCACCCCACAGACACAAGCCCCTTCATCAGCTTCTGCTAAGACGAAGACCCAGAAGTCAGATGCACGGGCCTTGAAGAAGGAACCGTCCCGTGCAGACTTCCTACGTACCTCGACCTCCCAGCCATCGACCAGTACTTCCACCAAACGACCTTCCAAGAAGGCTCATAGGAAGCACAGTTATCCTTCTCCGCCACGGCGCATTTCTTCTCCTGCGCCACCCAGCGGTTGCCGCCCCAGGCCATCATCCGTTTCGCCTGGCCGCACCGCTGGTAGCCGAACATCTGGCCGTTCACCAGCGGAGGAAGCTCCCCCTCCCGGCCATCTTACCGAGATGGCCGATGAACCTATAGACCCAATGGACGATGACTGTCCGCCTACTGATAGCGGCGGCAGTGCTCGCTCGAAGCCAGGCACTCAGCGGCCTTCGAGGTGGCCCCTTCTTTCATCTTCCTTTTCTTCTTACGATGGCACTTATTTACTGGAATATTCGCAGCATTCGCTCCAACCGAGAGGACTTGAAGTTGCTGCTCCGCTTGCACTGACCGCTCGTCGTAGCCCTCCAGGAAACGAAGCTACGCCCATGCGATCAAATTGCCTTGGCACACTACACCTCTGTGCGTTTTGACCTACACCCCGTGGTAGGTGTCCCAGCTCATGGAGGGGTTATGTTGCTGGTCCGGGATGATATTTACTACGATCCCATCACATTGCACACCAGCCTGCAGGCAGTTGCCATCCGATTTACTCTCCACACATTTTCCATTTGTACCGTTTGCACTCTATCGTCGTCTGCCGTTACCAGGGCAGACATATTGCAAATTATAGCTCAGCTCCCTGCACCATTTTTGTTAACTGGAGACTTCAATGCCCACCATCCCCTTTGGGGCTCTCCAGCATCCTGCCCGAGGGGCTCCCTGTTAGCAGACCTTTCAACCAGCTCAATCTTGTCTGCCTCAATACTGGCGCCCCTACTTTTCTTTCGGACACATCTCACACCTATTCCCATTTAGACCTCTCTATATGTACTCCCCAACTTGCACGCCGGTTTGAGTGGTATGCACTTTCTGATACATATTCGAGCGACCACTTCCCGTGTGTTATCCATCTCCTACAGCATACCCCATTTCCGTGCTCATCTAGTTGGACCATCTCCAAAGCAGACTGGGGGCTCTTCTCTTCCAGGGCGACCTTTCAGGATCAAATCTTCACAAGCTGCGATCGTCAGGTCGCACAACTCACGGAAGTCATTCTCAGTGCTGCTGAATATTCCATCCCTCACCCTACTTCTTCTCCACGTCGCGTACCGGTCCCCTGGTGGACCGCAGCATGTAGAGATGCTTTCCGTGCTCGTCGACGTGCTTTACGCACCTTTAAACGCCCCCCCTACAGTGGCGAATTGTATTAATTATAAACGATTACGTGCTCAGTGTCGTCGTATTATTAAAGAAAGCAAGAAAGCCAGCTGGGCTGCTTACACAAGCACCTTCAACAGTTTTACTACTCCTTCTTCTGTTGTCTGGCGTAGCCTGCGCCGGCTATCTGGCACTAAGGTCCACTCACCAGTTTCTGGCTTGAAGGTCGCGAATGACGTCCTTGTGGCCCCTGAGGCTGTCTCCAATGCCTTCGGCCGCTTTTTCGCAGAGGTTTCGAGCTCCGCTCATTACCACCCTGCCTTCCTCCCCCGCAAACAGGCAGAGGAGGCTAGGCCACCTAACTTCCGCTCCTCGAATCATGAAAGTTATAATGCCCCATTCACCATGCGGGAACTCGAAAACGCACTTGGCCGATCACGATCCTCCGCTCCAGGGCCTGATTCTATTCATATTCAGATGCTGAAGAACCTTTCTCTTGCGGGTAAAGGTTTCCTTCTTCGTATATACAATCGCATCTGGATTGAGGGACATGTTCCCGCATGCTGGCGCGAGTCTATTGTTGTCCCGATTCCTAAGCCGGGGATGGACAAGCACTTGCCTTCCAGTTATCGACCCATCTCGCTTACCAGCTGTGTCTGTAAAGTGATGGAGCGAATGGTTAACTCTCGATTGGTTTGGCTGCTCGAGTCTCGACGCCTACTTACCAATGTACAATGTGGATTTCGTAGGCGCCGCTCTGCTGTTGACCATCTGGTTACCTTGTCGACCTTCATCATGAATAACTGCTTGCGGAAGCGCCCGACCGCAGCTGTGTTCTTTGACTTGGAGAAGGCTTACGACACCTGTTGGAGGGCGGGCATTCTCCGCACCATGCATCAATGGGGCCTTCGCGGTCGCCTCCCTCTTTTTATTCGTTCCTTTTTAATGGATCGACAGTTCAGGGTACGTGTGGGTTCTGTCCTGTCAGACACCTTTCGCCAGGAGAATGGAGTGCCACAGGGCTCAGTTTTGAGCGTCGCTCTCTTTGCCATAGCGATCAATCCAATAATGGATTGCCTCCCAGCTGATGTATCGGGCTCCCTTTTCGTGGACGATTTTGCCATCTATTGCAGCGCTCAACGTACATGTTTCCTGGAGCGCTGTCTTCAGCGTTCTCTTGACCGTCTTTACTCTTGGAGTGTCGCCAATGGCTTCCGTTTTTCTGCCGAGAAGACGGTCTGTATTAACTTCTGGCGCTACAAAGAGTTTCTCCCACCGTCCTTACGACTCGGTCCCGTTGCTCTCCCAATCGTGGAGACAACCAAATTTTTAGGTCTTACATTTGACAGGACATATTTGGCCGCCCGTTGTACCCGTTCTTTAAATGTCCTCCGTGTTCTCAGTGGTATGACGTGGGGAGCGGATCGAACCGTCCTACTTCGTCTATATCGGTCGATCGTCCGCTCCAGGCTGGATTATGGGAGCTTCGTATACTCCTCTGCACGGCCATCCATCTTACGCCGCCTCAACTCCATACAACATCGGGGTTTACGTCTTGCGATCGGAGCGTTTTATACTAGTCCCGTCGAGAGTCTTCATGCTGACGCTGGTGAATTGCCACTCACCTACCGGCGCGATATACTGCTTTGTCGGTATGCCTGTCGGCTACTGTCAATGCCCGACCATCCGTCTTATCGTTCCTTTTTTGACGACTCTCTCGACCGTCAATACGGGTTGTATGTCTCTGCCCTGCTACCCCCTGGAGTTCGCTTTCGTCGCCTCCTTCAACACCTTAATTTTTCACTCCCTGCAACCTTTCGAGTGGGCGAGAGCCACACGCCACCTTGGCTCCAGGCTCAGGTCCGCGTTCACCTTGACCTCAGCTTGCTCCCAAAGGAGGTTACCCCCGGTTCGGTATACCTCTCCCGTTTTGTCGAACTTCGTTCGAAGTTCATCAACATGACTTTCATTTATACAGATGGCTCTAAGACCAATGACGGGGTCGGGTGTTCTTTTATTGTCGGGGCACAAAGTTTCAAATACCGGCTCCATGGCCATTGTTCGGTCTTCACAGCTGAGCTCTTTGCCCTCTACCAGGCTGTTCTTTACATCTGCCGCCACCGACATTCTGCTTATGTCATCTGCTCCGATTCCCTGAGCGCCATCCAGAGCCTCAGTGATCCGTATCCGGTTCACCCTTTCGTGCACCGGATCCGACGCTCTCTTCAGCAGCTGGTGGACGTCGGTTCTCCGGTTAGCTTTATGTGGGTTCCTGGCCATGTCGGTATCCCTGGGAACGAAGCTGCAGATGCAGCGGCCAAGGCTGCGGTCCTCCAGCCTCGGACAGCTTCTTGTTGTGTCCCTTCGTCCGATTTTAGCAGGGTCATTTGTCGGCGCATTTTATCGCTGTGGCATGCCGATTGGGCTGCACTTACAGACAACAAGCTTCAGGCCTTGAAACCTCTTCCCGTGGTTTGGACGTCCTCCTCCCGCCCTTCTCGGCGGGAGGAGGTAGTTTTGGCCCGGTTAAGAATTGGACACTGCCGGTTCAGCCATCGCCATCTGCTGACGGCTGCGCCGGCGCCGTTCTGCCCATGTGGGCAATTGCTGACGGTCCGCCACATTTTAACGTCCTGCCCGGATTTTAACACACTGCATCTTGATCTTGGCCTGCCCTGTAGTCTAGATGCCATTTTAGCGGATGACCCACGAGCAGCAGCTCGCGTTCTTCATTTTATCAACTTGACCAACCTTTCTAAGGACCTTTGATTATGCTTTTTTTTTATCCTATGCCTGTCAGTCTGTCTTTTATAGTGTTTTCCCTTTTCGTTGCTGTTTTAAACTTGTTCTTGGCGGTGCATTCCTAACGTAGTCTGGGCGCCAATGACCATTGAAGTTTTGCGCCCTAAAACCACAAAAAAATAAAAAAATAAAAACCCATCCGAGGCTTCACTGTCTGATACGTTGCAACTTAGTGTCTCACAAGATACGGGAGAGTTTGGGCTGCAAACCCTCTTCACCCACAGATATCTGCCTAATCTGCGAAGGATCGTCTCGGATACTAGGGCAGCCATTGGCGACGGCCTCTCAATAAAAATGGGACTGAACCCGTGGTCCCTACAAGCCAATGGAACTGCCACTAAGAGGCCAACACCACTCTGAGGGGGCGCTGGCCAAACGCAAGCAAGGCTCTCCTCCCCCACCCGTAATCCTTGTATTTGCTAGATTCCTCTCGCAACGTTGACAAGTCACCATCGAGGACGCATAAGCGGTACCTCTACCGCACATCTATTTTTCCATTTTCCGCCCTTTACCCACAGAATATGGGATAGGGTAGTCCAATGACAACTCTAAGGGCAAACGCCATGCGGTCTACCAGGGGCTCCATCGTGGCCCTGAAATGGACACTGTCCTCAGAAGGACTCTAGGAGGTCCTGAAAAGGACACTGCCCCGAGAAGGGCACTTGGATACTGGTGAAACGCACAGTAGAACTGTGGCCCGACACCTCAGACGACTACCCCAGCGGTCGCCCATGTTAACCAAAGTCTCGTCTCGGATACTAAGGTGATAATAAGGTCTTACCGTCGACCAAGGTGGAATTTTACAAAAACTGACTGGACAAAATTCTCTGTACAACTTGATTATACCTTGAGCTGGATCCCTCCAACCAGCAAGAGATATGAGAGGTTTGTGGGAGCGGTCATTAGCTCTGTGAAAACAGCGATCCCAAGAGGGTACCGCAAAAAATACATTCCTGGCTGGACAGGGATATGCGATGACCTGTACACGGAGTTCTTCAAGAATGGGGACCGGGAAATAGCGGATGAACTATTACATAACATAGACTTTATTAGACGGCAAAAATGGGAGAATACTGGTGAAAATCTAGACTTTTCACAGTCAAGCCGACAAGTCTGGTCCCTACTGCATAAACTTGGAGGCGCAAATCCACCTGAACATAGAAAGGACGAAATATCTCCCAACAAGGTTGCATCCCGCATAGTTTCTGCGTCTAGAGCCCCACGAAATAGAAAGCACAGAACAAAAGTGAAGAAAGACTTAAAAACATTATTCTGGGTCCATTGCACGGGTCCTTTTTATTCATCAGATATTCGCATCGAGGTGGTTACCAATGGCCTGAAGATGGTTAAATCAGGCAAAGCTCCGGGTTTCGATGGTATCCACCCTAAGTTCCTCATACATGTCGGAGCCTACACAAAACAATGGCTGGCTAAGTTCTTTACGGACATTCTCCAAGTGGGTAACATTCCTCCCTCACTTAAACGAGCAAAGATCATCGCAGTCCTGGAACCTGGTAAACCAGGCGATAGGCCAGAGAGTTACAGCCCCATTGCCCTTCTCAGTATGGTTTATAAATTACTAGAAAGACTGCTCCTCAACAGAGTAGGCCAGACTATACTCAAAAATAAATCCCTATCGAACAAGCAGGATTCCGTCCATATTGCTGCTGTACAGATCAAGTACAATCACGACAACATACACTCCTGGAAATGGAAAAAAGAACACGTTGACACCGGTGTGTCAGACCCACCATACTTGCTCCGGACACTGCGAGAGGGCTGTACAAGCAATGATCACAGGCACGGCACAGCGGACACACCAGGAACCGCGGTGTTGGCCGTCGAATGGCGCTAGCTGCGCAGCATTTGTGCACCGCCGCCGTCAGTGTCAGCCAGTTTGCCGTGGCATACGGAGCTCCATCGCAGTCTTTAACACTGGTAGCATGCCGCGACAGCGTGGACGTGAACCGTATGTGCAGTTGACGGACTTTGAGCGAGGGCGTATAGTGGGCATGCGGGAGGCCGGGTGGACGTACCGCCGAATTGCTCAACACGTGGGGCGTGAGGTCTCAACAGTACATCGATGTTGTCGCCAGTGGTCGGCGGAAGGTGCACGTGCCCGTCGACCTGGGACCGGACCGCAGCGACGCACGGATGCACGCCAAGACCGTAGGATCCTACGCAGTGCCGTAGGGGACCGCACCGCCACTTCCCAGCAAATTAGGGACACTGTTGTTCCTGGGGTATCGGCGAGGACCATTCGCAACCGTCTCCATGAAGCTGGGCTACGGTCCCGCACACCGTTAGGCCGTCTTCCGCTCACGCCCCGACATCGTGCAGCCCGCCTCCAGTGGTGTCGCGACAGGCGTGAATGGAGGGACGAATGGAGACGTGTCGTCTTCAGCGATGAGAGTCGCTTCTGCCTTGGTGCCAATGATGGTCGTATGCGTGTTTGGCGCCGTGCAGGTGAGCGCCACAATCAGGACTGCATACGACCGAGGCACACAGGGCCAACACCCGGCATCATGGTGTGGGGAGCGATCTCCTACACTGGCCGTACACCACTGGTGATCGTCGAGGGGACACTGAATAGTGTACGGTACATCCAAACCGTCATCGAACCCATCGTTCTACCATTCCTAGACCGGCAAGGGAACTTGCTGTTCCAACAGGACAATGCACGTCCGCATGTATCCCGTGGCACCCAACGTGCTCTAGAAGGTGTAAGTCAACTACCCTGGCAACCGAGCGAGGTGGCGCAGTGATTAGCACACTGGACTCGCAATCGGGAGGACGACGGTTCAATCCCGTCTCCGGCCATCCTGATTTAGGTTTTCCGTGATTTCCCTAAATCGCTTCAGGCAAATGCCGGGATGGTTCCTTTGAAAGGGCACGGCCGATTTCCTTCCCCATCCTTCCCTCACCCGAGCTTGCGCTCCGTCTCTAATGACCTCGTTGTCGACGGGACGTTAAACACTAATATCCTCCTCCTCCTCCTCCTCAACTACCCTGGCCAGCAAGATCTCCGGATCGGTCCCCCATTGAGCATGTTTGGGACTGGATGAAGCGTCGTCTCACGCGGTCTGACGTCCAGCACGAACGCTGGTCCAGCTGAGGCGCCAGGTGGAAATGGCATGGCAAGCCGTTCCACAGGACTACATCCAGCATCTCTACGATCGTCTCCATGGGAGAATAGCAGCCTGCATTGCTGCGAAAGGTGGATATACACTGTACTAGTGCCGACATAGTGCATGCTCTGTTGCCTGTGTCTATGTGCCTGTGGTTCTGTCAGTGTGATCATGTATCTGACCCCAGGAATGTGTCAATAAAGTTGCCCCTTCCTGGGACAATGAATTCACGGTGTTCTTATTTCAATTTCCAGGAGTGTATATAGAGGCGAGGTTCCAGAAGAAACAAAGTAGGCTGCTGTTAGGTCTAGGAATGCTGCAGCTATGATACAGTTTGGACACAGGGGCTCATGTACAAATTAATCTGTGCCGCCCCCTGCAAGAAGATAACCAACCTCATTGATGATATGTTGTCAAATAGAACCTTCCAAGTAATAATGGGGAATGAGAGAAGTAAACAGATGAAACTCAATAATGGACTCCCACAAGGCTGTGTCCTTGCGCCCCTTCTTTTCAAGCTTTACAGCGCTGACATGCCTGCAACCAGATCGCGCAAATTTGGTTATGCTGACGACTGGGCTCTAGCAACAGCCCACAGAAATACAGAAACTGCCGAAGATATTCTTACGAGTGACCTAGAGATTCTCAACGAGTACTTTAGAAAATGGAGGCTACAACCTAGTGCTACAAAGACGGAAGTATCTGCGTTCCATTTGAACAACAAAATGGCCAACAGAGAAATACAAGTCTATCTAAACGGGAAATTACTAAATCACAACAAACACCCAAAGTACCGTGCGGTTACCCTAGATAGGACACTAACATTCAAAGAACACCTGACGAAAACTGCAGCGAAACTTAGAACACGCAACAACATATTGCAGAAGCTCTGTGGCACCACTTGGGGCTCCACAGCATCTACCTTAAGAACATCCGCACTTGGCTTGGTGTATCGAGTGGCAGAATGTGTTTGCTGTTGAGCCACACTGGGGCACAGTACACACATGGTAGATAGCCAACTTAATGCAACAATGCGTATTATATCAGGCACAATGAGGCCAACTCCTACAGTGTGGCTGCCCATTCTCAGTAACATAGCCCCGCCTAACCTGCGCCTTGAACACGCTCTGGTTAGAGAATTTAAAAAAATCATTACCAACCATCAATTACAAATCCATGAAGATACGACATCCAAGGAAACCGACTCCGGTCTAGGCATCCTCCACTAAAGACCGCACAGGCTCTGCACCAAACAAACTTTAAAATAAATGACCAATGGAAAGAGGAATGGGAGAGCAGAACAGCAGTAAACTGCCACAGTATGGCATGCATCTTTAGTAAACCAAAAGGATTTGATTGCCCTCGCAAAGTTTGGTCAGCCGGCCGAAGTGGCCGTGCGGTTACAGGCGCTGCAGTCTGGAACCGCAAGACTGCTACGGTCGCAGGTTCGAATCCTGCCTCGGGCATGGATGTTTGTGATGTCCTTAGGTTAGTTAGGTTTAACTCGTTCTAAGTTCTAGGGGACTAATGACCTCAGCAGTTGAGTCCCATAGTGCTCAGAGCCATTTGAACCATTTGAAAGTTTGGTCAACTCTTTATCGCATCAGAACCAACTGTGGGATATGCGCCGACTCCTTACACAGATGGGGTAAACTTCCTTCGGCCGCTTGCGACTGTGGCGCTGAGAGACAGACGGTCAAACACATCGTGCACGAATTCCCACTAAGGGCATACGAGGGTGACCCACAGGATTTCCTAATGGCGACCCAAGAGTCAATCGACTATTTATTATCTAAGCTGAACGTCTGCTTGTGATTGCTCTTCTGTGAGTGTAAATTTACAGTTGGCGGAGTCCTTATATACAAACTGTTATTTATTGCTCTGTTTACACATATGTGATTTTTTTAAATCTTGTTGTTTCTGTAATTTTTACTGTGATGTTATGAGCCATACGCTAAATAAATAAATAAGGTGATTTGTGGCCCTGACACCTCAAACCACAGCTTTGGTACGAGGTCTCGTCTCGGATACTAGTACAGACAAAGGCTGTCCCGACACCTCATGTGACGGCCCCGTGGCCCTACCCTATTAGCTGCAAAAGCCAGTCACACTTGGTTTGCCTTGGCTCCCCAGGTCGCGGCTGACAGTGCACCCGATTCTCGCCCCGAGGAGGCTAGGGACTCGGGCTTCACCACAGAGAGGCTAGAGGCATCACACACCGATTACGGCCAAGTGGCACAGGGCACAGGGCACAGTGGGCTACCTTAAATTGCGCATCATGCGGGCTTAAAGGGAGTCATAGTTACTCCTGCCTGTTGCTTCTCCTTTTTGGCCACCTTTACATTTTGATTCTTGGTGTTGCCAGTTCGGCAGAAGCGATACGCAACTATAGGCCTAGAGTCGCAGTGAATACCGCCAGTCTCTCTCCTTGCGTTTGCTGAAACTTTGACTGGGTGACGAGGCATTCGGCTACCTTAATGGGCTCATAGTTATTCCTGCCAATTGGTCCTCCTTTTTGGACACCGGCAGGCGGCACAACTGTAGCTGGTTCCTGTGCCGCTTGACCAAGCCGGACTGGCCAGAAACGAGATATGGAGTGCGGCCGAGCGAGCGAACGATGCGCCCCTGCTTCCAACGCCGCCTGCCCGTAAAAACTCTGTAGAAGACCATAGCGTGCGGCATGAAGCCGGAAGGAGGCGACGCAGCCGAAGCGAGCGGCGAAGGAGGCCGCAGTAACTGCAAAAGCGACCTGTGGCCGCGACCATGAAGCATTTCAGCCGGGGAGTGAGTACCACGCGGCTGGGAGCGGTAGGACGATAAAAAGGTCCAAAGAGCAAGCTCGCGAGAATGAGTAGCGCGCAACTTAGTCATCTCTGACTTTAACGGCGAGGCTGAACGGTTCGTTCCAAAGTTCGACTGCGGGTGGAACGGGGAGGTAGTCAGATGGCGAACGCCATTGGTAGCACAAAATGTTTCGAATTCCTTGGAGACAAACTGGGGGCTGTTGTCGGAGACAAGCACTTCCGGCAGACTCTCCAGACAGAAAATCGTCGTCAACGTCCGAATGGTACTCGCCGAGGTAGTGGAAACCATCGGGACAGCAAAGGGGAAGTTGATTTCACGGGTCCGTTCTGGGACACCCGTTGGATGATTGTTATTGATGCTTAAAGCAACATGGAGACGCTGCCAAGGCGCATTAGGAGTCGGCCACGCAAAGAACTGTTGGCGGGGAGCAGATTGATGCTCCGCGGACTGACAAGTAGCGAGCATACGTTCAATGTCGCGATCAATACCAATCCAGTTGCAATGACATCGAGCGAGCTGTTTCGTCCGCACAATACCCCAGTGACCAACATGGAGAAAGCGGAGAATTTCCGACCGCAAAGAACGAGGTACCACAACAGGGAATTGGTAATTTACCGTTCGGAGTAATAGTTCGTCAGTTCACCACGGTGTTCTATGTCGTTGTGCAAAATAACGCCGAACCAGGGGGTAAGGAATTGGTGAAGCAGACGGCGGCCATTGCGTACGGGTGTACTGCAAAACGAGGCGTAGAGAAGCGTCGGCGGCCGTCGCGGAAGCAATACGACGGAAGTCGACCGGAAAACCATCAGCAAACTCCGCGTGTTGCGACTCTACGTAGAGGCACGACACTTCGGAGGAGTCAAAGGAATGATCCTGACCAATAGGAAGAAGAGACAACGCGCCGGCATTGCCATATTGAGCCGTAGGCCGGTACAAAATTTCATAATTGTAGTCGGACAGAAACACTGCCCAACGTTGCAATTTCTGCGCCGTACAGACTGGAACGGGCTAGGACGGGTGGAACAACGACGTCAAAGGCTTGTGGTTGGTAACCAGTTAGAACTATCGACCGTACAAAAAAATCGAGGAACTTCGCGACTCCATACACAACAGCTAGAGCTTCCTTTGCTCATTTCGGCGCAACAAAACCACTCTCAGATAGAAATGTGGAGGCAAATGCGATCGACAGAATGTACGCGGTGCGAGAGAACCGCACCGATGCCGTGAGAAGACGCATCGACAGCCAAGACCACAGGCCGGGAGGGATCAAAAGGAACCAAACAACGATCACTGAGCAACGCAGGTTGGAGCTGGCGGAAAGCAGCGTCACAATCCGGAGACCACACAAAAGGCAAATTCTTACGCCGGAGACTGCTATCTGAGCGGCGTTGGGAATGAAGCGAATATAATAGCTAATTTTTCTCGACACAGACTGGAGTTCCTTCAAGTCCGTAGGCGCCGGCAAGTCTCTGAACGCACGGAGATGCGACGGTGAGGGGTGGATACCCTGTCCATTAATCACATGGCCTAAGTATTCTATCTCAGTCCGAAAAAACTTGCACTTGTTCTTGTTACTTTTGAGACCAGCCTGTTGTAAAGGATGAGCCAGACAATAAGAGATTTTACTTTACCGGTTGGAGGCTCATATAATAACTTCATTTTTCCATTACGGTCAAGCCACGGCCGGCAGTGTTAGCTGCCTGTAAATTTTTTTTGTCCCACGGTCTAGTAACAGGAAGTCAGCACCGAGGAAGTGCACCTTGATCACGCGCCTCTCTCATGTGCTTACGAGGTAACGCCGCCCCAAGCGTCGCTTAGCATGCAACGCTTTGGAAAGTTCCATGCCTCCCGCACGGTTTGCTCGGTCCTGACCAATCAGGGTGGAGGAAGCCGCGTGGTGCGTCGAATATACCCGGCCGCCAGTCGCCGGGCTCGCTCTCTTGTATTCTTGCTCACCCGCGAGTCGGATGCGCGCCCTGTAGCATTGAACATCTCCCGCTTCTCCCGGTGCTGCGGCACTGTGGACTTTGTTCGCAAAGCTACCGAAAGTAGTTGTCTGCCAAAACTATGTTCGCCAAATTCTAAGCTCTGGCTCACCCTCACCTCCCTAGGCCTATGTAGCCCCTTTCATCATGCTTTAGCCAATAAATGGCCTTTCTCTAAAAATTACCCTAATCATTCCATAACGCCCACCACCTGCCCATACGCCCATCCTATACACTGTGAAAGGACACTAAACAAAGTTTTCAAGTTCTGCAAATGTTCTTCAGGGGTGCGACCTGACACTAGAATATCGTCTAGATAATTAGAGCACCTGGAACCGTAGCGCACAATTGCTGCAAATAGGACTGAAAAAAGCTGGAGCCGAAGCACAACCGAAAGGAAGTCGGCGAAACTTGAACAGTCCCAAGTGAGTTTTTCTACGCTTGATTTGAGAGACGCGTACTTCCAGATTCCGCACGACTCGTCGCAGCGCTACTTTGTCATAAACATGCTTTCCTGGACCCAACTTATCTATTATGTCCTCAGGGCACGCCAAAGGAAAAGTAGCAACAACGATCTGGGGATTCACTGTGGACTTAAAATCTGGACAAATGCGGAGTCGACCATTAGGTTTCTTAACACACACTATCGGTGACGCCCAGGGTGAGGCAGACACGGATTCCAGGACCCCAAAGTATTTCAAATGCACGAGTTCCGCAGCTACTGCGTCGCGATGCGCATGCGCAGCGAAATTAGAAGTGCAGCCCAAGCCGTCGGAGAAAAGTTCACTAAACGACGCACAAAGGGAGTCAACACTGTCATGGTAGTCAGTAGCTGAGACGGACAGGACATTGTCTTGCACCGAGAGGCCAAAAAGTTCAAACGCATCCAGTCCGAAAATGTTTGTAGAATCATGCGATTGAAGGACGTGGAAAGTCACTGTTCTGGTGGTTGCACCGTACGTGGCCTGTAGACTACACACATCAAGCACCGAAATTTCTTGTCCTGTGAAAGCAGTCAGCTTGGAAGGCGAGCGGTGCTGAGCCAAGCAATGCATATGTCTTGTGATTCAATAAAGAAACCGAAGCACCAGTATCTAACTGCAAACGTACAGCATGTCCAGCAATGCGGAGAGTCACAAACAGTTTGCGTGCACTGTTGTGTTGGCAGAAGAGCCAACACTGTGTTACTAGAGGAGGCCGAAATGCACGCGTTTTAGCTCACGCAGGCTGGCGTGAGGGGGGGAATAACTATACTGACGTGAGGTCTGGAACATGACAAGGAATTAAGTATCAAACTAGGTACGTCCACTTTCTGAAATCTAACTTTGATCCATTAATGATGAACGTCGCTCTTGACGATACATGATTCACAATATTATCTGTTCAGGATACATAGTAACTGAATCTGGTGCCTTGCTAGGTCGTAGCAAATGACGTAGCTGAAGGCTATGCTAGCGATGGTTCACTGTCTACATACGCTCTCATTTGCCGGGACGACAGTTTAGCAAAGTCGGCTGTACGACTGGGCGAGTGCTAGGGAGTCTCTCTAGACTAGACCTGCCGTGTGGCGGCGGTCGGTCTGCAACCATTGACAGTGGCGACACGCGGGTCCGACGTATACCAACGGACTGCGGCCGATTTAAAAGCTACCACCTAGCAAGTGTGGTGTCTGGCGGTGACACCACACGCACCGCGCTCAATGCGATGGAGAGTGTCTGAGGAAGTGTGGCTACGCACCTGACTTGTTGGAGACGCACGTGGCGTAGAAGCCCGTTCAAAAATAGCATTAACGTCCATAGGTTGCACAAAGTCAGTTCCGCGGCGAGAGCCGTTGCGGCGATGCCGCTGCGACCTACGCGAACCTGACACGTGTGTGGGGTGAGAGTTCCGTTTAGAACACACGGCTTGAACATGGCCTGTTTTGTTACAGAGAAAACACTGGGCCCGACGGGAAGGGCACTCGTCCCCGGGGATGAGCACTAAAACACTTAGGGCAAGATTGAAGTCTAGGCGCGGTAGCACGGTGAGCAAATTGTTTACGCGCCTGCTTGCGGTGCGGCGGAGCCGGCCGCGGTGAAGCGGAGTGCGCGGGCCTGTTGTGAGAAGCAGTAACCGCGCACACGCCTGGCGTTGCATCGGACGCGGAATTTGCCCTGTCCAACGTGTCCTGGCGATCCAGCAAATCTAACACTTCTTGCAAAGTAGGGTTCTTAAATTTGAGGATCTGTTCCCGGAGGCGATGATCTGTCACGTTTTGCGCGATAGCGTCTCTGACCGTGACTTCTGCATAGGACAGTCCGCAGGCACACTTGCAAGGGCTTACGTCCGACTGTGACTTTCAGTCTGCAATCCACGAGCGGCTAGTCTGACCAGGTTCACGCCACAGGCGAAAAAACTTATAACGCGCAGCAACGACATTGACACTGTCCTTGTAATGTGCGTCCAACTTGCGGAGCACGTCGTCATACAACGTTCTTCTGGGCGGGAGGCGGGGACGAGTTTCACTAACATGCGGTACAGTTCCACACCAGCGTGGGCAATAAGGAAAGGCAGCCGCGCATTACCTGAAATTTTGTAGGCCTCGTAGTGGGCTTCAAGCTGCGCCCGGTACTCGTCCCAACGTTCCGTGTCAGGGTTGAAGCGTCGGAACGGCGGTGCTGGTGTTTGTGGTGTAGGCGCCAGGGGTGCAGGCGGCGGCGTCGTGTCGCCTTGCGCCGCTGTAGTCTGCATGGCCACAAGTCCTTGCATCGCTGCGAGCAACTGCTTCATCTGCTGCGTCTGAAGTTGTGAAAGCTCGGGCAGCGAAGGTTGTTCTCTTTGCGAAGCTATGGTGCAACAAACAGGAAGCAAGCAAATCCGTGAAGCAGGTAGCACCTACCGTACCGCAGACGAAGGCAAACCAGAAAAGTAAGCAAGTAAGTGTCCGCAGGGCGAAAGCACGTCGCCAACCTAGGCGAAACTAAGTGGACAAACACGGAAGCAAAAACCAGAATCGCAGCTAGTTCAGTGAACTCAGAAATAAGGGACCAGACTCGTCGCCATTTTATTTATTGTGTCTCACTGTTTAAAGGCACAAAACGCGTGGGTGTTTCCAGCTGGTTACTAAATGCAAATAAGTAGGATGGCGAGTTGATAGGAACTGAAGGAGTCCCGGTTGCAATAATATGCGGTACGGCACACTGTTAGAGAGAAGGATTATTATTCAAGAAACACATAGTACAATGAAAATTACTTATCTCCAGTAGTTTGTTAGTTCATAGCCGCATCTGCAGTCCTACAATCTCGAAACATGGAACACCATGAACTGAGACAACATATTCTCAGGGACTAAGCCTGATGGGCCCTCCTCAGAGAATCAATGGAAACAGAACTGGCTGAGGGCCGATTATGAAAGTGCGTCTGCCTAGGTTGAAATCTAGCTAAGAAGTGAACGAGGCACACTCCAGTTCCGTCGAGATGCACAGCCCGCTAGAGTGCGCTGTGCTCGGCAGACGACGCGCTGCAGACCTTGTGTTGGCGCGGCGTTGTAGTATCTGTGGCAATGATACTACATTACTCACTACAGTTGCTCCTCGAGTTTGCTGAAATTTTTGGTCGGGTGACGAGGCATTTCGCTATTTAAGCCGTCTTTATTCACGTCTTTGTGAACATACACAAACAGATATAAATACCCACGAAGTGGGTTTACAAATGACAAAAACAAAACAAACATTAGACAGACAGGAAGAGACGTGAACAGAGAAGGGTTTGTGCCTGTTGACAGACGCCAGGCAGCAGCGTAGATGACATATAATTGGGCCATCACCCAACACCAGTCCGGGGCATCGTGCGCCCAATGGCAGTCATAGTGTCGAACCGCCGTGCCGCCATCACAGTCCCGATGAGTACCCTTGTTGACATCGTCGCGAAGTGGTGGTCCTTGAATCCAAGCTGCCGCAGATCCTGTGCAGATGTAGGTGACCACATCCCCCTCCATGAGATGGTATCTGAAGAGGTGGTGATGGTCTTGGCTGCTGGGGTCTGACTCCTAATCGCCTGGTGGACGGCTTCCCTATTGTAAACGGCGACTTTCTGCTGGTGACACTCTTCGATGTCAAGATTGACACCAACCACCTGGGCATCGATGATACAGGCTGCATCGCCACGAACTGCCACGATGTCTGGCTTCCTCATTCCCTCGGATGTCCTGAGGTGGGGCTCCAGGTGGACGTCGAAGCCCCTGCGACGAAGTCCCTGCGCGACGTAAGACGCTAGGGCGTTGTGTCGCTTCACTCGTGCGTCGTGACTTCGGAAGCAGTGCTGGACAACGTGATTTGCAGTTTCCTTAGCGATGCAGCCAGCCTGGCAGTTAGTATCACCAGCACGACCTCGCTGCAACCGTGCCCGGGATGGAAGGGCGTTGATCCTCGTACGGATGCAGGAGATGAAGTCGCGGCCTGTGATCGCTAGTCGAGGATCGTCGACCCAGCGATGCTGCCCTGGTGTTCGGGCAGACTTCTTAAGGGCAGCGCCGTCCACCGACAGATGCAACCGTTCAGCCCACATCCGGCCCATTTGGTTGGAAGTTCTTATAACCGTATTGTTACCCCGTAGTTGCTGCTCAAGCCTCCCAATCTCACGCCCCAGAACGTCGTCTGCTGTCCTGTCAGATAGGACACCCAATGCCCGCATCTTTGCGAGCCGGTTCCGCCGCAGAAGAGGCCCTAGCCAGCGCGCTGATGGCACTCCTAGCCCCCCAGATGACACAGGGGCATGGAAGTAACCAACAGGGACGTCCGCTGGCAGGCACAACCAAGATCTAATTTCTGCGCTGATGGTGGTGTCCATTGCTGACAGGGCTCCAAGGCGGGTCCTCGAAAGGGCCAGGCCATGGTGTATCCCTGGCAAGACGACGGTTCTGAGGGCGTGCAAACGCTGTTGTCGCTTGAGTGGTGCCTTGGACAGGACGGTCAGCTGTCGCTCGACCTCCCGCCTCAGATGAAAGAGGCTGCGTCTGCTCGTGGAGAACTCCAGGCCAAGATACCGGAAAGTGCTCTCGATCCCCACGGCTGGGAGGATGGTATACCCAGCCCTGAAGGTCGCGGTGTCGTCGACCTTAATCTTCTTCTCACGTCCAGAAGCCGTCAGGGCGAGAGTGAAGCACTTTCCGGGATTGACTTGGAGACCAAGGTCCCCAAGGGCAGATGTTGCTGCATCAATAAGGTCCTGGAGCCCTCCTGGAGTCTCGGCGAACAGCAGGAGGTCGTCAGCAAAGGCAGCAGCGTTGAGACGTCCCATCACATTGGCACCAATGTAATCTGGGAGGCGAGCAAGCATGTCTAAGGAAAGGTTGAAAAGGATAGGAGAGAGTGGATCATCCTGCCTAACACCCCTTGAAGGCCGCACTGGACCCAGCGACATCCCAGGACCAGAGATCATCGTCACCCCATCCTCATAGCATCCCAGGACGTATCCAATGAACTCGTCAGGCAGACCATGTGCCCTCAGGGCGGGCCTCAGGGCACCATGGTCTAGCGAGTCGAAAGCCTTGGACACATCCAGGGACGCAACATAGAGGGAGCGACAGTTCGCCCTGGCCTGAGTCATCGCCAAGTCCAACAAGAACGTATTGTGCAGCATCCCATCCTGAGGAAGGAAAGCCCGCTGACGCCCGTCCAGCACACAGGTCCGCATCAGACGGCCCGCCAGGATCTTATGGAAGACCCTAGCGAGGACTGAGCAAACCGTGATCGGACGGAAGTCAGCGGGGGATGCTGGGGCGGCCTTCTTGGGCAACAGGGATGTACGGGCTAGGAGAAGACGGGATGGGAGGCGACGGGTCAAGAGGAAAAGGTTAAGAATTTTAAGGAGGACCTCACGGGGTATACGGCGAATCTGGGCCAGTGTCAGTCGGTCTGGGCCTGCAGCAGAGCGACGAGGGGGGAGCGCTGAAGCAACTTCCTCCATCGTAATAGGCGCCCACAGCTGTTCGAAGGGAACCTCGATGGAGGAGGGCAACAGCCGACCCTCCAGACGGTCCACCCGGCCAGATGGTCGCCGGGTGAAAACGTCGTTCCAAAACTCCACCAACCCAGGAATAGGGGGTGGTGGGTGAAGGAGCGTTCCATCCAGAAGGTCGCTGATGCAGCGAGCAGCGCTTTTAGAGAAGGCCCGCTGACAGAGGGCGTACTCCCTCCTCCGCAGAGCCTGCTTCGTCTCTCGTGGCTCTGACATCCGGCGGGAGGCAACTGGATTTAGCGATGGTTCCCTGCTGCCGATGGCGTCAAGGGCAGCCAACAGCATGCCCATTATGACTGAGGCCGATGTCGTTGGCCCAAGCGCCAGGATGTCATCGATTGCTCTGTACTTAGACCCAGACGACGGGAGGGCTGCCAGGGCCGACCAGACAGCTTGGTCGACAGTATCAACAGCTGCAGACGGGGGAGGGGGGGGGGTGCTGCTGCACAGGAACCGGCAGGCTCCACAGCTGCAACAGATGGAGGCGACCTCGCCCCAACAGCAGAGAGGGCAGCAACAAACTCGGCGACCTGGTTCCTATAGGCTGTTCCATGACGCTGCCCTTTAATGGACTCGAGAGAACGATTCGGGAACGCCTTTGCAAGCTCTTGATTTAGGAACCGGGTGCCCTTGAGCGTAAGTGCTGCTTCAGAGTGAGCCAGGCGTAGCAGCTCTTCACTAGACCACCTTGCCTTCACCCTCTCAGTGGTCACCTCTGCGTTGGCTGCGGCAGGATGGGCACAGCGACGATGTACACCAAGACCCGTCTTGGTGGTGAAGGTCCGGTGGCACTCAGGACATGCGATGGCAGGCACCGCGGCTCGACCCGAACTGGCGGCGTCGGATGCTGACCCAACGACTGGCGCGGCGTCTCCTGTGGGAGTACCGCTACCTGCTTTCTTCTTTGTGTTGGGGCCAGCTGAAACAGGGGCAGGGGGGCCGGCAACCCCCAAGCCCCGAAAGTTCACCCCGCTCTGTCTGTCGAGGAACTTTGGAAGAGTTATACCCAGGCATAATCTTCCTAAGAACCTCTCACGACCCCTGCCACGAGAAGGCCAGAGCTAGGATTTCCCACCGAGAGGCTAAGCGAACCATCATCCACTCGACATCGCTAGGATGCTGAGGAGTGGATAGAGAGGATCCGTATATGACGCATCATGTGAGCCTTAAGAGGGTCATAGTTACTCCTGCCAATTGCTCTCCGTTTTCGGCCACCTTTACATTCTCATTCTTACTGTTGCCAGAATCGATACGCAACCATATGCCTGGAATTTTAGCTATTCCCTCCAGTTTTGCTTGGCATTTACTGAAATTTTTCGTCGGGTGACTAGGCATTTGGCTGTATTAGCCGTCTTTATTCACATATTGTGAATAATTCCTTAAGTGATTATCCACAAAGCGGGATTACAGGATGTATAATAGAAATAAATTCTCTTAAGGATAAACACAAACATAGGCATAATTCCCTTCTTCATTCATAAAATGGCCAGGCAGCAGCCGAAGGGTTGAGCACACACTATCCAACGCCGGTGCGGGGCATCGTGCAGCGGCGAGGGGCAGTCATTATGTCGAATCGCTGCGCCGCCATAATACTGCCCAGAAGAACCGTTGTGACTGGTGTTGAAAGGTGGCTCTTTGACACGGCCACCTTCTCCAGCTTCCGCTAGAGCACTGCAGACCACCACCACCACGTCGGCGACCATCAACTGGCGTGGTCTGATGTCCTGGACCGCCGGCAAGTGCTCGCGCACCCTCTCTTAGCGGCCTATGACAAGCAGGCTGTCAGTCTTCTCTCGATGACACCGATCAAGGTCGAGATTTATAAATGCTGCTTCGTCACGGACTGCCACGATATCTGGCTTCTTCAGACCTTGAGATGCGTGAAGGTGAGGCTCTAACAGTACATTGTAGCCCCTTCGGCGCAGGCCCCGCGCCAGGTAAGACGCCACCGCGTCATGTCGGGCAATGCGAGCTCCATCGCTCCTCCAAAACTGCTGGATAACGTGGTTAGCCATCTCCGTTACGTTGCAGCCACTGCGGCACCCCCCCCTGCGGGTTCGGGGGTTAGAATAGGCCCGCGGTATTCCTGCCTGTCGTAAGAGGCGACTAAAAGGAGTCTCACATGTTTCGGCCTTATGTGATGGTCCCCTCTCGGGTTTGACCTCCATCTTTCTAAATTATTCCGAAGAGCGAGCCAATTGGGGAAGGGCGCCTTACATGGTGCACTGTATCCGTCGTGCAATTAGACCTTTAGCCGTCTTTCTCGTCGTTGCAATGGTGTCCCGCTCGTTTTCGATCTCTTGGGCGATTACCACACTGCACTCTGCAGTGTTTCTTTTAACTGCGACGACGACCTTGGCCATTTATGCACCTAAGATCCAGCACGGTAGCCAGCCCGTTGTGGTGGGGCCGCCATGTACCCTCTTGGTTGTAGCCCCCTGACAACACAGGGATCGCTCTACTGATGCCTGCGCCGTTCACTCCCCACGTATGCCAAGGAGTAGATGCCCATCTCCCTGGGGCATCAGGACTCCCAGCAATGGCCATCCTGCCAGGTGGCTATTGCTGCGGCTGGGTGGCGCCCGTGGGGAGGGCCCTTGGTCGGAGTAGGTGGCATCAGGGCGGATGACCCGCAATGAAGCGTGGTACATCATCTCTCGCTGGTGGGCCACCACCAGCAGTCTCTAAGCGATCGAGGTCTAACCTCAACGGCAGGAAATACGATCCACGATCATTTCCCTCCCTGGCCACTCCATGGGAGGAACGTATGGCAAAAGAAGGCAGTGGAGACTATTCACCCCGGTTCCTTGTGTGTACGCGAGTTGATGGGGAATCGTTTATGTCAACCAAGCCCCAGTTTTTTGTGGAGCATTTAGAGGACAAGTTCGGGGAGGTGGAGGGCTTGTCCAAGATGCGCTCTGGTTCTGTGCTCATCAAAACGGCATCCTCTGCCCAGTCACGGAGGTTGCTCAATTGTGACAAGTTGGGGGATGTTTCAGTTAACATCACGCCGCATAAGAGTCTGAACATGGTCCAGGGTATTATATTCCACAGGGATCTTCTTCTGCAGTCCGACGATGAATTACGCGCCAACCTCGAACGACGAGGTGTTCACTTCGTCCGGCGCGTCCATCGGGGTCCGAGGGATAATCAGGTAGCCACCGGTGCCTTCATCTTGGCCTTTGAGGGTGATGTCTTACCCGAAAAGGTTAAGGTGATGGTTTACCGTTGTGATGTGAAGCCATATATCCCTCCTCCGATGCGGTGTTTTAAATGCTGGAAGTTCGGGCACATGTCATCTCGCTGTACTTCCAGCATCACGTGTCGGGATTGTGGACGTCCTTCGCATCCTGATACTCCATGTGCCCCGCCTCCTATCTGTGTTAACTGCGGAGAACACCATGCCCCCTGCTCGCCGGACTGTAGGATCTTCCAGAAAGAAAGGAAGATAATGGAATATAAGACCCTGGACCGCCTGTCCTACACCGAGGCAAGGCGGAAATTTGAGCGGCTACATCCTGTGCCAATGCCAACTAGTTATGCCGCTGCTGCAACACCTGTTCGATCTCAGCTCGGTCAGCATTCACCGGCCCCCTTGGTTGTGGGGGGCACTTCACTCCCTGTTGCTCCTGCTCCATCTACTTCAGGAGCAACACCACCCCAACCACCGGGGACATCTGTTCCCCCTTCACAGCCGGAGAAGCGTGAGCCTTCTTCGGCTCCTCTCGCTCGGAAGGGGTCCCTTGGGGCCCTCCCATCCCAGGCTTTGCCCAGTGCCAAAGTGGACACCCGCAAGGTTGTCAAACAACCACCGGTCGCTGGTCGTAGGGCGTCACGGTCGTCTTCAGTCCCAGAGACTGACCCAGTGAGGCCCTCCCAGCCAGAACCACCTAAGGCTCAGCGCGCAAAGCAGTCAAAGAAAAAGGCTCCCAAGCATCCTGAAATTGCGGTGGCACCTGTCCCACCGCAACCTTCTCCCTCTGCGTCCGAGGATGAGGTGGAGATCCTGGCGTCCGCTGAGGACATGGATCTCGCCAGTCCCTCGGATGCAGTGGATAGCTGTTGTCCAGGTGGCGACTCAGTAGCAGCAGGGGCCCCGGAGGCGTAATCTGCCCCCCCAGTCCCTTCACGCCTTTCCCATCCATGGCTAATACCATCCTCCAGTGGAACTGCAGCGGTTTCTTCCACCATCTAGCTGAGCTCCGCCAACTTCTCAGCCTTCGCCCTTTCTTCTGCATTGCTCTGCAGGAAACTTGGTTTCCGGCGATGCGAACCCCCGCCCTCCGTGGCTATCGGGGTTATTACAAGAACCGAGCAGCTTATGAAAGGGTGTCTGGTGGCGTCTGCATTTATATCCTTCACACTCTGCACAGCGAGTCTGTCCCTCTCCAGACGCCTTTAGAGGCTGTCGCTGTACGTGTGTGGACGCCACAGGCTGTTACCGTCTGCAGCCTTTACATTCCACCGGATGGTGATGTCTCGCAGCATGTCCTGGCTGCACTGGTCGCCCAATTGCCGCCACCTTTCTTGCTATTGGGCGACTTCAACGCTCATAACCCTCTGTGGGGTGGGTCAGTGGCAACAGGTCGAGGCGCCATCATTGAGCATTTATTGTCGCAGCTCGATCTCTCGCTGTTAAATGATGGTGCCTTCACACACTTCAGTGTGGCGCATGGCACCTACTCCGCCATTGACCTTTCAATCTGTAGCCATAGCCTCTTACCGTCTGTCCAATGGAGTGTGCATGACGACCTGTGTGGTAGTGACCATTTTCCGATCTTTTTGTCACTACCACAGCGCCCCTCTTCTGGGCACCCTAGCAGATGGGCTATGAATAAGGCTGACTGGGACTTGTTCTCCTCCACTGCCGCTTTTGAGCCTCTCTCTACCGATGACATTGATGCGGTGGTTCAATCGGTCACCACCGGCATCGTTACTGCCGCCGAATCTGCCATTCCCCATTCCTGTGGGTCCCCTCGGCGGAAGGCTGTGCCTTGGTGGTCGCCTGAGATCGCTGAAGCGATTAAAGATCGCCGGCGGGCGCTCCAGCGTCACAAGCGACACCCCTCCCTCGACCACCTTATCGCCTTCAAACGGCTGCGTGCGCGGGCCCGCCTCCTTATCCGCCAAGGCAAGAAGGAGTGCTGGGAGCGGTATGTGTCCACCATTGGCCTCCATGTCACTCCTTCGCAGGTCTGGGCCAAGATTCGACGCGTCTACGGCTATCGGCCACCTGCCAGCGTCCCTGCGCTCTCACTGAATGGAGCAGTTTGTACTGACTCCGACGTCATTGCCAATCGCTTAGCAGAGCATTTTGCTATGAGTTCCGCTTCTGCGAATTACCCCCAGGCCTTCCGCTCCATTAAAGAGCGGATGGAACGTCGGAGCCTTTCGTTTCGCACCAACCACCCGGACTCTTACAATGCTCCATTTAGTGAGTGGGAATTTCGCAGTGCCCTCGCTGCTTGCCCTGATACCGCTCCTGGGCCAGATGGCATCCACTGTCAGATGCTGAAACACCTTTCAGTGGACTGCCAGCGGCGCCTTCTCGATCTTTACAACCGTCTTTGGGTCGAGGGGGAGTTTCCGTCGCAATGGCGGGAAGGCATTGTCATCCCCGTTTTGAAACCTGGAAAGCACCCTCTGGAGGTGGACAGCTACCGTCCCATTAGCCTCACCAACGTTCTTTGCAAGTTGCTTGAACGGATGGTGAGCCGGCGCTTGCATTGGGTACTGGAGTCTCGAGGCCTTCTGGCTCCATCTCAGGGTGGGTTCCGTAAAGGCCGCTCCGCCGCCGACAATCTGGTGAGCCTGGAGTCGGCCATCCGTACTGCCTTTTCCCGCCGTCAGCACCTGGTCGCTGTCTTTTTCGACATGCGGAAGGCGTACGATACGACGTGGCGTCATCACATTCTTTCTACGCTCCATGGATGGGGTCTTCGGGGTCCTCTGCCGATTTTTATCCGCAATTTTCTGTCGTGTCGTACCTTCCGCGTGCAAGTCGCGGCCTCGTATAGTTCCTCCCACGTCCAGGAGAACGGTGTGCCACAGGGCTCTGTTTTAAGTGTCTGTCTGTTTTTAATAGCCATTAACGGGCTTGCTGCGGCCGTGGGAAATTCTGTCTCCGCTTCCCTGTATGCTGACGACTTCTGCCTTTATTACAGCTCTACTGGCATTGCCGCTGTTGAACGTCAGCTACAGGGCGCTATCCGTAAGGCGCAGTCTTGGGCTGTAGCGCATGGGTTTCAGTTTTCGGCAGCCAAGACCCGCGTTATACATTTCTGCCGGCGCCGAACAGTCCATCCTGAGCCGCGGCTTTATCTTGCCGACGAACTCCTTGCTGTGGTGGAGACCCACAGGTTTTTGGGGGTGGTTTTTGATGCCCGGTTGACTTGGCTGCCTCATATCCAGCAGCTTAAACAGACGTGTTGGCGGCATCTAAACGCTCTGAGATGCTTGAGCCACACCCGCTGGGGAGCCGACCGCTCTACCCTGTTACGGCTCTACCAGGCGTTAATCCAGTCCCGTCTGGATTATGGGTGCCTGGCATATGGCTCCGCATCCCCGTCTGCGTTGCGGGTGCTGGACCCAATCCTCCACAGCGGGATACGCCTTGCCACTGGTGCTTTCCGCACCAGCCCTGTGGACAGCTTACTCGTGGAGGCAGGTGTCCCTCCACTGCGGTTCCGGCGCCAACGTTTGCTGGCCGCTTATGCTGCCCATGTTCTAAGCTCGCCCGGGCATCCTAACTATCGTCTCCTGTTCCCGCAGTCAGTCGTCCGTCTGCCGGAACGTCGGCCCCGGTCGGGTTGTCCGATCGCCATACGCGTCAAGGAGCTTCTCTCCGGGCTTGGGCTTGTCCCTGTTCCACCTCCTTTCCGGGCACTTCTGCGTACACCCCCGTGGTGCGTTCCTCGCCCTTGCCTTCGGCTCGACTTGGCACAGGGCTCGAAGGACTCAGTCCCTCCAGAGGCCTTCCGCCGCCGCTTTTATTCCATCCTGGCCACGTATCAGGGCTCTGGCATTGTTTACACCGACGGCTCGATGGTTGCTGGTCGAGTCGGGTATGCGCTCACTCTAGGGAACCATTCCGAACAACGTTCTTTGCCGGCTGGCTGCAGCGTTTACACTGCTGAGCTGGTCGCCATCTTTCGAGCCCTAGAGTATATCCGCTCCTGCTCAGGTGAGTCGTTCGTTATCTGTAGCGATTCCCTGAGCAGTTTACGAGCACTCGACCAGTGTTTTCCTCGTTCCCGTCTGGTGATGGCTATCCATGAGTCCCTGCATACTCTTGCGCGTTGCGGCCGCTCTGCGGTCTTCGTGTGGACCCCAGGCCATGTTGGGATCCCCGGCAACGAGAATGTTGACCGGCTGGCGAAAGAGGCGACTAGTGCACCACCTCTGGACGTTGGCCTCCCGGAGACCGATTTGCGGGCGTTCCTACGCCGCAAAATTCTGGACCTTTGGGACACCGAATGGCGCGCCCTGCCTTCACGCAACAAACTTCGGGCCATCAAGGGGGCTACCGGTGTGTGGCGCTCCTCCTTGCGGGTTTCTCGCAAGGAGTCTGTTGTCCTCTGCCGGCTGCGCATTGGGCACACTCGGCTTACCCACGGCCACTTATTGCGCCGTGAGGATGCGCCTCTATGTCGCTGCGGCTCCGTTTTATCCGTGGTTCATGTTTTATTGGAGTGTCCGTTTTTAGCTGCGCTCAGGCAGTCGTTCGCACTGCCTGCCTCGCTCCCTGCCCTTTTAACAGATGACCCGGCTATGGCTGACTTAGTTTTACGTTTTATTCGGGCAGGGGGTTTTTATTCTTTACTCTGAGTGTTTCTATTTTTATCTTATTGTTTTGTGTTGATTCTGGCCTTTGGCCTCCGGTTTTAAACTGATTTTTTAATGTGTTTCTAGTGGTTGGCTTTTCCTTTTTTATTTCTCTGGTCGGCCAACCTCCGTCACACTCTGTGTGCTTTTAGTTCGTTTTGTCTTGTCTTTGTCTCAGTTTCTCTTGTCCTGTATCGTCTGTGATCTCTTTTGTTCCTCGTTTTTATTCTCTGTGGGTGTTCTTTGTCTTTGGAAAAAGGGACCGATGACCATAGCAGTCTGGTCCCTTTAATCCCCCAAACCAACCAACCACTGCGGCACCTGGTGTCACCGTCCCTCCTACGTAGCAGCCATGCCTGGGTAGGCCTGTGACGAAATGCCAGGTGTTGAACACCCAGCAGTGCTGCCCTCGTGTTTGGGCAGATTTACGTAGTGCATCGCCATCGACCGATGAATGTAGGCACTCGGCAAAACACCGGCCCAGTTGGTAACTGCCCTACAATGGCATGGGGATATCATAAATTCCATTGTCCAGTTGAAGGACTTCTCATCAAAGTAAGTGCTGAGAGGAGTCGTCCACAACCACACTCAGGCCTTGCATCTTCGCAAGCCTCCTCCTTCGAAGAATGGGACCGAGCCAGTGGGCTGCTGGGACCCCCAAGCCACCATGAGAGATGGGGTGTGGAAGTAACCAACAGGTGTATGCGCTGGCAAACGCAGCCAAGATCGAATAGCTGCACGTACACAGACATCAAGGGAAGAGAGGGCCCCCAGACGAGTCCTGCCCAGGGCTAAGCCATTGTAGAGGACTGGGAGGATTATGGAGTGGAAGGAGTATAGTCGCTGCTGAAGCTTCAGTGGAGCACGATTGATGATGCCGAGCTTCTTCTCATCGCCAGTGCTGGAATGTCGTTACCACCAGCACTTAAGATGACAGTCTCGTCAACCTTGGTCTTCTTCTCCCAGTCTGATGAGTCAAGGGCGAGACAAAAGCACTTCCATGGGTTGACCTCGAGCCCGAGATCGCCCAGGGCCGACGTAGCGATGGTGAGTAGCTCCTGCAATCCATTTTGAGTCTCGGCGAAAAGCAGGTCATCGGCGAATGCGGCAACATTTATTCGCCGTCCTAGAATGCGGGCACCAACATGCTCAGGGAAACTGGATATCTATTATGTTCCTATGTTGATGGGGGACGAAGGGTCACCTTGCTGAATACCACTCGAAGGCCGCACTAGATCGGACGACTTCCCACCTGCACAGATAACCGTCGATCCTGCCTTATAACACCCCTGGATGTAGTCAACGAACTCGACCGGAAGACCATGGGCCCTCAGCACAGGGCCAAGGGCACCATGGGTCATCGAATCGAAGGCCTTTGACACATCCAGGGACGCTAAGTACAGCGAGCTGCCTGCTCCCCATGCCTGAGTCATCGCCAGATCTAGAAGGAAAGTGTTATGAAGCATCCCATCCTGAGAGATGAAAGCCTTCTGATGACCATCCAAGGCACAGTAGCGAATAAGGCAGCCAACCAGGACCTTGTGGAAGGCCCTGCTCAGCACCGAGCACACCGTGATTGGACAGAAGTCAGCAGGGGATGCTGCGGCTGTCTTCTTGGGCAGCAAGGTTGTTCTGGCCTGAAGGAGATGGGATGGAAGGGAGCGGGAAAGGAGAAAGACGTTCAGGATTTTGAGGAGCACCTCACAAGGTAGGTGATGCAGTTGGGCGTAAGGCCATCTGGACCTGCAGGAGAGCTGTGAAGGAAGAGGGCAGCAGCAGCTTCTTCTGCAGTGATGGGAGCCCATAGGTCTTGAAAGAGCACCCTGTTCAAGATTGGCAACAGTTTATCAGAAAGACCCTCACCACGTGGAGGCCAAGACCTGGCAAGAGGTGGAGTGAGAAGATCCGAATCAGCTGCCGTCTGTCCCGGGGCTGATTGAGTTCTGGACAGAAGTGTGCCATCAAGAAGCCCATTGATCCAGCATGCCACATTCTTTATGAAAGCACCCTCGACCACTGTGTGCTCCCATCATCTTCGTGCACGCTTCTGCTCTGGGGGCTGTAAGGTCCTTACACTTGTGGCTTGATGGACAGCAGGCTCCTTGCTACCTACTTCATCCAAAACAGGCAGGAGCATCGCCCGGATCATATCACGGCCAGTGGTAGGACGTAGAGCCAGAAGACCGTCAAGCGAGGGGAATTGGCGGCCTGATGAGGGAAATTCTGCTATAAAGGACCAGTAGGTGAGGTCAACATCATCCCTGCGTAGTGGAGACTGTGGCAAGGAAGATCTGTCTTCAGCCTCAACAGCAGTACCATGACGAACACGATCACTGCTGAAGAGCTCAGGGACAAAGTTTGCACCATGTCCTTATGAGCCTGTGCCCTACGCTGGCACTTGATGGACTCCAGCGTACGCTCAGGGAAGGCCTTAGCGAGTTCCTGATAGAAGAACCTGCAACCACAGATGGACAGGGTTGCTTCGGCATCTGCCAGACGCTACAGCTCTTCTTGGGACCATCTAGCCTTCTTCCTCTCTGTCTGGGTCTCTGCATTGGCAGCAGTTGGATGGGCACGACGATGGTGGGAACCAAGGCTGGTCTTGGTGGAAAAGGACCGCATACACACAGCACACAGCGGGGAGCAGCGCTCGACCCGCACCGGTTGGCTGACTGGATGTCTCATCAGCTGGAACAGGCGCTCCAGTGGGAGGCTGGTACCACGTTTGCTTCTAGTTGTAGCACCAGCTGGAACAAAGGCAGAGGGGGGGGAGGCAACCCCCAAGCCCTTAAAAGACACCCTGCTCTGTCGGTCGGGAAACTTAAAAAGTGTTACACCTAGGCATAAACCTTCTCTGCACCCTCATGACCCCCTGCTACTTGAAGGCCAGAGCTAGGATTTCCCACTGAGAGGCTAGTTGAACCATCATCCACCCAACATCACAAGGATGCTAAGGGGTTGATCCAGAGGGTCCATATATTACGCATGAGGTGGGCACTTGGGAGTAATAGTTACTCCTGCCAGTTGCTCTCCCTTATTGGCCACCTTTACATTTTACTGTGACCAGTCCGCCACAAGCGATATGCAACCATATGCCTAGAGTCATAGTTACTCCACCCAGTTCCTCCTCATGTTTGCTGAAGCCATTGGTCGGGTGACAAGGCATTTGGCTATGAAGCCGTCTTCATTCCAAAGAATTGTGTGTGTGTATATATATATATATATATATATATATATATAAATAAAATATGGTACACACTGGTGTTCTATGCCTCGCCATGCCCACCACCAAAGTGGGGACTTACATTGGGCGATACACCAGATGATTAAATATATACTATAGGAAAGGAAGAAAACACGTAAATGATAGAAGGGAAAGAGGAACAAAGACGTTATTCCTCCTGTGATAGTCCCCTGGAGTCCGACGCCAGCACGTGGCATCAGCCTATTAGCCATCATGTACTTGAAAATCCGGTAGCTGATGCAGCAGCTCTGCATGACTGCCACTTAGAACCACCATGTTTTGGGGTCAGAACCCTAGGTTGATGAGGTCCCTCGCCGACACAGGAGACCACACACCCCTCCAATTCAACGTCGTGGTGGACACTGTAACCTCCTGGACGTCTGGTTGCAGGTTGGAAGCTGCACGTCGGATGGATGGCGTGTCATAGTAGGTCGACTTCTGTGTGTGACACCAGTCGGGTCGGAGATGATTGCCAACTATCTGGGCGTCTATCACGCGGGCGATGCCATCTTTTCCGCCACCATGTCAGGCTTGCGTAGTTCCTCTGGCGTTCGAAGGTGGGGCTCCACGGAGACGTTGAAGCCCCTCTGCACGAGCCAACGAGCGACATACCACACTATAGCGTCCTGTCAATTGACCTGGCACCCCTGCGTCCTGTAGCAAGCCTGTAGGCCGTGGTTGGCGCTCTCGATGGCCTGGCAGGCCGCTCGACACCTGGTGTCCGTCTCACGCCCCCGTTGGGAATTCGTTGAAGCAGGCGCTGAGGGCGTTGATGTAGTCACGCCCAGATAGTAGTCGACTGGTGTCGGCGACCCAAGGATGCTGCCCTCGGACTGCAGCAGATGAAGACAGTGCCACACTGTTGATGGCGATGTGCAGGTGGGCGGCCCACATCTCTCCAACCTCCATCGACGATTTGAGGTAGTGGCCCTCCCACATCAGGTGCTGCTTCAGCACATCGATCTCGCGGTGCACCTCGTCCTGGCCTGCACTGTCGAAGGCTGGCCCTATCTTCTTCAGCGCCAGGTAGCGGGAGCGCTGCAGGGTTGGCCCCATCCAGCGGCACGATCGAATGCAGAGACCCTCCTGGGCAACAGGAGCGTTGGAGTAGCCCAAGGGAGTGTCCGCTGGGAGGCGGAATCAGCTCCTGACTGCAGCCCTGATGGAGATGTCCGTCGACTTCAGGGCACCCACTCAGGTGTGGCTGAAGTCCAGCCCATGGTACAGGCCAGGGATAAGTATGTTGACGAGAGTGTAGAGGCGCTGTTTCGGCTTAAGCAGAGCTCTGGGGATGAGATCCAGCTGTTCCCCCAGGTGGCATCGGGGGTTGAAGATGTAGCGACCCGAGGTGGAGAACTGCAGTCCCAGGTACCGGAAGGTCTCACCCATGTGCAGGGCAGGCATGGTGGTGTTGAAGGTGACGTCGCTGTCCACCTTCACATTCCTCTCACGGCCTAATCCGACCAAGGCGAGGGTGAAACACTTCCAGGCGTTGATGTGCAGCCCCAGGTGTGAGAGGGCTGCGACAGCTGCATCGATGAGGGACTGAAGGCCCCTTGGAGTCGACGTGAACAACAGGATGTCATCTGCAAAAGCCGCAGCGTGGACTCTGCGGCCAACAATCCGATGTGGGAGGGGAGTTGACCTAAAACATAGTCCACCATAAAGTTGAACAGGAGGGGGGAGAGGGGATTGCCCTGACAGACACACTGAGCGGGCGGCGCCAGCGTGGGCGTGTCTGTGCAGCCGTCATTCACCATCGCACTGCACTCGTAGCACAGCTCGACGTATTCAATAAAGCAGTCCAGCAGGCCATGCGCCCTCAGCACAGGGCAAAGGGCGGCATGATCCACCGAATCTAACGCCTTAGAAACGTCGATCGATGCCACAAAGACTGATCTCACCGACGCAGTCCGCTCCTGCTGCTCTTTGTCCAGGATGAACGTATTCTCAAACATCCCATCCTGAGGAATGAATGCCCGCTGACGTTCGTTCACAGCACATGAACGCGAGAACCTTGTGAAAGATCCGTGCCAGCACCGAGAAAACAGTAATCGCAGCGGGGGAAATTGGTGCAGCCGTTTTGGGGAGAAGGGACGTACGCGCGCGAAGCAGACGCTTGGAAAGGGCTCTGGCCAGAGGGAAGACGTTCATAAGCTTGATGAGGACCTTGTGCGGCAAGCGTCGCAGCTCAGCGGGAGTCAGGCTGTCCGGACCCGCTGCTGAGCCCCTGGGCGGCAAGGCGGCCACGACCTCCTCCGTGGTGACCGGCCCCCACAAGCACTCAAGATCGACAGGCTCCAAGTGCGGCAGGAGGCGGTCACGGATGAAGCCCGCGGAGGAAATTGGCTTCTTCATAAAGAGGTGCGACCAGAAGTTCAATAGGCAGGGGATGTCGGGTGGCAGCTGCAGCAGGGTGCCATTCAAGAGGCCACGCACGCTCGAGAGCTTTGGAAGGCATCCTGCGTCTTCGTGTACTCCTAATGGCGCTGTTTGCACCTCTGCTGCAGCGGCCCTGCAGGCAGCCGCTTCAGTGGTTGGCGCGGACTCAGCGTCCTCTTCCTCTCCCCTCTGGACCCGATCGACTCAAGGGCATCCAGCAGCATGCCCAGGATGACGTCAGGTGGCGTTCGAAGCCCCAGACTGATGACATGGTCCAGGGCCGAGAAGCGCTAGGCGGAGGCAGGTAGACCTTCTAGGTGCTCCCAGATGGGGGCGTCAGTCGGCACCTCTGGCGGCGGCCCGGTGGTGTCGGCCGCGAGGTCCTCAGCTGCGTCATCGGCTGGCGCAGCTACGTCGCCCGCGTCGGGCGGCGAGCTCTCCGCTCCCCGGCGAGACGCCAGCTCTTCCTCCCGACCGATCGCAAGCTCCTCCATAAACTCGTGGACAAGCTGCTTGTGGGCAGCCTTCCGCTGTTGGCACTTGATCGCCTCCAGTTGGGGAACATCCACGTCAGTTCATGGTTTCAAAGAAGAACTGTGCATCCCTCTCGAGAAACAGTTCGGCCTCCACTTTGGCGAGTGATAGACCATGCGAGGTGGATGGAGGAAGAGGTCTTCTCTCTGTGACGATCTCCGCGTTGGCGGCCGCTGGGTTTTGATGGCGGCAGTGGACCCCAAGGCGCGCCCGGGTTCCCGGATTCGATTCCCAGAGGGGTCAGGGTTTTTTCTCTGCCTCGTGATGACTGGGTGTTGTGTGATGTCCTAGGTTAGTTAGGTGTAAGTAGTTATAATTTCTAGGGGACTTATGACCATAGATGTTAAGTCCCATAGTGCTCAGAGCCACGAACCATTTTTTGACCCCAAGGCCATTCTTCATTGTCAGTGTGTGGTGGCACTCGCTGCAGGCGAAGGTCGCTGCAGCTTTTACCGGATCTCCAACATGGCCTGTTGGCTGGACAGGTGCTGGGGTGGCGCCTTCAGCGGAAGGGCCACACTCGTATTCTCTTGTGTGCTGCCCCCAACTGTAGAAGGGATAATGTGAGGGACAGCTGGTAACCGCTCCAAGACCCTGGTTTGGTCTTCCACTCTGCAGAATAAGCGGGCACACTTGAAGGGGAGAAGACCACAGGAGAGGAGAGGCTAAGAGAGCTAGACCCATGTATTGCACATCACTCTCCGTGTAACTACAACCCAAGGAAGGTGCCTCACAGCAGCAGCATGAGTACAGCAGAACCATGCTTCGGAAAGCCGAGTCCGGATGCAGCCACACCGCCGCCACTTGGCTAGGTATGTGGACAGCCTCGCAGCTATCTTGTCCTAGTTGTTATATTGCCACTGGTGGGGCAAGGAAGCAATCCTGTCAGAGTCGTTTTCCTAGCATTGCCTTCTAAAGATGTCATGGAAGGGTGCTCATTCATACCGAGTCGTGCGCCGAACTGTACGCATGAACTGCTGGTGTATTCTAACACTCGCTGTTATGGTGTTGCAGACGAGTTCCCTGATGAGGAACTGGCGAAGATGGAACCGACTCCATATAGCCTTATTACAGGGTGCCCATGCACCTCGTGCGCCAACAACGAGCGGCATAATATCGGGAGGGCGGCTCAGATTGTATTTCCGCTGGAGTGCGCTGAGGACCGCTGGCTGCTCGTACTTCCGTCTCTTGATCATTTCGGCACAATTGAGACTCCCGGTATATTCATAAGTTATTATTGTCCCAAAACCCGTTCCTGGCTTGAAGTCCTGATCGTGGGTGACTAGAAGGTCTGGGACATACCGGTCCGAGTTGACAAGTGTGATGGATGGCGTTGTAATCACCTTGTACCCTTTATGCTCGAGTTCTTTTTCAATTGAGCAACCAACTCAGTCGTGCCTATATATTCTAGAAAAATTCGTAAGTGGGCAACGTTGCAAGACATGTTGAAGAGTCTCTCTCCTGTTCCTGCAAGGACCTCTTGCTCTGCAGTTGGCGGCAGGACCCCGTATGTACGGGGCTCCTCTGGTGGGCAACAAACCAATTCGCAGATGGACTGCGCCAATGTACTGCCTACCTGTCCAGAATGGTGGAAGGTCATTGATCCACTTATTGCACTCAGAGTCTTGTTGGCAGTATTCCAAGCCGCGGCCTAGTGCAGAATTGTGTCACCGTGCCCGCCAATACCTTGTAACCCCATCAGATGTTGGGGTAACTACTGAACCTTTAACTGTTAGGATTCTCTCGAGCCTGGTTACAAGCTTGGACACGGTTTCTGTTTTAATGATGGCTTGCAAGTGAATGTCGTTAACAGACGACAAATGCTGAATTCTCCTGTAAAATACAGAAGTGATCAGCAGCCTTAATGCTGGTATACCCAAGCCACCGTCACGCTGCTTACCATGGAGGAATGGCGTTGGAGTTGTCTTAGGCAGATGGAGAGTTGCCTTGACGAACTGTATGATTAGGTGGTCCAAATAGTCCAACCTCTTGGCTGTAATGTTACTGTTCTGCAAGATGTGAACAAGCCTCGGTATGAGGTACGTATGCAGAACAGTTATCTTTTGCCAGGGCTTAAGAGCGGCACGCTTCAGGCGGTCCAACAGCGATGACAGATTAGATGGAGAAGGAGTCTGAATTCCCTGGTGCTCAAAAGTGTAACCCAGGTAGTGCAGCTGTTCTTGCACGTTCAAGGCTGGTATTTTAGCGCCAGATAACTTGAACAGACTTAGTTTCGACTGCACACCGTTTGGAGTGTGCCACTCTAATAAATTGAAAGGCCTTGCTTTTTGAGGGATTCACTTCTAAAGCTGTATTCTTAGTGAACCTCTCAACACATCGCAGATGTTGCTGCATGCCCTCTTTGGTTGACGAGAGGAGAACAATGTCATCTGCAAAGCCAAGAATAGCAAACTTCACTCTCGAGTATATATTGTCATCTTACAAAGAACAAACGACCAATCTCCAACTTGGTAAAGACACCTTTGGAGAAGTCGAGTTTCATAGGGGAGTTAAACAAGGTGATCCACTCAGTCCTGTCATCTTCAATATGGTAATGGACAGGCTCATGGAATCAGTCAACCAGTCCTATGGGGTGGAAGTCAATGGAGAGAAGTCATCCACTCCATGAGACCACAGTGCCTGATGTATGGCACTCCAAGATACCTGATCGAAGGCTTTCGTTAAATCAAGGGCCACCACAAAAATTGGCTTTCCTCTAGCCCTATGCTCCTTGATAATTACATCTAAAGAAAGTGCGTTCGCCATGATTCCATCAATGGATCTGAAGCCCAGTTGGGCAGGATGGATAGAAATGACCTGGGCCAACCTGAAAGCCAAGATCTTATTGACCAGGCGTACTACCATTGATGAGATAGTTATTGGTCTCCAGTTAGATGGAGAGCGCAGGTCGCCTTTCTTAGGTAGAAGGCAGGTCTTGCTCACTGTAAATGCAGATGGTAGTTGTTTTAAACCAAACACCACATTAAGCAAGACATTCAGATCCGCGTTAGGAATATTCCTCAGATGTTCATGAGTCACGCCATCAGGACCAGCGGCTGTTAGCTTTAATTTATGAGACCAATTCCTAGTTTCATTCAGCGAGAAAGGCATACTCGTGTCTTTGATGGAATCGGGATTCCTAGGCGGTAGCACGATCTTGGGGCCATGTTCCTCTCTTGCATAGTAGCCCTTGAAATAGTCCACGAGCAGACTCCTGTCAGGTCTTGTGGTTGTACCGTTCTCCTCCTCACCATTAAGAATTCCTCTTACCAAGTTTGTTCTGCTATTTAACCACCGATACTGGGCATCTCGGAATCTACGAGATCTTTCCTGCTGCCGCATTCTTCGCTGTTCATTCCTGCCACCCTTATGTGGCTTCGCGGCCTTTGGCTGTCTCTTCCTTCTTCTAGATCTATGTAGTGGTCTAGAATTCAGTTGTTGGATGATTCCAGTGACCTGGTCATCAATGGCGGACCAAGGTGATGAATTGTCAAGAGCTAAATCAACCAGCCTTCTATAGGGAGGTGAGCAATGGTCTTTAATTTCCTCCAGATGGGAAATAACATGTTCATTACTAATCCAATGGCCTTGTTCTTGTGGAGTCGCATGACTCGCAGATTCTGCAACCTCATCGGGGACCTCATTGATAACGTCCTCCATCCTGCCTTTCACAATCTCCAGGAGCTGTTGGTACTCTGGAAGTGATCTCCTTTTCTTGATACCTTCCACAGATCTACCTCACTTTCTACTCAAGTACGTGTTCAACTGTACTTGAGTAGACCACTCTCCCGCACATTCCACTTCAAGAAACGCCATTTCCTCCATTTCAGCGGCACTCCAATTCCCTTTCCGTTTGCCACTGGCTTGCACTAGGTCAGCGGCATTAAAGTCAACAGGATGTACTTGTTTCTCATGCAGCCGCCGTCCAATGAAGGTCGTAAATTGCCTACCACAAAAGGCACATTTGTGCAAGCCGTCCTCGTTGGGCGCATTAATTAAGCCTTTGCACCTACGAATATGTTGTTTCTGTTGGGCCGATGTTCGCCTACCGATACCTAACTGACACTTGGGACATGTAATGCTATTTTCTAAACTTGGCGAATCAACATTCCTGCCAAGTCTTGCGACCGTGGTAACCACAGTAGAAAGTTGAGGGTCTTGAGTCATAGTTACTCCTGCCAGTTGCTCCCCCTTTTTGGCCAACTTCAATTTTTCATTCTTACTGTGGCCAGTCCACCAGGAGCGATACGCATCTATATGCCTAGTGGCACAGTGACTCCAGCCAGACACTCCTTGCGTTTGATAAAACTTTTGATCGGGTGACGAGGCATTTGGCTACATATGCCGTCTTTATGTATGTTCACGAACGTGAATAAAGATGGTTTTATGCCTGAGGTAGACGCCTGGCAGCTGTGTAGACACACATAATTGAGCCATCACCCGACACCAGTCCGGGGCATCTTGCACCTTTTGGCAGTCATTGTGTCAAACCGCCTTACCGCCATCACTGTTCCAATGAGCACATGCGTAGCCATCGTCGCGAAATGGTGATTCTTAAAACCCAGCTTGCGCAGGTCGTGTGCAGAGCTGGGTGACCACACACCATTCCATGAGATGGTAGCTGAAGTGGTGGTGATGTTCTGAACTGCTGGGGTCTGGCTTCTACTTGCCTGGTGGACGGCTTCCCTATTTTGGACTGTGGCCTTCTGCTGGTGAAAATCATTTATGTCCAGTGACCCATGTGTCGGCTCTAAACATATATCGCGCTGTAAAGATTGTTGTGAGTCCTTCTATTCCATCGTTAATTGATTCTTTCATATTTATCGTTAAGCTGCCTACGATTCTGTTGAGATTTCCCTCTGGCGGCTTGTATGGTCTTATCGATCTTCGAGTCGTTGCTTTCTGTTATTCCCTTACACAAGGTTAAGATCTTTGGGGGATGGCTGGTTGGTTGCCTAGTGGTCGGTAGGTTTTTAAAATCGGGAATTAGAGAATGTGCGTAGATGAGACCACGGCTTGGCGTGGCGGTGGAGAGTTGGCTGTTGTTCCGAGAAGCTGTGTGGTCTATCCTGGCGGTGCGAGACGAGTGGGACGAGTTGACAGAACAAGGCTGTAAGCTCTTGCTGTGAGCACCCGGGGGCCATGGCTGTGATTCCGAGTCACTATTTGGTGGGAGCGGCAACGGATGTCTTTAATTTGTCCGTCTGGAGGCGGGAATGACGGACTAGTAACTCGCCTAACCTGAAGAGTGGTATTTCGCCGCCGTGGGTACAGAGAAGATGAGAGCTCCGGTGACAAAGTGCATGGCTGCGTGACTGTGCCCAGTTGGGCTGGCTACGTGTACACAGGCGGGTGTGAGGAACTTTAGCAGGTGAACCCCTATGCAGTTTCTCTGGTAAAGTGCAACTTAAGTTGGTTAAAGGTTTAGATGTTAATTGAAGAATTTTGGTTTGTGCAACCTGCGTCTTTTCTACCTTGTGGCCTCCTGCATTCGGGTTTCCTGTCCCTGTCGTCGGTATATTTATAGACAGTGATCTTTTGGCTTCTTATTAGTACTCCCTGGGAGGAAGTGTATTTTTGGTGAGGGGTTATGGTTCCCGATTTGATTCCTCCTCCTCCACTGGACTCGCGTGAGGTCGATGTGATTGCTGAATGTGGGGCGTTGTGGGTATGTTTGTCCCCCAAAGGATGCTCAGGCTACAAGCGGACTATTGTGGCCGCCCTTACACCCGGTCGGTTAATTACTTCTATCCCAGGACATTTTGGTGGCAGGACATGGTATTAAAGTTGTCAGTTATTGTAACATGTTAAATGGTTGTACTTTACTCTGATTTTTTTGGCAACTATTTAAAAAGGTTAAGTATGACTTTATCAATTTTAAAGCCATGTAATTTTTAAAAATCCACCAATGAGTTACTGTAAAAGGTGAATGACTGCATCTTTACTTTGATTGCTTTAATCTACTTGGCATCCTTTGAAAGTGCTAGTTCTGCCTTCCTGTTAGTGAGCCCTTGTAGGGAGCCATCTTCTTTTAAACTTTGGCACAACAAGATATTAAATTACATGTTCGGTAGCGAAATTGTATGCAAATTGGTGGTTTTTGTTTCATTACTTGGAAAGTTTTAATTTTGTTATTAAATGCTTTATCAAAGTCTGTTTTTAAGTAAAGTGGCTTGGCTGTTAACTGTAAAGTAAATTGTTTTGAAAAAGGCACTCATGCCTAATAGCTTTTTTGAATCTGTTCCTGGTCAAGTGATAAAGAAATGAGTTTTAATGGTTGATGTAATCAATTAAAAAATTGTTAATTGCAACTCGACAGTAACCAACTAGTTTTGGCCCCGTTTCCGAACTGGGGGTTTTCCTTGATTAATCGTAACACCCATCTTATCCAGGTTGACGCCAACTACCTGGGAATCGACGATGTCGGCAGCATCGTCACGAACTGCCATGATGTCTGGCTTCTTCAGTCCCTTGGATGTTCGCAGGTGGGGCTCCAGAGGGACATCGAAGCCCCTGCGACGAAGACCCTGAACGATGTACGACGCAAGTGCATTGTGTCGCTTCACACGGGCGTCATGACTCCTGAAGCAGTGCTGGACAACGTGATTCTCAGTTTCCTTAACGATGCAACCAGCCCGGCCGTTAGTGTCACCAGCGCGACCTCGCTGCACCCATGGCTGGGTTGGGAGGGCATCAATCGGAGTGTGAATGCAGGAGATAAAGTCATGGCCTTTGATAGCTAGTCGTGGGTTGTCCACCCAGCTACGTTGCTGTGGTGTTAGGGGAGATTTCTTAAAGGCAGCGCCATCGACCGACGAATGCAGCCATTCAATCCACATCCGGCCCATCTGATTGGTCATCTGTATAATGGTGTCGTTGCCCCGAAGTTGCTGCTCAAGCCTCCCAATTTCGCGCCCCAGAACGTCTTCTGCTGGCCCATCAGATAGGACACCCAGTGCCTACATCTTGGCGAGCCGGTTCCGACGCAAAACAGGCCCAAGCTAGCGGACTGATGGCACTCCCAGCTCCACCAGATGCCATAGGGGCATGGAAGTAACCGACAGGAACGTCCACTGGCATGCACAGCCAAGATCTTATTGCTGCACAGGGCTCCAAGGCGAGTCCTCGAAAGAACCAAGCCATGGTGGATTCCTGGCAGGATCACAGTTCTGAGGGCATGAAGTCGCTGTTGTGGCTTCAGTGGTGCCTTGGACAGGACGCTCAGCTGTGTCTCGACCTCCTGCCTGGGATGAAAGTGGCTGCATACGCTGGTGGAGAACTCCATGCCAAGATATCGGAAAGTGCTTTCAATTGCCAGGGCTGGAAGGATGGTATACCCAGCCCTGAAGGTAGTGGTGTCATCAACCATCTTCTTCTCACGGCCAGACGCTGGGAGGGCGAGAGTGAAGCACTTTCAGGATTGACTTGGCGACCAAGGAACCCAAGGGCTGATGCTGTGTCAATAAGATCGTGGAACCCTCCTGGAGTCTCGGGCAACAGCAGGAGGTCGTCAGCGAAAGCAGCAGCATTCAGGGGTCGTCCCAGCATGTTGGCAACAATATGGTCTGTGAGGCGAGCAAGCATGAGGTCCAAGGAAAGGTTGAATAGTATAGGAGAGAGGCAGGGTGATATTCTAACACCCCTCGAAGGCCACACTGGTCCTGGGAAGTCGCTGGGTCCCCATCTTCATAGCATCCCAGGATGTATCCAATGAACTCTTCAGGCAGACTATGCACCCCCATGGCAGGCCTCAGGGCACTGTGGTCTAGAGAGTTGAATGCATTGGACACATCCAGGGACGTGACATAGAGGGAACGACAGTTCGCCCTGGCCTCAGTAATTACCAAGTCCAACATCAACGTATTGTGCCGCATCACGTCCTGAGGAAGGAATGCCCACTGACGCCCATACAGCACACAGGCCCGCATCAGACGGCCTCCCAGGATCTTATGGAGGACCCTAGCGAGGACTGAGCAGACCGTGATCGGACAGAGGTCAGTGGGGGGTGCTGGGGTGGCCTTCTAGGGCAACAAGGATGTGCAGGCTTGAAAGAGTCAGGATGGGAGGCGACAGGTCAAAAGGAAAAGGCTGAGACTTTTTAGGAGGACCTCACAGGGAAGGCGGCGAACCTGGGCTGAGGTCAGTCCATTAGGGCCTGCAGCGGAGTGACGAGGGGCCAGTGCTGAAGCAACTTCCTCCATCATAAGATCATAAGGAGCCGGGGTCTGTTTGTGTGGGCCTACAGTGGAGCGACGAGTGGGGAGCGCTGAAGCAACTTCGTAAATCGTAATAGGAGCCCACAGCTGTTTGAAGGGAACCTCGATCCAGGAAGGGGACATCCGACCTTTCAGACGGTTCACCCAGCCAGATGGTCGTCGGGTGAAAATGTCCTTCCAAACTCCAGCAACCCAGGAACAGCAGGTGGTGGGTGAAGGAGCGTTCCATCCAGAAGGCCATTGTCAGTGGGCTTTCTCGAAGAATCCTGCAAGGTTATTCAGACAGTATACTCCCACCTGCGCTGGGCCCGCTCCGGCTCTGGTGGCTGCGACATCTGCTGGAAGGTAACAGGATTTTGTGGCGCCTCCATGCTGCCAATGGCATCAAGGGCAGGTGACAGCATGCCCATAATAACAGGGGCCGATGTATTTGGCCACAACGCCACGATGTCATCAACAGTGTGGTACGTCGGGCCAGACGATGGGAGGGATGTCAGAGTCGACCAGACGGCCTGGTCGACTGCATCCTCAGCTGTAGATGAGGAGGTGGGAGCTCCGAAGGAATCCACAGTCGCTGCAGCTGCAACCAATGGAGGTGGACCCACCCCAACAAAAGAGAGGGCAGCAACAAACTCGGCGACCTGGTTCCTACAGGCTGCTTCGACGCTGTGTCTTAATGGACTCATTCAAGAGCTGGTGAAGTCTTTTCCTCACTGCTCACTTCAGGAACTGGGTGCCCTTGAGTGTTAGGATTGGCCCACTCTGAGGCAGCACTAACAGCTCTTCACTTGACCACCTGGCCTTCGTCCTTTCGATGTTCACCTCTGTGTTGGCTGCGCCAGGATAGGCTCTGTGACGATGTACACCAAAGCCAGTCTTAGTTGTAAAACTGCGGTGACATTCTGGACACCGGATAGCAGATGCTGCAGCTTGACCTGGGCTGGTGGCGTCAGATGATGTCCCAGCAACTGCTGCGGTACCTCCTGTGGGAGGACTGCCTACCTGCTTTCTTCTTAGTGTTGGGGCCAGCTGAAAGAGGGGCAGGGGGGTGCGGCAACCCCAAGCCCCAAAACATTCAACTTGGTGTAGCTCTTCTGAAGTTCCTCGACCGACAGAGCAAGGAATAACCTTCCTCAGAACCTCTCACGACACCCGCCACGTGAAGGCCAAAGCTACGATATCCCACTGAGAGGTTAAGGGAACCATCATCCACTCAACATCACTAGGATGCTGAGGAATGGATTGAGATGATCCGTATATGACGCATCATGTGAGCATTTGGAGAGTCATAGTTACTCCTGCCAGTTGCTCCCCACCTTTAGCCGAGTTCACATTTTCATTCTTACTGTGGCTAGTCCGCCAGAAGCGATACTCAACTATATGCCTACTGTCAAAATGACTCCCGCCTGTCTCTCCTTGCGCTTAATGAAATTTTGGTTGAGTGGCAAGGCATTTGGCTATATTAGTCGTCTTTATTCACAATATGTGAATAGTACATTAAGTGAATACCCACAGTGCGCGTTTACAAGATGTCAAAGAATAGAAAAGAAGACACTTTAGAATAAACACAAACATATGAATAAAGTAGGGGATTATGCCTGAGATAGCCAGGCAGCAGCCAAAGTGTTGAGTACATCCTATACAACGCTGGTGCAGTGGCGAGGGGGCAGTCATTGTGTTGAAACGCCAAGCCAATGCTGCCCAGAAGCACTCGTGTGCCCAATGTTGAAAGGTGTCCCTTCGTCACGCCTAGTATCTGCAGTGGTCTAGCGGAGCCAGTTGATGGTCGCCAACGTGGTGGTGGTGATGTACCGGACAGCGGGGAAGAGCTCGCATACCTTCTTGTGGACAGCCTGCCTGTCATAGAACGCTACCTTCTCGCAATGACACCAATCGAGGTCGAGGGTGTCAGCGACCACCTGAGCATCGATGATAAATGCTGCTTTGTCACCGACTGCCACGATATCTGGCTTCTTCAAACCTTTAAATGTGTGAAGGTGAGGATCTAGCAGAATGTTGTAGCCCCTTTGGCGTAGGCCTCACGTCAGATAAGACGCCACCGCGTTGTTTCAGGCAATATAAGCCCCATCACTCAACACTGCTGGATAACGTGGTTAGCCATCTCCATCGCATTGCAGCCACCGCAGCACCTGGTGTCACCCTCTCTCCCACGTAGGAGCCATGTCTGGGAAGGCAAGGCATTAGTCCTGGCATGCAGGTAGGAGATGAAGTCGTGGCCTGTAACGAAATGCCACGTATTTGACACCCAGCCGTACTGCCCTGGTGTTTGGACAGACTTACGTAGTGCAGAGCCATCGACTGATTAATGCAGATGCTCGGCGAAACACCGGCCCAGTTGGTAACTTGACTTCAACTGGACAATGACCTACAATGGCATGGGGATATCATAAAGGACTTCTCATCGAAGGAAGTCCTGAGAGGAGTCGTCCACAGCCACACCCAGCCCTTGCACCTTCGCAAGCCTCCTCCTTCGAAGAAGGGGGGGAAAGCCAGTGGGCTGCTGGGACCCCCAAGCCACCATGAGAGATGGGGGCGTGGAAGTAACCAACAGGTGTATCCACTGGCAAACTCAGCCAAGATCGAATAGCTGCATGTACACAGACATCAAGGGACGAAAGGGCCCCCAGACGTGTCCTGCCCAGGGTTAGGTCATGGTAGATGCCTGGGAGGATTACAGAGTGAAGTTGCGGCTGAGGCTTCAGCAGAGCATGCTTGATGATGAGTTGCTTCTTAACCTCCCACTGAGGATGAAACAAACTGCATCCGCACGTGATGAATTGCAGCCCCAAATACTTGAATGTATCTCCCATCGCCACTGCTGGAATGTTGTTACCACCAACACGGAAGATGACAGTCTCGTCGACATTGGTCGCCTCCTCCTGACCTGATGAGACAAGGGGGAGAGAAAAGCACTTCCGTGGGTTGACCTCGAGCCCGAGATCGCCCAGGGCCGATGTAGCGATGGTTAGTAGCTCCTGCAATCCATCTCGAGTCTCAATGGACAGCAGGAAGTCGTCGGCGAATGCGACAGCATTTATTCACCGTCGAAGAACGCAGACACCACCATGCTAAGGAAGACAGGATAGGAGCATGTCAATAGAAATGTTGAAAACGATAGTGGACAAAGGGTCACCTTGCCAAACACCCCTCGATGGTCACACTAGATTGGACGACCTCCCACCTTCACAGATAAGTGTTGATCCCGCCTTATAGCACCCCTGGATGTAGTCAACGAACTCAACCGGCAGACCTTGGGCTCTCAGCACAGGGCCAAGGGCACCATGGGCCAGCGAATCTAAGGCCTTTGACACATCCAAGGACGCTAAGTACAGTGAGCTGCCAGCTTCTCATGCCTGAGTCATCACCAGATCTAGAAGAAAAATGTTATGAAGCATCCCATCCTGAAGGATGAAAGCCACCTGACGACCATACAAACCACAGTAGCGCATAAGACGGCCGATCAGAACCATGTGGAAGGCTCTGGTTAGCACTGAGCACACCGTTATTGGACAGAAGTCAGCAGGGGAGAGCTGTGGTGGTCTTCTTGGGCAGCAAGGTGGTCCTGGCCTGAAGGAGAAGGGATGGAAGGGAGTGGGAAAGGAGGAGTACATTCAGAATTTTGAGGAGCACCTCCCAAGGAAGGTGACGTAGTTGGCCCAGCGTAAGGCCATCTGGACCTGCAGCAGAGCTGCGAAGGGAAAGGGCAGCAGCAGCTTCTTCTGCAGTAATGCTCGTTGATGCAGCATGCCGCATTCTTCTTAAAAGCACCCTGGACCATTGCATGCTCCCATCTTCTTCATGCTCCCTTTCGCTCTGGGGGCTGTTGGACGAATTAGGGAGCAAGGAACCAGCTGTCTATCAAGCTGCGAATGTATGGACCCAAGACAGGCAGCAGCATAGACCGGATGGTGTCACGGCCAATGATAGGACATAGAGCCAGAAGAACATCAAGCGAGCGAAATCGGTGGCCTGATGGGGGAAGTTCCGCTATAAAGGACCAGATGGCAAGGTCAACATCATCCCCCCAATGGTGGAGATTGGGGCAAGGAAGATCTGTCTGCAGGCTCAGCAGCAGGTTCATGAGGACGACGATCACTGCTGGAGAGCTCGGCGACCAAGTTTGCCACCATTTCCTTATAGGCCTGTGCCCTATGCTGGCACTTGATGGACTCCAGCGTACAATCAGGAAAGTCCTTGGCGAGTTCGTTACTGAAGAACCTGCAACCACAGATGAACAGGGTCGCTTCTGCATGGGCCAGGCGCAACAGCTCTTCATGGGACCACCTAGCCTTCTTCCTCTCTGTCTGGATCTCTGCATTGGCAGCAGTTGGACAGGAACGACGATGATGGAAACCAAGGCCTGTCTTGGTGGAAAAGGACCGCAAACAATCAGGGCAAATGGCAGGGAGCAGCGCTCGACCTACACCGGCTCATCAGCTGAAACAGGCGCTCCAGTGGGAGGCTGGTACCACGTTTGCCTCCCCCCTCTGCCTTTGTTCCATCTGGTGCTACAACAAGAAGCAAACTCCAAGCCCTAAAAGACATCTTGCTCTGTCGGTCGGGAAACTTAAAAAGTGTTACACCTAGGCATAAACCTTCTCTGCACCCTCATGACCCCCGCTAATTGAAGGCTAGCGCTAGGATTTCCCACTGAGAGCCTAATTGAACCATCATCCACCAGACACCACAAGGATGCTAAGGGGTTGATCGAGTGGGTCCATATATTACGTATGAGGTGGGCATTTGGGAGTAATAGTTACTCCTGCCAGTTGCTCTCCCTTATTGGCCACCTTTACCTTCTCATTCTTACTGTTGCCAGTCTGCCATAAGCGATATGCATCTATGGCAGGAGTCACTATGACTCTAGGCATAGTCTCTCCTCGTGTTTGCTGTTATTTTTGTCTGGTGACGAGGCATTTGGCTAGGTAAATGAACAGCCTCACAAATATTCTGACCAGTTTATGATGCCATCGTTGGGGCTTAAACCAGCTCTTACTGATACATGTTATAACCTAGCACATCCAAGGAGTAGCTGGCAGTCCCCGTCGACCAGGTGGATTGATCCTTATTTGTGGGTGAATTTTGTCTTCCTTCAAATGATTCTCATAAATTGTACACCACCATCCTAGCAGCTATAAGGATTCACCGCCATTCTTTCCCATTGAAGAAATTCTCGGAAACGAAATTTCACATATTCTCTGGTTGTCCCCACTCCAGGTTTCACGTGCATCTACCACAAGAGGAAGAACCTCAGTAGAAAATACGAACTCAGTCATTCACAAAACAGCAAGCAACAGATCCTCTGTTATATTTGACCAGCTTCAGCTCATGGGTTCTAAAAAGGCTACCCTGGTATTCGTAAGCGACTGTAAAGTTCGTATCAGGGAGCAGCTGCAGCCTCCTGGTGCCCCATCGGTGTTGTGGATGACGAGAATGTCTGGGACGTATCTCTCTGAATTGGTCAGGGTAAAGGTAGGCCCATGCACAACACCATAACCCTTATTAACCAGCGCCTTTTTAATGACATTGTCGCTGTCGTGACACTTCAGACGCACAAAATGCGTCAGTGGGCACCTCTGGAGGACATTCTGCAACATCTCACGACGATTTCTACAGGGGCCCCCAGCCCTACAGTTGGAATTCGGGCCAGTGACATAAGGAGCAGCCCTTGTAGGCAGCAGTCCAATGCGCAGATGGATTGCGCTAATGTTATCCCTCCCACTCCAAAAGGGAGGAGGGTCATTAATCCAACTCGTGGAATTCCTTGAATTCCAGCAGTACTCAAGACCCTTCTCTAAAGCTGTTGAGTGAAGTTTCCTTCACCAGAAGTTGGAAATGGCTCCCTTGGTGGGCCCTACTTCCTCTCTGCCCATACATAAAATCTTCTTGAGCCTGACAACAAGTTTGTTGATCAGCTCAGTTCCAAGAACCGCGCCCAACTGCTTGTCCTTCATGGCACTCATATTTTGGAGTCAACGGAGAAAGATGGAACTTATCAGCACCCTTAGGGCAGGAATTCGAAGTCCATCATCACGCTGCTTTGCATGGATGAAAGGAGTGGGGGTCGTCTTAGGCAGGTGTAATATAACCTTGACGAATTGTCTGATACGCAGGTCCACATAATTCATCCTCTTCGTTGTAATCTCCATTGACTGTAGACTGTATTACACACATACACTCCTGGAAATTGAAATAAGAACACCGTGAATTCATTGTCCCAGGAAGGGGAAACTTTATTGACACATTCCTGGGGTCAGATACATCACATGATCACACTGACAGAACCACAGGCACATAGACACAGGCAACAGAGCATGCACAATGTTGGCACTAGTACAGTGTATATCCACCTTTCGCAGCAATGCAGGCTGCTATTCTCCCATGGAGACGATCGTATAGATGCTGGATGTAGTCCTGTGGAACGGCTTGCCATGCCATTTCCACCTGGCGCCTCAGTTGGACCAGCGTTCGTGCTGGACGTGCAGACCGCGTGAGACGACGCTTCATCCAGTCCCAAACATGCTCAATGGGGGACAGATCCGGAGATCTTGCTGGCCAGGGTAGTTGACTTACACCTTCTAGAGCACGTTGGGTGGCACGGGATACATGCGGACGTGCATTGTCCTGTTGGAACAGCAAGTTCCCTTGCCGGTCTAGGAATGGTAGAACGATGGGTTCGATGACGGTTTGGATGTACCGTGCACTATTGAGTGTCCCCTCGACGATCACCAGTGGTGTACGGCCAGTGTAGGAGATCGCTCCCCAGACCATGTTGCCGGGTGTTGGCCCTGTGTGCCTCAGTCGTATGCAGTCCTGATTGTGGCGCTCACCTGCACGGCGCCAAACACGCATACGACCATCATTGGCACCAAGGCAGAAGCGACTCTCATCGCTGAAGACGACACGTCTCCATTCGTCCCTCCATTCACGCCAGTCGCGACACCACTGGAGGCGGGCTGCACGATGTTGGGGCGTGAGCGGAAGACGGCCTAACGGTGTGCGGGACCGTAGCCCAGCTTCATGGAGACGGTTGCGAATGGTCCTCGCCGATACCCCAGGAGCAACAGTGTCCCTAATTTGCTGGGAAGTGGCGGTGCGGTCCCCTACGGCACTGCGTAGGATCCTACGGTCTTGGCGTGCATCCGTGCGTCGCTGCGGTCCGGTCCCAGGTCGACGGGCACGTGCACCTTCCGCCGACCACTGGCGACAACATCGATGTACTTTGGAGACCTCACGCCCCACGTGTTGAGCAATTCGGCGGTACGTCCACCCGGCCTCCCGCATGCCCACTATACGCCCTCGCTCAAAGTCCGTCAACTGCACATACGGTTCACGTCCACGCTGTCGCGGCATGCTACCAGTGTTAAAGACTGCGATGGAGCTCCGTATGCCACGGCAAACTGGCTGACACTGACGGCGGCGGTGCACAAATGCTGCGCAGCTAGCGCCATTCGACGGCCAACACCGCGGTTCCTGGTGTGTCCGCTGTGCCGTGCGTGTGATCATTGCTTGTACAGCCCTCTCGCAGTGCCCGGAGCAAGTATGGTGGGTCTGACACACCGGTGTCAATGTGTTCTTTTTTCCATTTCCAGGAGTGTATTTAATACCTAGGTTGATCCACAAATAGCTCCTGGCTAGGCTTAAGAGCTGCTTTCTAAAGCCTTTTCAACATCAGCTGCAGCCTGACAGGAGAATGCATTTGAATTATTTTGGGCATTCTTTAGATGTGCAGGGGATCCAATTGATCCAACACATTTAAAAATGGGATGGATTTCCCTACGATTTGGAAGAGGCTCTTGGTCTCAACATCTTAACTCTGTCCTGGCCACTCTGACAAATTGAAGGGCTCTACATTTATCAGGATTGATTTCCATCGTGGTCGCCTGCAGGAATCTTGACACACATTCATGGTGGTTTCTCATGCCTTCTACGGTGTCAGAGAGAAGTACAATATCGTCTGCGAAGCCCATGGCAGCAATCTTCACGCCACCCAGCGTTGCTCCATAGTTCTCCTTGATGTTACATATAAAGTTGTCCATTACAATGTTAAAGGCAATGGGGCTTAAGGAGTCACTCTGGGACAGCAGAGTTCTTCAGGGCGTTAAACAAACGAACAGGGCCCAGCTTGCAGGCATGTTCTCTGGCCGCTGTAAGAGTTTAAAATGTAGCTCAAGGTGCCCTCGTCTACACCATGATTCCACAACGCCTGATGGATCGTCTTCCACGAAACCCGATCAAAAGCTTTCGTGAGGTCTAAGGCTACCACCTGTCAGGGCTTGCCCAGTCTTTTATTTTCTCATAGGATGGTATCCAGGCAGAGAGCATTCGCCATAACGCCATCAACAGCACAGAAACCTCTTTGAGCCTGGTGGGTGACTTGAATTCGAAATTCTGCACGCCAAAATTCTATTCAATAACTGCACCAACATTTTGATATTTTGATCGGTCTCCAGTTGGAGGAAGACCTTATGTCGCCCTTTTTATGCAACAAACACGTGCGGCTTTATTGCATGGCTGTAGATGTTTTGATTAGGCCAAACATCATGTTCAACAGGGCATTCAAGTCCGCACCTGGACTATTACGCAGATTTTGAAGCGTGATCCCATCTGGGCCCACAGCAGTGTCTCTCAGCCTCTTCACCCAGCGTTTAGATTCCAACAAGGAGATGGGATCCGACAGAGATAATGGAATCCTCACCTCTTGACTTTAATTCCACTGGTATATCCACAGCCTCTTTGGCGTAATAGCTTCATAATATTTCCGCAGCTGGTCAGCGTCTGGATATACCACATTATCCAACTTGTCACCGTTCAGTATCTCCTTGACCAAGCTGGTCATGTCGTTTAACCACCGTAACTGTGTGGAACGGAAGCGCTCAGCTCTCTCTACTGTGGGTGCTCTGTGATTAGAGTTTATACTGGAGTCTTTCCTGGGTGCCTTCACAACTCTCTTTCTTCTTTGCCGAGTTGTTCGTGGAGTTGCTAAAGTAGACGTGAAGTTCTGGAAGGCGTCATTAATCCCGTCCCAGACCACATTCCCATCCAAAATTATGTTAACCAAATGTTGTAAATTATCCAAGCACTTAGGTAAAATCGATTGTAGATGATGTGCTATGGCTCGGTTTGAGATCCATCCCACGGTGTTATTGTTGCCAACTGGAGAGGGCTCTGACTCAGGTGGTTGAGGCAGTAGATCAGAGCTACTAACAGACGGATGACATTGCTCTGCTGGTGGTGGTGTCTCTTCCTTTTTGCTGCTGACGCATGTGTATATTCTGGCGTTGCACAGCGTTTCTTGATGGCTTCTGCTGATCTGCCAAGTCTATTTCGTAACTCTTTGTTTAGCTGTGCCTGCGTACCAAATCTCCCACTCCAGCGCAATGTGGAATATCGAAAAGGACTATGGTCTGATGCCGAAGTTGAGGAAATGGCTAACATCACTTTCAACACGAAGTTAAGATTGTTTGAATGACACATGTATGTTTTTCTACGGAAATGAAAACAGAGGTATAATTAGTGACGGCAGATGAGCCGGTGGGTTTCTGGCGCCAGGCGATATCGATTCTTACTTCCATCTTTGATCGTTGTCTCTGTGCCTTGTTCTCTTTGCGTCTTTGAGGCAGGCCATTTATGGTAACGCGCGTGCGCAAGTCGAGGAGAGTGGGTCCGCGCATGAGCCGAGTCAGTCTGTAACGTGACGGGCTTTCGATGTTGTCGTTGTGGGGAGTTGGCGACACCATGTCACGTGGCACGGCCGTATGCCGTGAGGACCAGTTGAGTTGGAGCAACGAAGAAGCATGAGCCGCTGCCGGAAAGTATTAAAGTTGTACTGACATGGCTGGCCAGTGGCGACCAGGATTTGCTAAATGCCTCGTCACCCGACCAAAAGTTTCAGCAATCGTGACGAGCAACTGTAGGAGTAACTAAGGCTCATGGCATTTAGTTGCGTATGGCTTAGGGCGTACTGGAAATAGTAAGAAGGTAATGTCTGTTGTTGTTGTTGTTGTTGTTGTTGAGGTCTTCAGACCTGAGACTGGTTTGATGCAGCTATCCATGCTACTCTATCCTGTGCAAGCTTCTTCATCTCCCAGTACTTACTGCAACCTACATCCTTCTGAATCTGCTTAGTGCACTCATCTCTTAGTCTCCCTCTACGATTTTTACCCTCCACGCCACACTCCAATGCTACATTTGTGATCCCCAGATGCCTCAGAACATGTCCTACCAACCGGTCCCTTCTTCTTGTCAAGTTGTGCCACAAATTTCTCTTCTCCCCAATTCTATTCAATACCTCCTCATTAGTTATGTGATCTACCCATCTTATCTTCAGCACCACTTTTCGCAAGCCTCTATTCTCTTCTTGTGCAAACTATTTATCGTCCACGTTTCACTTCCATACATGGCTACACTCCACACATACTTTCAGAAACGATTTCCTGACATTTAAATCTATACTCGATGTTAACAGATTTCTCTTCTTCAGCAACGCTTTCCTTGCCATTGCCAGTCTACATTTTATATCCTCTCTACTTCGACCATCATCAGTTTTTTGCTTCCCAAATAGCAAAACTCCTTTACTACTTTACGTGTCTCATTTCCTAAACTAATTCCCGCAGCATCACCCGAATTAATTCGACTACATTCCATTACCCTCGTTTTGCTTTTGTTGATGTTCATCTTGTACCTCCTTTCAAGACACTGTCCAATCCGTTCAACTGCTCTTACATGTCCTTTGTAATTCTATCAATGTTATCGGCGAACCTCAGAGACAGCAAAGTTTTTATTTCTTCTCCATGGATTGTAATACCTACTCCGAATTTTTCTTTTGTTTCCTTTTCTGCTTGCTCAATATACAGATTGAATAACATTGGGGAGAGGCTACAACCCTGTCTCACTCCCTTCCCAACCACTGCTTCCCTTTCATGTCCCTCAACTATTATAACTGCCATCTGGTTTCTGTACAAATTGTAAATAGCCTTTCGCCCCCCTGTATTTTACACCTGCCACCTACAGAATTTGAAAGAAAGAAAGCTTTTGACAATGTTGACTGGAATACTCTGTCTACAAATGCTAGAAACGTAGGTTTGCCTTTCCTTAATCTTTGTTCTAAGATATGTCGTAGGGTCAGTATTGCCTCACGTGTTCCAACATTTCACGGAATCCAAACCTATCTTCCCCGAGATCGGCTTCTACCAGTTTTTCCATTCGTCTGTTAAGAATTCGCGTTAGAACTGATATTTCGGTAATTTTCACTTCTGTCAACAACTGCTTTCTTTGGGATTGGAATTATTGTATTCTTCTTGAAGTCTGAGGGTATTTCACCTGTCTCATACATATTGCTCAAAAGACGGTAGAGCTTTGTCAGGACTGGCTCTCCCGAGGCTGTCAGTAGTTCCAATGGAATGTTGTCTACTCCCGGGGCCTTATTTCGACTCAGGTCTTTCAGTGCTCTGTCAAACGCAGTATCATATCTCCCATTTCATCTTCATCTACATACTGTTCCATTTCCATAATATTGTCCTCAAGCACCTCGCCCTTGTATAGACCCTCTATATACTCCTTCCACCTTTCCGCTTTCCCTTCTTTGCTTAGAACTGGGTTTCCATCTGAGCTCTTGATATTAATACAAGTGGTTCTCTTTTTTTTCCGAAGGTCTCTTTAATTTTCCTGTGGGCTGTATCTATCTTGCCCCTAGTGAGATAAGCCTCTACATCCTTTCATTTGTCCTCTAGCCATCCCTCCTTAGCCATTTTGCACTTCCTGTCGATTTCATTTTTGAGACGTTTGTATTCCTTTTTGCCTGCTTCATTTACTGTATTTTTATATTTTATGCTTTCATCAATTAAATTCAATATCTCTTCTGTTACCCAAGGATTTCTATTAGCCCTCGTCTTTTTAGCTACTTGATCCTCTGCTGCCTTCACTACTTCATCCCTCAGAGCTACTCATTGTTCTTCTACTGTATTTCTTTCCCCCATTTCTGTCAATTGTTCCCTTATGCTCTCCCTTAAACTCTGTACAACCTCTGGACCTGGATAAACTGACAGAACCAATCTCCGTAAATTCCCACCTTTTTGCAGTTTCTTCAGTTTTAATCTGACCACGACCTATGGTTATGAACTGTAGAGTCAAAATCTGCCACTGGAAATGTCTTACAATTTAAAACCTGGTTCTTAAATCGCTGTCTTACCATTAGATAATCTATATGAAATTTTCTAGTATCTCCAGGGTTCTTCCATGTATACAAACTTCTTTCATGATTCTTGAACCAAGTGTTAGCTATGATTAAGTTATGCTCTGTGCAAAATTCTACCAGACGGCTTCCTGTTTAATTTCTTACCCCCCATCCATATTCACCTACTATGTTTCCTTCTCTCCCTTTTCCTACTCTCGAATTCCAGTCACCCATGACTATTAAATTTTCGTCTCCCTTCAGTAACTGAATAATTTCTTTTATCTCATCATACATTTCATCAATTCCTTCATCATCTGCAGAGCTAGTTGGCAAATAAACTTGTACTACTGTAGTAGGCGTGGGCTTCATGTCTATCTTGGCCACAATAATGCGTTCACTATGCTGTTTGTAGTAGCTTACCCGCACTCCTATTTTTTTATTCATTATTATACCTATTACTGCATTACCCCTATTTTATTTTGTATTTATAAGCCTGTATTCACCTGACCAAAAGTCTTGTTCCTCCTGCCATCGAACTTCACTAATTCCTACTATATCTAACTTTAACCTATCCATGTCCTTATTAAAATTCTCTAACCTACCTGCCCGATTAAGGGATCTGACATTCCACACTCCGATCCGTAGAGCGCCAGTTTTCTTTCTCCTGATAATGACGTCCTCTTGAGTAGTCCCCGCCCGGAGATCCGAATGGGGGACTATTTTTACCTCTGGAATATTTTACCCAAGATTACGCCATCATCATTTAATCATACAGTAAACCTGCATGCCCTCGGGAAAAATTACAGCTGTAGTTTCCCATTGCTTTCAGCCGTTCGCAGTACCAGAACAGCAAAGCCATTTTGGTTAGTATTACAAGGCCAGATCCGTTAATCATCCAGACTGTTGCCCCTGCAACTACTGAAAAGGCTGCTGCCCCTCTTCAGGAACCAGGCGTTTGTCTGGCCTCTCAACAGATACCCCTCCGTTGTGGTTGCACCTATGGTACGGGCATCTTTATCGCTGAGGCACGCAGCCCTCCCCACCAGCGGCAAGGTCCATGGTTCGTTGGGGGGGGGGGGGGGGGAAGTAAAAGTGGCAAAAATGGGGAGCAACCGGCGGGACTAACTATGACTCTCTTAAGGTGCCCAAAAGCCTCGTCAACGGACCAAAAATTTCAGCATACTCTTCGAGCAACTGGACCGAGTAACTAAGACTCTAGGCATATAGTTGCGTATCGCTTCTGTCGGACTGGCTAGACTAAGAATGAGAATGTAAAGGTGGCAAAAAAGGGTTATCACCAAGCGGGAGTAACTATGAGTCTCTTAACGTAGCCAAATGCTACGTCACCCGCCAAAAAATTTCAGCAAACGCGACGAGCAACTGGAGGAAGTAAGTAACAATCTAGGCATTTAGTTGAGTATAGTTTATGGCAGGCTCCTTTAACGAAATTTCACTGTGTATGTTTCGTTAATGAATTTTATTTTCTTTTAAGTTAATTTTCTTTGCCTTACTTTCTTTGCGTGCGAACTTTGTTGTAGAACCTCTCTTATTTACGTATGGTAATAAAAATTTTCACTTTCAAAAGAATTACGTACATTTACAAATTACGTGAACTCATATTAACTGATTCAGAATATTTGGTTGAAAATTAAATTCTTTACATCATTCGGCCTTGGCACACATTTTCTAAATGCAGTGGATTTTTTTTTTTTGTTAAATATTTTTACTGAATTCTTTCCCGGCGTTAGCTTTTGAACGCAAGATTATCACTATTAGCAGAAAATGGTTAATTATTACCAAGCCAACATTTAATTATCACTGATCAAACCTACTTCGCTATACATTAAAGTTATTTGAAAGAACCAAAATTGTTAAATTTCAATGTTAACTATCCGTCTAAGAATGCACAAATGTGTAACTATTTTTTTTTTAGATCTCAGTCAGTCACTGGATCGCTGTAAATGAACAACATTCTCTTAGTTCATTGTTAATGTTTATCTATCTGTTCCCGATTTACGGGTTTGGTTGATTTTTCCTTTAGCGGAACAATTTTTTAAATGTGCCGCCGCTGCAAATCGATCGGTCGCGGCACAAAATACATCGCTACAGCTTCCTACCGCTTTCAGCTCTAAACGAGGAAGACCAAAGAATACATAGTGCATTGTGCTTTTATAGTATTGCTGACTATTAACATTTCTTTGTAATTTCACTACATTATTTCCCTCTGGCTGAATTTCACATCTGTTATCTCAGATATTGACACATTTCGCAATTACATATTTAATATAGAAATATTACCATCCTAAATACAGAGAGAATATTACTACAAAAAATATTACAATAATAACAAATGTCTTTTACGCAAAATTCAATAATATTTTTTGTTAAAAAATTACATTATATACAAATTGCTCAGAGTGGCGTATATGGTACAAATAAATTTCAGTTTGTTAATGTGTGAGTTTGCCAGGGAACGTTACATTGCCCCCTGGCAGCATTTGGCAAAGAGTTTCTATACTTTGACACAATGGTGCCAGTAACGTTCTTAACAATTATGTGTTTTTATGGAATGGCTCTTTTAATTAGTCCCAGGGTTATATATGTTCATGGCTCCCCCATTTGGGCGAAGGCAGACAGAAAACCTGGGCAAAACTGTGCCGGAGCCCAGCCATCCCAGTTGGTTCATGATTAATCTTGTCTCTTTAGCAGTCATTCTTTTGAACTGATTTAACAGTTTGTCATCAACGGTTACATAATATCACTGTCACATACAGTTCAACGATATACCGCAAGGTCACTTGTCCTAGGATATATCACTTAGTTTTTTGAAATCATTTAGCACAGCATCACTTTTTATAATGTTCCCACTACCTACGTGTCACAAATCCATCTCCTACACTTGTTAGTGTTCATTTTCTCTTATCAGTTCACAGGTATACATAATAAATGTTCAATGTTTATCAAAAATGGAGTCATTGATATGTTATGCAGTTTGTGTAAATATTTTGGAAAATGACAACAATGCTGTAGTCGGTGAGCGGTGCGGAATGATTGTTGAGCGGCGCTCGGCGCAGCGCGTCGGCTCCGTGTAGGTCACCGCCCCCGGTGTTGACAGCTACGGCGTGGAGGGGCGTGGCTGTCTGGTCTGCTACGGGCTGCTGCGGCCGCTGCATGGCTGATGTAGCCGGATGCGCGTTGGATATCAGCTCGCCCGTGTGACGTCTTTTTGCAGTGCTCCAGCAAACATGCAACGAGTTCACAAACAGTGTACTATCCTTATGGGCATTTTTCCTGCTGTGGGAAAGAACGCACACAGTTATTGGCAGTTATTATTCAGTAGGCCTTCACTAGTCTGGTTTGCACAATGTTTCGTTGTCACAGTAACACGTTTTATAGGACAAAATGTATCTCTGTAGTCAATGCGCTTTTCTGGCGTCCCTTGACACACAAAGAATTAAAGTTTGACACTAACTTGGTCCACCGTCCGTTATCGGCTCACTGTTCGTGTCGTGCTAGTTCCTTGTCCACTTGCACACACGGCGATAATACAGTTTTTTATTACTTATACACAACAACTTCGTGACGTATTGCTACAGGTTTAACAGTCACTGTCTGTCTCTGCCACACAATACTGCACTTTTGTTTAAGTTCCTTTATTTTTATTTAGAATGTCCGCTGTGCAATTTTTGTAACAGCATATTCGTAACTCTTTACCAAGGTGTGTGATATTTGCGTACATGGTAACAAATATTAAAATTTCGTATTAGTTTGCCCAAAAATCATCTATATTCGTGTTCGAGTAGATTTTATTTGTGCATTCCAGCCGGATTCAGGCATATTGTTCAATAACTCCTTTGAAATCATGTAACACTTTACTATCAAGGTCCTACGTAACTACAGTGTAGTCTCTGTAGGCTAAAATTGACTTGGACTGTATCAGGCTAGCTCCTTTTTTACTGATTGAATCTGCACATGCTTCAACATTATTCTCTCTGATAACATTGGTTAGATAATAAGGTTCTCAGGGCCTCATATTATTGATATTATTCTGGGTTCGAATCTGTCAATCTGACAGCTACACATATATACATACATACATACATATATAATAGAAAAGATTGTGCCAAGAAATAATTCAAATTTGACACACATACAGAAAATTATGCAGTACACTAACTAATCATTACTAAACTGTTCCTCTTGACTGAACTCTGTCACAGCTTAACACTACAAATAATTGCACTAATCAGATTATCTGTGCAGACATTTAGAGCATGTTTTAGATAACACAAATTAAAAGAAGACATAACACAAATATTCATACACACATGAGAAAGTCAATCATATTCTTATAACTAAATACTTCTACACTAGTACATCATGTCTACAGATCACACATCATTAATGTTCATTATTTACAAAAGAATGGTGTCCTCATAGGACTATTAGTCTTTTACTGTATGAATATTTTTACATCCTTACGCGGATACAGTCCCCGTACTCTCCCTGAGTGGGGGTCTGCTAAGAGATAGCTACACTCATGTGGCACACTTACTATTCTAAAAGGTCCATTGTACACCAATTGCCACTTGCTATTCTGTTTCAAGGATGCCGAGGACTTAGGATGATTGCGTAAGAGTACCAAGTCCCCAACACTAAATTTTTGGTTATTCGTCACATGTCGATTATATTTTTCTTTCCTGTTCTGAGCACACCTGGTAAGGTTGCACCCTGCTTTTCTTATCTTCTCTTCCTTAGGCTCAGGAATGACTGGGACCTTAGGCAAAGGTGCCAGCCACTCATTCAGAACTCTATTATTACTCATTATAATCTCGTTTGGTGGATACCCCGTAGAAGCATGCGGGGTTGCGTTGTGAATTTCCACAAACTTAGGTATCAGATCTGGCCATCTTGTGTGCTTATATGCAATGTATAACATGAAAAATTTATTTAACTCTCCAAATGTTCTCTCTACTAAACTTGCTTGTGGGTGAAAACGGGAAATTAGTATGTGCTTTATATCTTGTTCATGGAAATAGTTTTTCCAGGTATGGCCTGTAAAATAGGAAGCATTATCCGATATTACCGCTTCAGGCTTACCCACTTGTGTAAAATATTCTTTCCCTAACCATTTAACTATTCCACGAGCAGTGGCTGATTTAAAGCAGTATATTTTTAAGTATTTAGAGAAAAGGTCATACACCGCTAAAATGTACTTTAATCCACCCCTGGCTCGTGGATAGGGTCCTGCTATGTCTATAGATACTAACTGAAGTGGCCGATGAGGCACTATAGGATGCAGTTCAAACCTTGTGGATTTATTTTGAAACTTAGCTTTTTGGCACAGAGGACAAGTCCTGATAATGGTGCGAGTCTGCTGGCTTATTCCCTTAAAGTAACAGAATCTGGATAAAATCCTTATTGTTTTGCCTATCCCAGCGTGACCCCATGCTAAATGCGTGTGCCACACTACAGCTGGGATAGCCTGTTGCGGTATACACACGACTCCATGGTCATTTGACACACCTGTTTTATAATACAGAATATTATCTACTATTTTGAAATTCTGAACACTTCTAAGATTGGTTCCTTCTTTAATTTTGCTAATGATATCTCGCCAAATCGGATCAGTTTCCTGCAATATAGCCATATTCTTACACATGTGTAAAAAGTCCCTCCTATGTACCTTATCTTGTACTAAGAGTATTCGATATTCCTCCGATTGTTCCAAAATCTTTGACATTGAGGATTGCCCTAGTGGGAGCCTAGACAAGGCGTCAGCTACAACATTATCTTGTCCTTTTAGGTACATAATCTTAATTTTATATTCCTGTAATGCTAACCTCCATCTTAGCAAGCGGGTATGGTATAATTTGCAAGACATTAAATAGCTCAGAGCCTGGTGGTCACTGAATACTTTGACTTCTTTGCCATAGATGTAATAATTGAATTTCTTTACCGCCCAAACCACTGCAAGAGCCTCTAAACAGCTGTGAGAGAGCATATTCCGCTACCGAATTAGTGTGCGGCTGGCAAATCCGATTACATTGATTGTTGTGGGGTCGTTGCTCCTGTCCCACTGAAATAAACAAGCGCCCAGACCGTATGAACACGAATCTGTCGCTATGCAAAAATCTTTTGTCATGTCTGGGTGTCGCAGTATGTTTGCATTCACCAAGGCGTTTTTGATAGCGTCAAATGCGCGTTGACGTTCTTCTGTCCACACCCAGTTCGCATTTTTACGCAACAGGCTCAATAAAGATTCGTTATTCATTAATTGGTTTGGAACAAACCGTCTAAAAGCGTTTATAGGTCTTGCATCCTTTTTGAGTTGTCTCTTAGTTCTCGGACTAGGAAACCCACGAATTGCGTCAAGTTTTTGCTGTCAGGTTTGATGCCTTGTGGTGTTATTATGTGACCTAGAAATTTAATCTGATTACGTCCAAATTTGAATTTCTCAAGATTCGCTGTTACTCCCGCTTGCTTAAACCTTTCTAAGACTTTACCCAGTTGTTCTACGTGCTCCTCCCAGGTGGCAGTAGCAATCACCAGATCGTCTACATACACTGTTACCCTTTGCAGCAAATCCGGACCTAAAACCGTGTCGAGGGCTGTTATGAAAACTCCTGCACTTACATTTAAGCCGAAAGGTAGTACCCTAAATTGGTAGCTCCTTCCCCCAAATATAAATGCAGTATATTTCCTCGACTCGGGTGTGAGCAGGATTTGCCAGAATGAACTTCTCATATCAATAGATGTCAAATATTGCACTCCATGGAATTTTTGAATTTGCTCATCTAAGTTTTCCGGATGAGTCTTGACAGGTACAATAATTTCGTTTATGTCTCTCGCATCTAATACTAACTGCTTTTGCTACCGCCACCAAAGGACTACTATAAGGGGACAAAGACGGTTCTATTATTCCCCACTCGATCACTTTTCTTATCTCTTTAGCTACTACTTCCTTCTTTGACCAAGGAATGGAGTATGAGGCTCGACAGTAGGTTTTGTGAGGTTTCACCTCGAAATTGTACTGATATCGCTTAACAATTCCTGGTCGTTCTGAAAATACATCTGCATAGTTAGTTAATAACTGTACCAAATCCTGCTGTTGCATTGAATTCAAATTTTCGGACTGTGATACTTCGTTCACAAGTGCGTCCACATTTGCTTTTAATTGATCACTTTGTACGTCTGGATAATAGAGATTTTGTCCTATAGAATGATTGTCTAAATGTAGTATCCATTGATTCCTACATTTTATGTTAATAGTATTACAATTAGGCACAGGTACCTCTTCAGATCTGAGCATGGACAATTCTATCCTCCTACCAGCGTTCATCAAACTTAATTTTCCCCGAGAAAGGTCGATTACTGCGTCCCTTTCTCTCAAAAAATCTACCCCCAAAATGCAGGCTACCTTTAAACCCTTTACTACCAGGAATGAGCACGCTATGGCTTCTTCCCCTAAATACATCTCTACCCGCACTTGGAGTTTAATTATTTGTCGCTGTGTACTTATGGCTCCAGTGACTTTACAATTATTCACGGGAAAAGTCAGCATACGCTTTTCTTTCCCCAGTACTCTGAATAAGTCCATACTCATGACACTGACAGTAACACCTGTATCTACGATTGCTTGCACATCAATATTGTTAATTTTGATCTCTATTATCGCTTGTACTTTGTCTTTGTGCTCCTTTATGCACGTGGATGGTTCAGTTATTAATTCATGTCCCATCTGTACCCCGTCATTATACCTAAGGATACAGATTCCCGATGTTTTGTTCTATGTCGGGCTGCTCTCACTCCAAACCTCAGCCGACGATGGAGAGCGTATCTCGGCTGAATCTAGTTTGTTGGATTATTGCTGGTGGACGGGTGTGGCTGCTCTGTGTCACTGACCTCTACTATGTGTAAGTTGTGTTGCGTCGGCCGCCACGTTGCGCAATTGGCGCATTTTTTGGTGGCGGTCGGTTATTGTCATATCTTTCACTGTTTTGCCGGTCCAGACTGGGCCTCTGGTTCTGTGGCCAAGTTCGGTTCGCATCATTGTAAGTATTAGTGTTCCACGGCCCCCTGGCATTTTTCCATCTACTATTGCTTGGTGGGCCTGTTTCATATCGGTCATCTGACCTCCTTTTCCGGTCATTATTCACCGGCGGACTATTGCCGTTCCGGTCTCTACCTCTATTCCCGTCTTGTACATAATATTGTCTCCTATTGTTACGTCCGCCGTTTCCATTACTTGGTGGAGACGTGTTATTTCGACCATTTCTGTAACCGTTTCCGTTACTTCTAGCCTGTTCAGAGGCTGCCTTAACATCCTCCTGAATCAGGTCAATTGAGTCCAGAACAGACAAGAAATGTTCCATATCGTTTTCGGGCACGTGTATAAGTTTTTCCTTTACGTGTATCGGCAAGTGTGATTTCAAAAGTCTGATCAAATCCCGGGATGAAATCTGCTCGTCCCAATAACGGGTCTTATTAATGTACTTCTCAAAATATTTTCGCAAATTGCCTAATCGTGGAGAATACGGCTCTGGATTATATACCTCCTTCCGTAATCTCTCCTGAATACATGGTGACCAATATTTGGCCAAGAATGCCTTTTCAAATTGCTCATATGTGTCGCAACTGTCAGCTGCTTCGGTTGCCCATAATGCAGCATCTCCTTGTATGTAAGACATAACGAACTGTATTTTCTGTGTATGACTCCAAACGCTAGGCAAAATGTTTCTAAATCCCTTGATAAACACTACAGGGTGAACAGATTTCTTCTCCGTTGTAAAGATCTGAAACTGTCGGTTTCTAATCAGACTTTCTTCAATCACTACTTTGGAATGACATTTATTTGTTTCGCTTACATTGGTTGCCTGTTCTGTCTCGCAGTCGCAATTTTTTGCTGCTGTATTTATATGCCTATCATTGTTGGACCTGGCTGGCGTGACACACTCCTGCACGTCGCCGTGCAGCAAGCTGATCTCCAGCTCGGCAAGACGACGGCGGACATTCCGCTGCCATAGCGGAATGTCAGTGTGCACCGCCTTTTTAAGGTCCTTTATTTCCGCATTGGAGCCCGCGTCTTTGGCTTCAATCGCGGCGTGCACTTGTTCGGACACTTTGTGCTCAATTACTTGATTTGTGTCAATCTCTAATTGTTCCACCCTGTTGGTCAGTACACTGATTTCCTCTACGATACTGGCGTTAGCCACTTGGATACTATCTACTCTTTCGCTTAGTTCTTTCACCGCTTTGGGTAAGGTTTCATAGTTTTGCTTCATACTAACAATCTCACTTTGCATAGCTTCTAAAGATTGCATTAACTGCAAGTCTCTCTCATGCATGCGTCGATCACGCTCTGCTTGTTTAGCATCGCGTTCTCTATCACGCTCTGCTTGTTTAGCATCACGTTCACTATCGCGTTCTGCTTGCATACATGCAAATTCAGCTACCAATCTCTGGTCACGCTCTGCTTGCATACGTACAAATTCACTTTGGAAATTGAGCATGCGCTCGAACATAACTCTTAATGATTGCACTTCTGACATCTCACCACTCTCTGGTCCGTGTCAAGTGCTTGCGGGTGGCACAGTATTTCCGCTATCAACTGAATCACTGGGTGGCAGTGGCAACATTTCTTGCCCTTCTGCCCCCCAGATTCTCACATTGTACTTCCTGAACTACGTCACTAACATTACTTTGTGTCCCACTTTCTAACTCGGTATCACTACTTACTAACTGTTGTTCATTATCCATGTTGATATCCTTCTGACTACGCAATCTAACCATAGTAAACAAGAGAAATAAAATATGAACTAAATATCCTAACACTCAGGTTTCACTGACATAATCACACAAGAAATGGTCATTTGTTAAAACACACTTATTATATACTACAATGACTAACTACTCAAATGTCCTGTTATTTTAAAACAAAGCACTAACAACAAGCACACCACTAATGATCCGAGAACACTGCACTGAGGCTACTTTACTACCCACAGGACAACTACACTGTAGCTTTACCTTTTGGTGATCTATCTTGGGTGCAGCTGCCCCCTGGTATTGTGGTAGGTAATTAATTTTTCGAAATAATGAGCTCTCTTCTTCAGCTTGCCTCTGGGTATATAGTGTTCTCATGCAAAAAATCATATACAGGTATTACCACACAATATTCGTTATGCAATACATACAATACACGGAAAAATTATTAAATGTTCTCCAACAAAGTTCGACTATAATAATTCCCTAGTTATCTCATGGGTATTTAGTGGCCACTGCATATTCGAGCCCCACGTTGGGCGCCAATTTAACGAAATTTTTACTGTGTATGTTTCGTTAATGAATTTTATTTTCTTTTAAGTTAATTTTCTTTACCTTACTTTCTTTGCGTGCGAACTTTGTTGTAGAACCTCTCTCTTATTTACGTGTGGTAATAAAAATTTTCACTTTCAAAAGAATTACGTACATTTACAAATTACGTGAACTCATATTAACTGATTCAGAATATTTGGTTGAAAATTAAATTCTTTACATCATTCGGCCTTGGCACACATTTTCTAAATGCAGTGGATTTTTTTTTTTTGTTAAATATTTTTACTGAATTCTTTCCCGGCGTTAGCTTTTGAACACAAGATTATCACTATTAGCAGAAAATGGTTAATTATTACCAAGCCAACATTTAATTATCACTGATCAAACCTACTTCGCTATACATTAAAGTTATTTGAAAGAACCAAAATTGTTAAATTTCAATGTTAACTATCCGTCTAAGAATGCACAAATGTGTAACTATTTTTTTTTTAAATCTGTCAGTCACAGGATCGCTGTAAAAGAACAACATTCTCTTAGTTCATTGTTAATGTTTATTTATCTGTTCCCGATTTACGGGTTTGGTTGATTTTTCCTTTAGCGGAACAATTTTTTAAATGTGCCGCCGCTGCAAATCGATCGGACGCGGCACAGCCCAGCAACACCGCTAAAAAGTCCCCCTGCGGGTCCGGGGATTAGAATAGGCCCGAGGTATTCCTGCCTGTCGTAAGAGGCGACTAAAAGGAGTCCATCCCCCTCACGGGGGTAGTTAGCGCCTGCGTCCGGAGACGGACGGTTCCACGACCTATAATTGTGGTCTTTCTGGTTTTTCACTTCTCGTTTCTTCCTTCCTTTTGTTGGTTCCTTTCTTTGCTCTTCTCCACCTCACTGTCTTCCTTACTCTTTCCCTTGACTTCTCCTTGCCTTCTCATTGACTTTTTCTCCTTGCCTTCTCATTGCCTTTTTCTCCTTGCCTTCTCATTGCCTTTTTCTCCTTGCCTTCTCATTGCCTTTTTCTCCTTGCCTTCTCATTGCCTTTTTCTCCTTGCCTTCTCATTGCCTTCTTCTCCTTGCCTTCTCTGGTCTCCGCCTCGGTGTTTGAGACAGTCTGTCCTCTTTCTCCCCCTCTCTCTTCTTTTTCCTCTTCTTCCTTCCTCCCTGTGCGTGCCTGAAGGCCGACCCACGCGTTCGCACGCGTAGCCGGTGACGGGGTAACGCGTAAGTCCCCGCCCTGGGTAGACATGTAAGGCACGCGCGTACCCCCTGGTAAAGGCCAGGCCCGGGGAGGGGTGATTGCCTGAGCTGATACCTTCTGACCATGCCGATTGGTCCCTCCGTCTGTTTCTCGGGAGGTGTGACCTGAGGTGTAGTCCCTCCGTCTGTTTCTCGGGAGGTGTGACCTGAGGTGTAAACATTCACCTAAGGCGGGAGTGCCCTCTGAGAGGGTCCCCACAAGGAAGGAGCGCGCCATCGGAGACGCTGGCAATCATGGGGGATTCCTCCGCAATGGATTCTACTCCATCGCTTTCGACTTCTGCCCAAAAACGGAAACGTGACCAGCCACCAGTGACAAAAGTACTACCGCCTGCCCCACAGTTCCTCGTCGTTTCTCGATCTGAGGACGGAAAGGATTTTTCCTCTGTCAACCCTTTCGTTATCCAGAAGGGCGTAGATCCCATAGCCGGATCTGTCAAATCTTGTACCAGGTTGCGTAACGGTACCTTATTACTAGAAACTGAGTGTGCCTTTCAGGCACAAAAACTGCTTCGGGCCACACTCCTGTACACGTTCCCTGTCCGGGTGGAGGCCCACCGAACTTTGAATTCGTCTCGTGGTGTAGTCTATACTAGCTCCCTCGACGGATTGACTGACGAGGAGATTCAATCTTTCCTCGCTGAGCAGGGCGTGACGGCTGTCCATAGGGTCATGAAAAAGGTCAACAATGACCTTGTACCGACCCGGACACTTTTCTTGACCTTCGATAGTGTTAAGCTGCCATCGCGCATCAAGGCGGGCTACGAGGTTATTTCTGTTCGCCCCTATGTCCCGACACCTACGCGCTGCTACCAGTGTCAGCGTTTCAATCACACTCGACAGTCTTGTTCCAATGCGGCTAAATGTGTCACTTGTGGCAGGGATGCCCATGAGGGTGACTGTCCACCTCCGTCTCCTCGTTGTGTGAACTGTCAGGGTGACCATGCCGCATCCTCCCGCGACTGTCCTGTCTATAAGGAAGAACGCTGTATCCAAGAAATTCGGGTCAAAGAGAAAGTGTCCACCTCGGCTGCTCGCAAGCTATTGGCTAGTAGGCAGCCCGCGCTGCTCCCAGCGGGGAAATACAGTACTGTCCTCGCCTCTCCTCGGACTACCAGGGAGGTAGCAACCCAGACATGCGATCTGACCTTCAGCACCACGGTCGTCCGTTCGGCCAGTGCTAAGATCGCGCGGTCGACGTCTCCTCTTCCTCCCATCACCCCACAGACACCAGCCCCTTCATCAGCTTCTGCTAAGACGAAGACCTCGAAGTCGGATGCACGGGCCTTCAAGAAGGAACCATCCCGTGCAGACTTCCTACGTTCCTCGACCTCCCAGCCTTCGACCGGTACTTCCACCAAACGTCCTTCTAAAAAGGCTCATAGGAAGCACAGTTCTCCTTCTCCGCCACGGCGCATTTCTTCTCCTGCGCCACCCAGAGGTTGCCGCCCCAGGCCGTCATCCGTTTCGCCTGGCCGCACCGCTGGTAGCCGTACACAGCCGTTCACAGGCGGAGGAAGCTCCCCCTCCCGGCCATCCTCCCGAGATGGCCGATGACCCTATAGACCCCATGGACGATGACTGTCCGCCTACTGATAGCGGCGGCAGTGCTCGCTCGAAGCCAGGCCCTAAGCGGCCTTCGAGGTGACCCCTTCTCTCATTTTCCTTTTCTTACGATGGCACTTATTCACTAGAATATTCGCAGCATTCGCTCCAACCAAGAGGACTTGAAGTTGCTGCTCCGCTTGCACCGTCCGCTCGTCGTAGCCCTCCAGGAAACGAAGCTACGCCCATGCGATCAAATTGCCTCGGCACACTGCACCTCTGTGCGTTTTGACTTACCCCCTGTGGTAGGTGTCCCAGCTCATGGAGGGGTTATGTTGCTGGTCCGGGATGATATTTACTACGATCCCATCACGTTGCACACCGGCCTGCAGGCAGTTGCCATCCGCATTACGCTCCCCACTTTTACGTTTTCCTTTTGTACCGTTTACACTCCATCGTCGTCTGCCGTTACCAGGGCAGACATGTTGCAAATTATAGCTCAGCTCCCTGCACCATTTTTGTTAACTGGAGACTTAAATGCCCACCATCCCCTTTGGGGCTCTCCAGCATCCTGCCCGAGGGGCTCCCTGTTAGCAGACCTTTCAACCAGCTCAATCTTGTCTGCCTCAATACTGGCGCCCCTACTTTTCTTTCGGACACATCTCACACCTATTCCCATTTAGACCTCTCTATATGTACTCCCCAACTTGCACGCCGGTTTGAGTGGTATGCACTTGCTGATACATATTCGAGCGACCACTTCCCGTGTGTTATCCATCTCCTGCAGCATACTCCCTCTCCGTGCTCCTCTAGTTGGACCATCTCCAAGGCAGACTGGGGGCTCTTCTCTTCCAGGGCGACCTTTCAGGATCAAACCTTCCCAAGCTGCGATCGTCAGGACGCACACCTCACTGAAGTCATTCTCGCTGCTGCTGAATATTCCATCCCTCACCCTACTTCTTCTCCACGTCGCGTACCGGTCCCCTGGTGGACCGCAGCATGTAGAGACGCTTTAAGTGCTCGTCGACGTGCTTTACGCACATTTAAACGCCACCCTACAGTGGCGAATTGTATCAATTATAAACGATTACGTGCCTCAGTGTCGTCGTATTATTAAAGAAAGCAAGCTGGGCTGCTTTCACAAGCACCTTCAACAGTTTTACTCCTTCTTCTGTTGTCTGGGGTAGCCTGCGCCAGCTATCTGGCACTAAGGTCCACTCCCCAGTTTCTGGCTTGAAGGTCGCGAATGACGTCCTTGTGGCCCCTGAGGCTGTCTCCAATGCCTTCGGCCGCTTTTTCGCAGAGGTTTCGAGCTCCGCTCATTACCACCCTGCCTTCCTCCCCCGCAAACAGGCAGAGGAGGCTAGGCCACCTAACTTCCGCTCCTCGAATTGTGAAAGTTATAATGCCCCATTCACCATGCGGGAACTCGAAAACGCACTTGGCCGATCACGATCCTCCGCTCCAGGGCCTGATTCTATTCATATTCAGATGCTGAAGAACCTTTCTCCTGCGGGTAAAGGTTTTCTTCTTCGTACATACAATCGCATCTGGATTGAGGGACATGTTCCCGCATGCTGGCGCGAGTCTATTGTTGTCCCGATTCCTAAGCCGGGGAAGGACAAGCACTTGCCTTCCAGTTATCGAGCTATCTCGCTTACCAGCTGTGTCTGTAAAGTGATGGAGCGAATGGTTAACTCTCGATTGGTTTGGCTGCTCGAGTCTCGACGCCTACTTACCAATGTACAATGTGGATTTCGTAGGCGCCGCTCTGCTGTTGACCATCTGGTTACCTTGTCGACCTTCATTATGAATAACTTCTTGCGGAAGCGCCCGACCGCGGCTGTGTTCTTTGATTTGGAGAAGGGTTACGACACCTGTTGGAGGGCGGGCATTCTTCGCACCATGCATACATGGGGCCTTCGCGGTCGTCTCCCTCTTTTTATTCGTTCCTTTTTAATGGATCGACAGTTCAGGGTACGTGTGGGTTCTGTCCTGTCAGACACCTTTCGCCAGGAGAATGGGGTGCCACAGGGCTCAGTTTTGAGCGTCGCTCTCTTCGCCATCGCGATCAATCCAATAATGGATTGCCTCCCAGCTGATGTATCAGGCTCCCTTTTTGTGGACGATTTTACCATCTATTGCAGCGCGCAGTGTACACGTGTCCTGGAGCGCTGTCTTCAGCGTTCCCTTGACCGTCTTTACTCCTGGAGTGTCGCCAATGGCTTCCGTTTTTCTGCCGAAAAGACGGTCTGTATTAACTTCTGGCGCTACAAAGAGTTTCTCCCACCGTCCAAACGACTCGGTCCCGTTGCTCTCCCAATCGTGGAGACAACCAAATTTTTAGGCCTTACATTTGACAGGAAACATAGCTGGTCTCCACATGTGTCAAATTTGGCCGCCCGTTGTACCCGTTCTTTAAATGTCCTCCGTGTTCTCAGTGGTATGTCGTGGGGAGCGGATCGAACCGTCCTACTTCGTCTATATCGGTCGATCGTCCGCTCCAAGCTGGATTATGGGAGCTTCGTACACTCCTCTGCACGGCCATCCATCTTACGCCGCCTCAACTCCATACAACATCGGGGTTTACGACTTGCGATCGGAGCATTTTATACTAGTCCCGTAGAGAGTCTTCATGCTGACGCTGGCGAATTGCCACTCACCTACCGGCGCGATATACTGCTTTGTCGGTATGCCTGTCGGCTACTGTCAATGCCCGACCATCCCTCTTCTCGTTCCTTTTTTTGACGACTCTCTCGACCGTCAATACGGGTTGTATGTCTCTGCCCTGCTACCCCCTGGAGTTCGCTTTCGTCGCCTCCTTCAACACCTTAATTTTTCACTCCCTGCAACCTTTCGAGTGGGCGAGAGCCACACGCCACCTTGGCTCCAGGCTCAGGTCCGCGTTCACCTTGACCTCAGCTCGCTCCCAAAAGAGGTTACCCCTGGTTCGGTCTACCACTCCCGTTTTTTGGAACTTCGTTCGAAGTTCATCAACATGACTTTCATTTATACAGATGGCTCTAAGAAGAATGACGGGGTTGGGTGTTCCTTTATTGTCGGGGCACAAAGTTTCAAATACCGGCTCCATGGCCATTGTTCGGTCTTCACAGCTGAGCTCTTTGCCCTCTACCAGGCTGTTCTTTACATCTGCCGCCACCGACATTCTGCTTATGTCATCTGCTCCGACTCCCTGAGCGCCATCCAGAGCCTCAGTGATCCGTACCCGGTTCACCCTTTCGTACACCGGATCCAACGCTCTCTTCAGCAGCTGGTGGACGTCGGTTCTCCGGTTAGCTTTTTGTGGGTTCCTGGCCATGTCGGTATCCCTGGGAACGAAGCTGCAGATGCCGCGGCCAAGGCTGCGGTCCTCCAACCTCGGACAGCTTCTTGTTGTGTCCCTTCGTCCGATTTTAGCAGGGTCATTTGTCGGCGCATTGTGTCGCTGTGGCATGCCGATTGGGCTGCACTTACAGGCAACAAGCTTCGGGCCTTAAAACCTCTTCCCGTGGCTTGGACGTCCTCCTCACGCCCTTCTCGGCGGGAGGAGGTAGTTTTGGCCCGGTTAAGAATTGGACACTGCCGGTTCAGCCATCGCCATCTGCTGACGGCTGCGCCAGCGCCGTTCTGCCCATGTGGGCACTTGCTGACGGTTAGACACATTTTAATGTCCTGTCCATATTTTAACACACTGCGTCTAGATCTTAACCTGCCAAGTACTTTCGATGCCATTTTAGCGGATGACCCACGAGCAGTTGCTCGTGTTCTTCGTTTTATCAATTTGACACACCTCTCTCAGGACATTTGATGATGCTGTTTTTTAATCCTATGCCTGTCAGTCTGTCTTTTATCGTGTTTTCCCTTTTAGGTGTTGTTGTCCACTTGTGCCTCGCGGTGCATTCTTAGAGTAGTCAGGGCGCTAATGACCATTGAAGTTGTGCGCCCTAAAACCACAAAAAAAAAACGCTAAAAATGCTGAAAACTCTTTAAAGAAATATTATAGATGACATGGGCAAGCTAATTTACATTAATAATACGCACTTTTTATAAATTCTGATATATTGAGATCAAGCAATAATTCAACTCACATTAGCTCGTAATTTCTCCTTCAATGGCGGCTAAATCTAGATACAGACAAATGACGTCTACCCAATCACCAAATACATCGATACAGCTTCCTACCGCTTTCAGCTCTAAACGAGGAAGACCAAAGAATACATAGTGCATTGTGCTTTTATAGTATTGCTGACTATTAACATTTCTTTGTAATTTCACGACATTGTTTCCCTCTGGCTGAATTTCACATCTCTGTTATCTCAGATATTGACACATTTCGCAATTACATATTTAATATAGAAATATTACCATCCTAAATACAGAGAGCATATTACTACAAAAAATATTACAATAATAACAAATGTCTTTTACGCAAAATTCAATAATATTTTTTGATAAATAATTACATTATATACAAATTGCTCAGAGTGGCGCATATGGTACAAATAAATTTCAGTTTGTTAATGTGTGAGTTTGCCAGGGAACGTTACACTCCCAACAGTAAGAATGAGATTGTAGAGGTAGCTAAAAAAACGAAAACAACACATAGAAGTGGCTATGATTCGCTTAGAATAGCCAAATGCCTTGTCACCCGACCAAAAGTATCAGCAAACGCAGGGAGCAACTGGAGGGAGTAACTAAGACTCTAGGCATATAGTTGCATATCGCTTTGGCGGACTGGGAAAAGTAAGAAAGAGAATATAGAGGTGACAAAAAATTGGGAGCAACTGTCAGGACTAACTATGACTCACTTAAGGTAGCCAAATGCCTCGTCACACGACAAAAAATATTAGCAAACGCGACGAGCAACTGGAGGGAGTAACTAAGACTCTAGACCTATAGTTGCGTATCGCTTCTGGCGGACTGGCAACAGTAAGAAAGAGAAATCAAAGGTGGCGGAAAAGGAGGAGCAACTGGCAGGGGTAGCCATGACTCTGTTAAGGTAGCCAAATGCCTCTTCAGCCGACCAAAAATTGGAGCAAACACGAGGAGCAAATGCAGGCAGTAACTACGACTCCAGGCATATAGATATGTATCGATTCTGGCGGACTGGCTACAGTAAGAAAGAGACTGTAAAGGTGGCTAAAAAGGGGGAGCACCTGGGAGGAGTAATTATGACTTTCTTAAGGCAGTCAAATGCCTCGTATTCCGACCAAAAATTTCAGCAAACGCGAGGCACTAATTCCGACTCCAGGCATATGTTTGTGTATCGATTCTGGCAGACGGGCAACACTAAGAAAGAAAATGTAAAGATGGCTAAAAAGGGGGAGTAGCTGGCAGGAGTAACCATGACTCTCTTAATGCTCATATGATGCGTCATATACGGACCCTCTCAATCCACTCTTCAGCATCCTAGCGATGTCGAGTGGATGATGGTTCTCTTAGCCTCTCAGTGGGAAATCCTAGCGCTGGCCTTCACGTGGCGGGAGTCGTGAGGGGAGCCAAGGGGAGGCTCAGAACTCGTTGCCTCCTCAGAGCTTCCTGAATGACAGAGCAGGGTGAACTTATCGGGGCTTGGGGGTTGTCTGCCCCCCTGCCCCCTGCCTCCTGTTTCAGCTGGCCCCAACACATGGAATAAAACAGGTAGCAGTCCTCCCACTGGAGGTGCCACGCCAGTTGTTGGGCCACCATCTAACGCCGCCAGCCTGGGTTGAGTCGCCATGCCTGCCTTTCAGGGCCGATGCGCCATTGGAGCTTCGGCACCAAGACTGGTCTTGGTGTGCACCGCCGTAGGGCTCATCCTGATGCAGCCAATGAAGACACCAACATCCAGAGGACGAAGGCCAGGTCGTCTAACGAGGAACTTCTATGCCTGGCCTATGCTGAAGCAGTGCTGACACTTGAGGGCACCCAGTTCCTGAACCAAGAGTTAGTGAAGAGCTTCCCACACCGCTCACTTGAATCCATCAAGTGTCAGCATCGTGTGGGAGCTTACAGGAACCAGGTTGCTGCCCTCTCTGCTACTGCGGAGCGATCTCACACATCAGATGCTGTTGCACCGCCTGCGGGGACACCCGTAGCTTCCATGACCCCACTGTCAGCAGAGGATCCTGCCGACCGGGGTATCTGGTAGGCCTTAGCAGCCTTACCACCATTGGGCTCAAAGTATCGCTTGGTTGATGACATCTTGGTGCTGGGACAAACTGCATCAAGGCTTGTCATCATGGGCATGCTGCTACCTGCACATGATGCTATAGGTAGCAAGGAGGCGTCCCACAACCCCGTCACCCCCAAGCACATGTTCCAGCCACTAGATCATAAACATGCTCGGCGCAGGTGGGAGTATTCCATTTGCCAGCACGCCTTCTCCAAGAACGCGACGCGGTGCATTAATGGCCTTCTAGGCGGTACACTCCTTCACCAACCACCTCCTATTCCTGGTTTGGTTGAATTTTGGAAAGTTCTTTTCACCCGGCGTCCATCAGTCCGAGTTGACTGTCTAGATTGTCACCTGTTACCGTCCTGCGCCAAGGTGCCCTTTCAATAGCTGTGGGCGCCCATCATGTTAGAGGACGTTGCTGCAGCGCTTCCACCTCGTCGCTCTGCCGCCGGCCCTGATGCGCTTACACATGCCCAGCTTCGTCGTCTTCCCAGTGAGGTCCTCCTGAAAGTGTTAAACCTTTTCCTTTTGACCCGCCACCTCCCATCCCGACTCCTCCAGGCCCGTACCTCCCTGCTGCCCAAGAATGCAGCCCCAGCATCCCCCTCTGACTTCCGCCCGATCACGGTTTACTCAGTCCTCGCCAGGGTCTTCCATAAGGTCCTGGCAGGTCGGCTGATGCGGACCTGTGTGCTGGATGGGCCTCAGTGGGCCTTCCTTCCTCAGGATGGGATGCTGCACATTTCATTCTTGTTGGACCTGGCTATGACACAGGTCAGGGTCAGCTGTAATTCCCTCTGTCACGTCCCTGGATGTGTCCAAGGCATTCGACTCTCTGGACCATGGCGCCCTGAGGGCACATGGTCTGCCGGACAAGTTCATTGGATACATCCTGGGATGCTAAGAGGAAGGAGTGATGGTGATAGGCTCAGGGAAGTCGCTGGGTTCAGTGCGACCTTCAAGGGGCATTCAGCAGGCCGACCCTCTTTCCCCTATCCTGTTTAAACTTTCGCTGGACCACATGCTTGCTCGCCTCCCAGATCATGTTGGTGCTAACGTAATGGGACGACGCCTGAACGCTGCCGCCTTCGCCGACGACCTCCTGCTGTTTGCTGAGACTAAGGGAGGGCTGCAGGACCTGATTGATACATCTATATCAGTTCTTGGAGACCTGGGTCTCCAGATCAATCACGGGAAGTACTTTACTCTCGCCCTCGCGGCCTCTGGTCGCGTGAAGAAAGTCAAGGTCGACAACAGCATGACCTTCAAGGCTGGATTTACGACGCTTCCTGCCTTGACAGTCGAGAGCACTTTCCAGTTGCTTGGCCTGGAGTTCTCTACCTGCAGGCGCAGCCTCTTCCATCCGAGGCGGGAGGTCGAGCGACAGCGAAGCGTCTTGTCCAAGGCACCACTGAAGCCACAACAATGTCTTCACGCCTTGAGAACGGTAGTTTTGCCAGGGATCCACCATGGCCTGGCTCTGTCAAGGAACTGTCTTGGTGCTCTCTCCACAGTGGACATTGCCATCTGTGCAGCTCTGAGATCTTGGCTGTGCCTGCCAGCGGACATCCCTGTTGCGTACTTTCACGCCCCTGTTGCATCTGGGGGTTTGGGAGTGCCATCAGCTCGCTGGCTTGGGCCTCTGCTGAGCGGAATGGACTCGCCAATATCCGAGCGTTGGGAGTCCTATCAGACAGGTCGACAGAAGACGTTCTGAGGCGCGAAATTGGGAGGTTAGAGCAACAGCTACGGTGGAGCGACGGGGCCATACGGACAAGCAACCAGCTTGGCCGGATGTGGGCAGAGAGGCTGCAGTCGTCGGTGGATGGCACTGCCCTGAGGAAGTCTGCCCGAACACCAGGGCAACACAGCTGGGTGGATAACCCCCAGCACCCCATCAGTGGCCGCGACTTTATCTCCTGCCTGCGAACCAGGATAAATGCCCTTCCAACACAGGCAAGGCTGCAGCGCGGTCATTCAGGTGACACAAACTGCAGGGCAGGCTGCATCGCAAGAGAAAGCGCCAACCACGTTGTCCAGCATTCCTTTAGGAGCCATGACGCCTGCATAAAGCGACATAATGCCTTGGCATCCCATGTTCCGCAAGGCCTTCATCGCCGAGGCTTTGACATCCACCTGGAGCCTCACCTTAGAACATCTGAGGGCCTAAAGAAGCCGGACATCGTGGCGGTTCGTGACGATGCAGCCCACGTTGTCGATGCCCAAGTCGTTGGTGTTAACCTGGACGTCGATCATTGTCATCAGGAGAAAGTCGCGGTCTACGACAGGGAAGCCGTCCACCAGCTCATTAGAAGACTACACCCAGCAGTTCAGCACATCACAACCACCTTGGCAACCATCTCGTGGAGGGAAGTTTGGTCACCTGAATCTGCACGTGATCTGTGAAGGCTGGCTTCAGAGACCACCATTTTGCAGCCATGGCAACGCGGATCCCCGTCGATACTGTGATGTTGTGGCAGTCGTCGCGTCGAAACGCCTTGCCGCCGAGCACGATCCACTGGACTGGTGTCGGATGAGGGCTCAATTTGTGTCACACTGCGCTGCTGCCTGGTGCCTTTCTCAGGCACAAACGCCATTTTGTTCACGTGTTTCTCCTGTCCTGTCTAATGTTTGTTATGTTTGTGTCATTTGTGAACCCATTGTGTTGGGTAATTATCATTTGTATATTCACACACGTGAATAAAGACGGCTATATATAGCCAAAAGTCTCGCCACCAGACAAAAAAAAGAAACAGCAAAACTCTGTAGAGACTGCCGGGAGTCACTGTGATACTGGGAATATAGTTTCGTATGGCTTCTGGCGGACTGGCAACAGTAAGAATGAAAGTGTGAAGTTCGCCAAAAAGGGAAAGCAAATGGAAGGAGTAACTTTGACTCTCTTAAGGTAGCCAAATGCCTCGCCACCCGACCAAAAATTCAGCAAACATGAGGAGCAAATGCAGGCAGTAACTACGACTCCAGGCACGTAGTTGTGTATGGCTTCTGGCGGAAGGGCAACAGTAAGAAAAAGAATGTAAAGGTGGCATGAAAGCTGAAGCAACTGGCAGAACTGACTCTCGTAAGGTAGCCAAATGCCCCGTCACCCCACCAAAAATTTCAGCAAACGTGTCGAGCAACTACTGGGAGTAACTAAGACTCTAGGCATTTAGTTGCGTATCGCTATTGGCGGACTTTCAACAGTAAGAATGAGATTATAGAGGTAGCCAGAAAGGGGAAGCAACAACCAGGATTGACTATGTCTCTCTTCAATCAGACAAATGCCTCGTCACCCGACCAAAAATTTCAGCAAACGTGAGCAGCAACTGGAGGGAGTAAGTCAGTCATTAGGCATATAGTTGCGTATCGCTTATGTCGGGCTGGCAATAGTAAGAATGAGAATGTAAATATGGATAAAAAGGGGGAGCAACTGGCAGGAGTAGCTACGACCCTCTTGCGAACCAGGAGCTTCTCCCCCTGTTTCCGCACCGTACCTTGGACGCCATCAAGTGCAGGAGGAGGACGGCGGCGCACAAGGCGATGGTGCGGGAGTACGTGGGGGAGCTGACGCGGGAACAACAGGCGCAGCAAGGACTGCACCACCCACCCGCCTCGGAGTCGCTGCCGGAGGAGCCACCCTCTCCGCCGGAGGAGCCACCCTCTCCGCCGGAGCTCGAGCGCCCGCCACCAACATCTGCTGTCGACGAGGCCATATGGAGGCACCTCGACGGCCTGCCGCGGTCAGCCGCGCGCTTCTCGGCCCTGGACGACCTTGTGCGTTTGGGACCGGGTACGCCGTCGGCGGTGGTCGCGGCCGGGCTGCCTGAGGCCCTCCGTGCTGTCGGCTCGGAGGAAGCAGGATCAAGAAAGAAGACGCCGCGCCCGCCATCCAAGCGGCGGCCAGATGGTGGTCCCCGCTCTCGAAACGGAGGCGCCACTGGTGGGAGTATGCCAGATGCCAGGATGCCTTCAGGAAGAACCGTGCACGATGTGTACGTGGCCTCCTGGACGGCACCCTGCTCCAGCCGCCGCCGAACATCCCTGGGCTGGTGGACTTCTGGCGCAGCCTCTTCACGACGAAGCCACCTTCCACCACAGGCTCCATCCCTGACCGGCTTCTCCTGCGCTCGGAGTCCGTTGACTTTGAGCGCCTGTGGGGGCCGATCACTGCAGAAGAGGTCGCGGCAGCCTTGCCGCCCAGAGGTTCCGTTGCCGGCCCTGACGGCCTCTCGCCGGTGCAATTGCGCCGCCTTCCGGCGGAGGTCACCGCCAAACTGCTGAACTTGTTCCTACTTACCCGCCAGCTTCCGTCTTCCCTCCTCCGGGCCAGGACCTCCCTGCTTCCTAAGACAGCCGCCCCAGCATCCCCGCTGACTTTCGGCCCATCACCGTCTGCTCGGTGTTAGCCAGAACCTTTCATAAGGTTCTGGCGACTCGCGTTATGCGGATGTGTGCTGTGGACGAACGTCAGCGGGATTTCATCCCAAGGGATGGGATGCTGGAGAATACCTTCCTCCTAGACCGGGTGCTCGTCGGCGCCGTCCGCCGCTGTCGCTCTGTGTTCATGGCATCACTCGATGTGTCCAAGGCGTTTGATTCGTTGGACCATGCGGCCCTCCGCCCTGTGCTGAAAGCCCATGGTCTTCCGGACGAATTCATCGATTACATCGAGGGCTGCTATGCAGACAGCGCGACGGTAATTGCGGGGGGGCGGCGAGCGAGAGGTGTCCGGCAGGGAGATCCTTTGTCTCCTCTCCTGTTTAACTTTGCTGTCGATTGTATTTTAAACCAGCTGCCCTCACACATAGGTGTTAAGGTGTTGGGCTGCCAGATCAACGCGGCGGCCTTCGCGGACGACATCCTGCTCTTCGCCTCCACGAGGGGGGGCCTGCAGTCTCTCATCAACGCAGCAGTGGCAGCCCTCGACCAACTGGGGCTGCGGGTCAACCCGCGGAAGTGTCTTACACTCGCACTCGTGGCGTCCGGCCGCGAGAAGAAGGTGAAGGTTGATGCCACCGTTACCTTCACAGCCGGCGACACCAGCATGCCGGCATTGGGAGTGGGTGAGACCGCTATCTTGGACTGCAGTTCTCCTCCTCTGGGCGGTGCCTCTTCCATCTGAGGCACCACATCGAAGAGCAGCTGACCATCATCTCGCGGGCGCCGCTGAAGCCGCAGCAGCGGCTGTATGCACTGCGTGAGGTTCTTCTCCCGGGACTGTACCATGGCCTAGCCCTGAGTCGCACCCGCATTGGTGCGCTCAAGGCCATGGACAACTGTGTTCGGGCTGCGGTGAGGAGATGGTTCCGCCTCCCAGCTGACACCCCCTTGGGCTACTTTCACGCTCCAATAGCCCATGGGGGCCTTGGGATTCCATCTGCCCGCTGGATGGGGCCAACCCTGAGGCGGGGCAGGCTTCTCACTCTGTTGCAGCTCGAGCCCTCTACCACCGACGCAGACCTGGGGGAGGCACGACACGAAGTGGCGGCGCTAGAACGACACCTGACGTGGGAGGGCCATCTGCTGCCATCGGCTGCGAAAGTCGGAGAGATGTGGGCGGCACGCCTGCACATCACCTTCGACGGGGCAGCCCTTTCGTCATCGGCCAGGACATCGGGCCAACACAGCTGGGTCGAGGACACCAGTCGCTTCCTGTCGGGCCGTGACTATGTGGCGTGCATCCGCACGCGGATAAACGCTCTACCAACTAAAGCGCGCAGGAGTCGCGGCCGAGACAGGGAGAAGATGTGCCGCGCAAGGTGCAACGCCGTCGAGACTGCGAACCACGTCGTCCAGGGCTGCGGGCTCACCAGCCGAGCCCGTGTGCGGCGTCACGACGCAGTTGTGAAATACGTCGCGCGCGGGCTGGCTCAACGAGGGTTCTACTTGTCTGTCGAGCCACACCTCCGTACGCCAGAGGGAGTCCGCAAACCTGACATCGTAGCGTCAAAGGATGGCGTGGCGCATGTCATCGGTGCGCAAATAGTCGGCGACCACCTCGACACCGACTGGTGTCACCAGCAGAAGGCGGCGAAGTATGATGTCCCGTCGGTGCGGCGTGCTGTCGGCGCACTCCGACCCGCAGCCAGCAGCCTCCAGTTCGAGACAGTGACCCTAAACTGGAGGGGGACTTGGGCACCTACATCTGCCCGCCAGCTCCTGCAACTGGGATTCCGCAGGCGGGAATTAAGCACCATAAGCACGCGGGTGCTCGGAGGGACTTCATGGATCTTCGGAATCTTTGAAAAAATGACGTCGATAAGGCCGAAGTACAGGGAGGGCGTGGGCTAGTGAGTTGGTGTTTCTTAGGTTAGTTTGCCCTGACTCCTGGGGCTTCAATAGCAGGAGCAATACCGTCTTTGTATTCTTAAATTGTAATTTGTTTTGTACTTGTGAATAATATAATGTCTTGCGGTTACACCAACAGCGGTAACCGGCGCCCTTGTGAGCTCCTCTCAGGGAGTACGGCGCACTAGCTCCTAAGAGTGTTTGTTTACTTGTGTTATTCACATGTATCTTTGTGTGAATAAAGACGGCTGAAATAGCCAAATGCCTCATCACCAGACACAAAAGTCAGCAAACATGAGCAGAGTCTGGCAGGAGTCACTGTGGCATTGGGCATATATTTGCGTATCGCTTTTGGAGGACTAGCCAATGTAAGAATGCAATTGTGAAGTTGGCCAAAAAGGGGGAGCAACTGGCAGGAGTAACTATGACTCTATTAGGGTGGCCAAATGCCTCGTCACCCGAACGAAAACTTTCAGCAAACGCGAGGAGCAACTGGAGGGTGTAACTAAGTCTCTAGTCCTATAGTTGCGTATCGATTGAGGCACACTGGCAACAGTAAGAATGAAATTGTGATGTTGGCCAAAAAGGGGAAGCTACTGGAAGCAGTAACTATTACTCTCTTAAGGTAGCCAAATTCCACTTCACCCGACCAAAAACTTCAGCAAACGCGAGCAGCAACTAGAGGGAGTAACTAAGACTCTAGGCATATAGTTGCGTATCGCTTCTTTCGTACTGGCAACACTAAGATTGCTAATGTAAAGGTGTCCAAAAATGGGAGCAACTGGCAGGAGTTACTATGACTCTCTTAAGGTAGAAAAATGCCTCGTCACCCGACCAAAATTATCAGCAAACGCGACGAGCAACTGGAGGGAGTAACTACGACTGTCGGCATATAGCTTCGTATCGCTTCTGGCCCACAGGCAACATTAAGAATGAAAATGTAGAGGTAGCCAAAAAGGTGGAGCAATTCCCAGGGGTAACTATGATTGTCTTAAGGTGGCCAAATGCTTATTCACCCGACCAAAACTTTCAGCAAACGTGCGGAGCAACTGGAGGGTGAAAATAAGTCTCTAGGCGTACAGTTGCATGTAGATTCTGGCGAGCTGGCAACAGTACGAATGAGAATGTTAAAGTGGATAAAAAGGGGCAGCAACTGGCAGGAGTAGCTATAATTATACAGGTAGCCAAATGCCTCTTCACCCGACCAAAACTTTCAGCAAAAGCGAGGAGCAAATGCAGGCAGTAACTAAGACTCCAGTCATATATTTGTGTATTGCTTCTGGCGGACTTGAAACAGTAAGAATGAAATTGTGAATTTGGCCAGAAAGGGGAAGCTACTGGAAGGAGTAACTATTACTCTCTTAAGGTAGCCAAATGCCACGACACCTGACCATAAATTTCAGCAAAGGCGAATTGCAACTCCAGGGAGTAACTAAGACTCTAGGCATATCGTTGCGTATCGCTTCTGGCGGACTGGCAACAGTAAGAATGAGAATGTAAAGGGGGAGCATCTGGCAGGAGTAACTATGTTACTCCTACGGTAGCCAAATGCCTCGTCATCTTAAGAAAAACTTCAGCAAACTTGTGGAGCAACTGGAGGGAGTAACTAAGACTCTAGGCATATAGTTGCGAATCACTTCTTTAGGACTGGCCACAGTAAGAATGAAAATGTGTAGTTTCCCAAAAAGAGGAAGCTACTGGAAGGAGTAACTATGACTCTCATAAGGTAGCCAAATGCCTCGTCACCCGACCAAAAATTTTAGCAATCTCGAGGAGCAACTGGAGGGGGTAACTAAGACTCTACGCATATAGTTGCATATCACTTATGGTGGACCAGCCGCAGTAAGAATGAAAATGTGAAGTTGGCCAAAAAGGGGAAGCAACTGGAAGAATGAAAATGTGAAGTTCTCCAAAAAGGGAAGCTACTGGACGGAGTAACTATTGCTGTCTTAAGGTAGCCAAATGCCTCGTCACCCCACCAAAAATTTCAGCAAAAGTGCGGAGCACCTGTAGGAGTAGCTAAGACTCTAGGAATATAGTTGCGTTTCCCTAACCTAAAAAACTGCCCAGTTCCTTCCACACAGCCCCCACTACCCGTTTTGTGGACTCCTGACCTTTGAAGTGGAACCCAGAAATCCAGCCGTCAATGGCAGAAATCATGGAATCTGCAGCCTACACAGTCACAGAACCCCCTGAGCTTCTGATTCAGACCCTCCAGTTGGCTGTGCAGCGAAGGACCAGTCTGTTTTATCGATGATGCTGCAGATGGTGAGCTCCGCCTTAATCTCGAAAGCAAGGCTGGCAGTCTTTACCATTTCCGATAGCCGCCCAAAACCAGAGAAAATCTCCTCCGATCCAAAGCGACACACGTCTTTGGTGCCGACATGAGCTGCCACCGGCAGTTGGCTGCACACTGTGCTCTTCAGGGCATCGAGAAGTACCCTTTCCACATCTGGAATGACTCCTCCCAGTATGCACACAGTGCTCACTGGCTTTCTTCCCCTCCCCAGCAGCCATGTTCCTAAGGGGCCCCTTCATGTGCCTAATGTTGGAGCTCCCAACTACCAGCAAACCCACCCTCTGGGAATGCCCAGACCTTGTGGGCCGAGAAGTTTCCTCTGGAACAGGGTGGATGACTGCATCCAGCTTAGAGACTTTGTCAGCCACAGATAATGCCCAAAACCTGTTTGTCAAATGAACTGGGAAGGCCCTGCAATCAGCCCCTCAGAAAGTCTTTCACTGGAATGATCTCCCACTCAACCACAGGTGAGGGGTCAACCTCAATGCAGGCAGTACCCAGGGTGGCCACAGCAGTGGACCGATTGGGGGACACCTGGGATATGCTCAACGTCCCTTGCATCTCCACATCCGACCCCCGACCCCCTCCCCCACCCTCCACTGATGGCCGTTGGAAGCAGCCTCAAGCTGTGTCATGGAAGCCAGCACCGCCTGGAGCTGTGAGCAAAGGGTCACCAATCCATCTTCCATCTGTACACAGCAATCACAGTTCCTATCCATTTATGAAGTTGCTCCAGTTTGAATATCTTAAGAATATGTAATAAACAGTGTATTCACCTTATTAGCAGCAGGAACTTGAGGTGCTCTGTCTCTGATGGACACTGAGCTACTCTAACAAAAAACAAAAAGAGCCTGTATGATATGAGGGTCGATACAAGTGTCAATAACAACAGCAACTGTACGCTACACTGTTATTAAAATAAAAGGTTGTGCCTGGGTAAGCATTCAAACATGCAAGAAATTACAAAATAAACTAGTAACTACAAAGACAACTGAAAATAAGTCACTCCTGTTAGAAGCTCCTATAAATATATAACAAATGAATGATGTACTCGCCTTATTAGCTGCAGGAACTAGAGGTGCTCTGTGTCTGATGGTCTAACCGACACTTTTGGTGCCTTAACAATAATCAAAAACTTAAATGTTTCCTTTATTACTAAAGGCCAGTAAAAAAAATCTTTTACTAGTTTTGTACTTTTTGTTACCTTAGATAGTTTCGTTAACAGGTATCTTATAATTTATGCCTCACAATACTTCTGCTCATGTGATGAATTGTGCACAATACCCTAATAGACTGATTCATAGGATCTTGTAAAAGTAATGCTTGTCAGTGTAGTAGACCTATCACCTCCCAAGGTCCTTCCAACACACGAAAAAACTTCCCTATTTCTTTACGATGTTTGGAACTTCTAGCAAGTGTTTGTACCATATCCTTATCTCCTATGTGAAACATAGGAATCATATATGTTTTGTTATATCTCTTCAGCACTATTTTTCAGCTGAAGCTTCACCTCGTCTCAGTTATTATTCACAGGTTGAGTGTTGTCTTCAGGCTATTTTAGCAATGTTAACGAAGATTCTACTAAATTTCTTTACTTGCAACTTCCAAAGGTACTATACTTGTACTGATATGAGGTAATTCATTTAAAATGGTTTCAAATTCAGAGAGACTATTACTCATGTAGTGAGTCTTTCTGAACAATAACTGTGACAAAAGTGACCCAGCTCTTTCATTATTCTCGTATCAGTGTTACTTTGAGGGTAATATTTTGAACCTAGTACCTGCTGAGAATTATACTTAATTATTTACTAATGAGCTTGCTACCATTGTCTGAGAAGAGCATCTTGGAATCACAAAGTTAAATAAATGTCATTACACCGGAACACAATGTGTGTGGAAAGAAAAGTGCCAGCGTGACTATCGAAAATGGAAGAGCAGAGAAGGCTGTGAGGCGACTTCAGCCAATAGTACACTGGCGAACCCTTCTCTAGGAAGACACATAGACAGGAGCGGCCTCTACACGAAGAGAATATAAGCACCGTGCTGCCTAGCCGCAGCGGAGTGGAAGACGAGCCGTCATACAAACGGTACATCAGTGACTTATGAACTGTATTGTTTTGCTTGCAATAAAATTGTATATACCGAAGGACACTGATTATTTGCATGTCACCATTTGCTTGCGACACACCTTTGTGAATATGCAAAATTAATTTTTGTCGTTTTAACTTACTGTAACAAACTCCCTTAATACGATTTGCTTGAATTGTTGTCTAGCGATCCGAGAAAACAGCTTCCTAGGCACCCTATATTAGAGGAGTGGGCAGAACACACAGTTTGGGCATTTGCTACCTTTAATGGATATAATCATACATGTTTCGTCCAACATTCTACAACTGCAAATATATACAGACATCCACCCCTTCCTTTTCGTAATTGGTCATATAGGTGGACTTCCATAAGATCCCAAAGTTTCCCAGGTATTATATAGTACATCCTATATTTAACCAAAGTACCTGTTTCTTACATCTTCTGGTATAACTGGCGAGTGCAAATTACACTTCTTATTGTTCTATGCATATTCTTAAAATAATAAAACTGAACCACATGTTTGAAACATTTTCAACTCCAAAGTGACCATTTCCTTGGTGTATATATTCAATTAATCGTAAAGTAACATGAGCAGGTATAAAAGTCCTCCACCTTCCTCTGTTATCTTCATTATTCCAGTACAATATTCCATTGTATATTAATCAAATTCCATTTCCATCTTGGTTAGGAATACCCAACTGCATATCTTTAATAAGTGTATTTAATATAGTACTTAATGCGTGAGGAATTTAGCTCAAATGATAATGATGGAGCAAGATTTAAGTATGCTGTATGCTTTTTGTATAATAAATTCGAAACTTGGTATTTGGCTCGTATACTCCCTCAGTCTTCTGCAGCCCTACAGGTAATCTGGTTAATGCAACAGGTATTATATTTTTCTGTCATTCAAAATATATTATTTCAGAATCAGATCCTTGAAAAAAAAAACATAAGTCTATGATGCAATAAGTTACTATTTTTTACTACTCATTAAAGTATGAGGGTCATTCCGAAAGTAATGGTTCAAATGGCTCCGAGCACTATGGGACTTAACTTCTGAGGTCATCAGTCCCCTAGAACTTAGAACTACTTAAACCTAACTAACCTAAGGACATCACACACATCCATGCCCGAGGCAGGATTCGAACCTGCGACCGCAGCGGTGGCGCGGCTCCAGACTGTAGCGCCTAGAACCTTTCGGCCACTCAGGTCGGCCCGAAAGCAATGCCTCCAATTATTTTTGTGGTGACTTTCAATGTCCATGCCAGATGTCACTGGTGTAGTGCTAATACTTGAACTTTCCTCTTTTATTTCCAGGTGGTTCTGTTGCTCTATGGGGGTTGGCACCAGCAGAGGAGTGTTGCAAAATGGAGTCTGATATAAACATACGTATAAAACAACGATGTGTGATTGAATTCCTCACTGCTGAAGAAATTTTGCCGATTGAACTCCATCGGCGCTTGCTAAATGTGTATGGAGACTATACAACAGATGTGAGCAACGTAAGACGATGGGTACAGCATTTTCAAGGTGATGAAAAGGGTGTGCACCACAAACTACGGCTCAGATGACCCTGCACAGCTGTCATCCCTCGCTATAAAGAGCGTCTTAATCAACTCATCCATCCACATTGGCAGATAACGACCAGAGAATTATGTGCAAATCTGAATGTCAGCTGTAATGCCTTGGAAACAATGTTGTAACATTTTGGTTGTTGCAAAGTCTGTGCGAGATTGGGTCCTGTGGATGCTTACAGAAGAACGAAAAATTCATCGAATGGAAATTTGTCAGGATCTGATGGACCAATATGAAGCTGAAGGTGACAATTTTCTGAATAGCGCGGGAGATGAGACATGGTGTCACCACTATGAGCTGAAATCCAAAAGGCAGTTCATGGAATGGCGACATGTGAATTCTCGTCAAAGAAATTCAAGACACAGCCATCTGCAGGCAAAGTGATCTGTATAGCCTTCTGAGATAGCCAGGGTATGGTTCTTTTGGATGTCGTGGAGCCTAGAAAAACTTGTCAGTTCAGCATGCTACAATATGACATCCACAGTACTGAAAGCTCGAATTTCCAGGGTAAGGCCAGAGAAGAAGACCCAACTTCCCCCAGCAATATGAAAACGTCAGGCCGCATACCAGTTTTGTGACCTCACAACTCACTGCAAAATTCGGCTAGACTGTCTTATCACATCCACTGTACAGTCCTGATTTAGCGCTTTGAGACTTCCGTCTCTTTGGGCCTCTGAAAGATGGACTACATAGTGAACATTTCAAGACTTGGATGCTTTTGTCAGAGCTGTAAGAAAGTGGTTAGCCTCAGCTGGTTCTGATTTTTACAGGCGCGGTATGCAGGCTCTGGTTCATCGTTGGCAAACGTACATAAGAAATGGTGGTGACTATGTGGAAAAATAACCGTCTGTAGCTGAAATATTGCTGTATTTAGCTGTGCTGTTGTAATTTACGTACTTCCTGTAGTTTCTATGAATAAAAATAGCAGACATTAAGCTTGGTTCACTCACGCACTTAATGTGGCGCCACAACTTGTGACTTGCGGTAGTGGCATTGTGAGTTTCCATTCACACAGGATGCCACAAATTCTATGTAGTAGCACAGCTTCGATATGGCGTAAATTGAAATCATATGGGTGGTTATGAATATTATAGGTTACGGCCTTAGAGCTGTGATAAAAGTTAAATACAAGGAAGACGAAACGCAGATGCTGGATCCGAAAGTAGATTTCCACAGGGATAAATAAATTTCTAAAAGAAATACCATTCAGTGACGAAAATGTTGTCCGCAACGCCGAACTAACTGTTGCGGCCACATGTAGTAAGCGTTGCCTCACGCAGTGGAGAATGGCAAAACAGAGGCACGCCGGCGACCGAGGCATTGCGAAGTAAGCACGCACAGATAGCTTTGCTGACAGCACCAGTCTACCAACAGGCTGACGCAAGGACGCACACAGACCGAGCGCCGAGTGAAGCCTGGAGAGTGCTAAGTAAGGGAATAGACCATCACGCTAAGTCACACTGCAGTATACTGCGGGAGTAATAACAAAAAGCCACCACCGAGGGTAAAAAACGTCCTCCAGCCGGATATAAATAATGGAGCGCAGGCAGCAACAGACAAAAGCCATCAGGAAGCAGTTGGGATCTGAGGACGGACGTGGTCTTTGTCTGAATGTTCAATCTTCATAGGTGACGATTCCGGAAGTCTGTTCCAGCTCGCAGGAGTCATCCGTTCGCCACCAGATGTCAACTTCAGCTCTGGAGGTCGGCCCGAGTTCGGTCAGCACCATGGCTGACTAACTACAGCGAGAACTTCCAGCAGGACCGGCCGCAGCGCTGTCTGGATCACAGGCGCCGCCGGGGACTGACTCCCGGACTTCACAGCCACCCGGCCCCATGGCACGTGGTCCATCTATGACGGGACCTCACGGACATCGCGACTGATGGCTTCCCAGCCGCCAGTGCAGCAGGCGTCGGTAGGTGACCTCGGCGATGCGGCTCTGTGGGCGTGCCTGTACTGGGGCACCAAGCGGCGACGAGTTCATCTCAGCCACAGGGCATCCTGGATTCAGCGGAGCACTGGTGGCCTGAGGCTCCTGAGTGCTATCAGCAGCGCGCGTTGTGCGTATTGTTGGAGAATCTACACAGCAGGATCCCCCCCCCCCCCCCCCCCTGCGGGTCCGGGAATTAGAATAGGCCCGAGGTATTCCTGCCTGTCGTAAGAGGCGACTAAAAGGAGTCCATCCCCCTCACGGGGGTAGTTAGCGCCTGCGTCCAGAGACGGACGGTTCCACGACCTATGATTGTGGTCTTTTTGGTTTTTCACTTCTCGTTTCTTCCTTCCTTTTGTTGGTTCATTTCTTTGCTCTTCTCCACCTCACTGTCTTCCTTACTCTTTCCCCTGACTTCCCTGACTTCTCATTGCCTTCTTCTCATTGCCTTCTTCTCATTGCCTTCTTCTCATTGCCTTCTTCTCATTGCCTTCTTCTCATTGCCTTCTTCTCATTGCCTTCTTCTCATTGCCTTCTTCTCATTGCCTTCTTCTCATTGCCTTCTTCTCATTGCCTTCTTCTCATTGCCTTCTTCTCATTGCCTTCTTCTCATTGCCTTCTTCTCCTTGCCTTCTCTGGTCTCCGCCTCAGCGTTTGAGACAGAGAGGGAGAAAGAGGACAGACTCTCTTCTTTTTCCTCTTCTTCCTTCCTCCCTGTGCGTGCCTGAAGGCCGACCCACGCGTTCGCACGCGTAGCCGGTGACGGGGTAACGCGTAAGTCCCCGCCCTGGGTAGACATGTAAGGCACGTGCGTACCCCCTGGTAAAGGCCAGGCCCGGAGAGGGGTGATTGCCTGAGCTGATACCTTCTGACCATGCCGATTGGTCCCTCCGTCTGTTTCTCGGGAGGTGTGACCTGAGGTGTAACCATTCACCTAAGGCGGGAGTGCCCTCTGAGAGGGTCCCCACAAGGAAGGAGCGCGCCATCGGAGACGCTGGCAATCACGGGGGATTCCTCCGCAATGGATTCTACTCCATCTCTTTCGACTTCTGCCCAAAAACGGAAACGTGACCAGCCACCAGTGACAAAAGTACTACCGCCTGCCCCACAGTTCCTCGTCGTTTCTCGAACTGAGGACGGAAAGGATTTTTCCTCTGTCAACCCTTTCGTTATCCAGAAGGGCGTAGATGCCATAGCCGGATCTGTCAAATCTTGTACCAGGTTGCGTAACGGCACCTTATTACTAGAAACTGAGAGTGCCTTTCAGGCACAAAAACTGCTTCGGGCCACACTCCTGTACACGTCCCCTGTCCGGGTGGAGGCCCACCGAACTTTGAATCTCCTCGTCAGTCAATCCGTCGAGAGAGCTAGTATAGACTACACCACGAGACGAATTCAATCTTTCCTCGCTGAGCAGGGCGTGACAGCTGTCCATAGGGTCATGAAAAAGGTCAACAATGACCTTGTACCGACCCGGACACTTTTCTTGACCTTCGATAGTGTTAAGCTGCCATTGCGCATCAAGGCGGGCTACGAGGATATTTCTGTTCGCCCCTATGTCCCGACATCTACGTGCTGCTACCAGTGTCAGCGTTTCAATCACACTCGACAGTCTTGTTCCAATGCGGCTAAATGTGTCACTTGTGGCAGGGATGCCCATGAGGGTGACTGTCCACCTCCGTCTCCTCGCTGTGTGAACTGTCAGGGTGACCATGCCGCATCCTCCCGCGACTGTCCTGTCTATAAGGAAGAACGCTGTATCCAAGAAATTCGGGTCAAAGAAAAAGTGTCCACCTCGGCTGCTCGCAAGCTATTGGCTAGTAGGAAGCCCGCGCTGCTCCCAGCGGGGAAATACAGTACTGTCCTCGCCTCTCCTCGGACTACCAGGGAGGTAGCAAGCCAGACATGCGATCTGACCTTCAGCACTACGGTCGTCCGTTCGGCCAGTGCTAAGATCGCGCGGTCGACGTCTCCTCTTCCTCCCATCACCCCACAGACACCAGCACCTTCATCAGCTTCTGCTAAGACGAAGACCCCGAAGTCAGATGCACGGGCCTTCAAGAAGGAACCATCCCGTGCAGACTTCCTACGTACCTCGACCTCCCAGCCTTCGACCGGTACTTCCACCAAACATCCTTCCAAAAAGGCTCATAGGAAGCACAGTTCTCCTTCTCCGCCACGGCGCATTTCTTCTCCTGCGCCACCCAGCGGTTGCCGCCCCAGGCCGTCATCCGTTTCGCCTGGCCGCACCCCTGGTAGCCGTACATCTGGCCGTTCACAGGCGGAGGAAGCTCCCCCTCCCGGCCATCCTCCCGAGATGGCCGATGAACCTATAGACCCAATGGACGACGACTGTCCGCCTACTGATAGCGGCGGCAGTGCTCGCTCGAAGCCAGGCCCTCGGCGGCCTTCGAGGTGACCCCTTCTTTCATCTTCCTTTTCTTACGATGGCACTTATTCACTGGAATATTCGCAGCATTCGCTCCAACCGAGAGGACTTGAAGTTGCTGCTCCGCTTGCACCGTCCGCTCGTCGTAGCCCTCCAGGAAACGAAGCTACGCCCATGCGATCAAATTGCCTTGGCACACTACACCTCTGTGCGTTTTGACCTACCCTCTGTCGTAGGTATCCCAGCTCATGGAGGGGTTATGTTGCTGGTCCGGGATGATATTTACTACGATCCCATCACGTTGCACACCGGCCTGCAGGCAGTTGCCATCCGAATTACTCTCCCCACTTTTACGTTTTCCTTTTGTACCGTTTACACTCCATCGTCATCTGCCGTTACCAGGGCAGACATGATGCAACTTATTGCTCAGCTACCTGCACCATTTTGTTAACTGGAGACTTCAATGCCCACCATCCCCTTTGGGGCTCTCCAGCATCCTGCCCGAGGGGCTCCTTGTTAGCAGACCTTTTCAACCAGCTCAATCTTGTCTGCCTCAATACTGGCGCCCCTACTTTTCTTTCGGACACATCTCACACCTATTCCCATTTAGACCTCTCTATATGTACTCCCCAACTTGCACGCCGGTTTGAATGGTATGCCCTTTCTGATACATATTCGAGCGACCAATTCCCGTGTGTTATCCATCTCCTGCAGCATACCCCCTCTCCGTGCTCCTCTAGTTGGACCATCTCCAAGGCAGACTGGGGGCTCTTCTCTTCCAGGGCGACCTTTCAGGATCAAACCTTCCTAAGCTGCGATCGTCAGGTCGCACACCTCACGGAAGTCATTCTCAGTGCTGCTGAATATTCCATCCCTCACCCTACTTCTTCTCCACGTCGCGTACCGGTCCCCTGGTGGTCCGCAGCATGTAGAGACGCTTTACGTGCTCGTCGACGTGCTTTACGCACATTTAAACGCCACCCTACAGTGGCGAATTGTATCAATTATAAACGATTACGTGCTCAGTGTCGTCGTATTATCAAAGACAGCAAGAAAGCCAGCTGGGCTGCTTTCACAAGCACCTTCAACAGTTTTACTACTCCTTCTTCTGTTGTCTGGGGTAGCCTGCGCCGGCTATCTGACACTAAGGTCCACTCACCAGTTTCTGGCTTGAAGGTCGCGAATGACGTCCTTGTGGCCCCTGAGGCTGTCTCCAATGCCTTCGGCCGCTTTTTCGCAGAGGTTTCGAGCTCCGCTCATTACCACCCTGCCTTCCTCCCCCGCAAACAGGCAGAGGAGGCTAGGCCACCTAACTTCCGCTCCTCGAATTTTGAAAGTTATAATGCCCCATTCACCATGCGCGAATTCGAAAACGCACTTGGCCGATCACGGTCCTCCGCTCCAGGGCCTGATTCTATTCATATTCAGATGCTAAAGAACCTTTCTCCTGCGGGTAAAGGTTTTCTTCTTCGTACTTATTATCGCATCTGGATTGAGGGACATGTTCCCGCATGCTGGCGCGAGTCTATTGTTGTCCCGATTCCTAAGCCGGGGAAGGACAAGCACTTGCCTTCCAGTTATCGACCTATCTCGCTTACCAGCTGTGTCTGTAAAGTGATGGAGCGAATGGTTAATTCTCGATTGGTTTGGCTGCTCGAGTCTCGACGCCTACTTACCAATGTCCAATGTGGATTTCGTAGGCGCCGCTCTGCTGTTGACCATCTGGTTACCTTGTCGACCTTCATTATGAATAACTTCTTGCGGAAGCGCCCGACCGCGGCTGTGTTCTTTGATTTGGAGAAGGCTTACGACACCTGTTGGAGAGCGGGCATTCTCCGCACCATGCATACATGGGGCCTTCGCGCTCGCCTCACTCTTTTTATTCGTTCCTTTTTAATGGATCGACAGTTCAGGGTACGTGTGGGTTCTGTCCTGTCCGACACCTTTCGCCAGGAGAATGGGGTGCCACAGGGCTCAGTTTTGAGCGTCGCTCTCTTCGCCATCGCGATCAATCCAATAATGGATTGCCTCCCAGCTGATGTATCAGGCTCCCTTTTCGTGGACGATTTTACCATCTATTGCAGCACGCAGTGTACACGTGTCCTGGAGCGCTGTCTCCAGCGTTCTCTTGACCGTCTTTACTCCTGGAGTGTCGCCAATGGCTTCCGTTTTTCTGCCGAGAAGACGGTCTGTATTAACTTCTGGCGCTACAAAGAGTTTCTCCCACCCTCCTTACGACACGGTCCCGTTGCTCTCCCTATCGTGGAGACAACCAAATTTTTAGGCCTTACATTTGACAGGAAACTTAGCTGGTCTCCACATGTGTCATATTTGGCCGCCCGTTGTACCCGTTCTTTAAATGTCCTCCGTGTTCTCAGTGGTACGTCGTGGGGAGCGGATCGAACCGTCCTACTTCGTCTATATCGGTCGATCGTCCGCTCCAAGCTGGATTATGGGAGCTTCGTATACTCCTCTGCACGGCCATCCATCTTACGCCGCCTCAACTCCATACAACATCGGGGTTTACGACTTGCGATCGGAGCATTTTATACTAGTCCCGTAGAGAGTCTATATGCTGACGCTGGCAAATTGCCACTCACCTACCGGCGCGATATACTGCTTTGTCGGTATGCCTGTCGGCTACTGTCAATGCCCGACCATCCGTCTTATCGTTCCTTTTTTGACGACTCTCTCGACCGTCAATACGGGTTGTATGTCTCTGTCCTGCTACCCCCTGGAGTTCGCTTTCGTCGCCTCCTTCAACACCTTAATTTTTCACTCCCTGCAACCTTTCGAGTGGGCGAGAGCCACACGCCACCTTGGCTCCAGGCTCAGGTCCGCGTTCACCTTGACCTCAGCTCGCTCCCAAAAGAGGTTACCCCCGGTTCGGTATACCACTCCCGTTTTTTGGAACTTCGTTCGAAGTTCATCAACATGACTTTCATTTATACAGATGGCTCTAAGACCAATGACGGGGTCGGGTGTTCCTTTATTGTCGGGGCACAAAGTTTCAAATACCGGCTCCATGGCCATTGTTCGGTCTTCACAGCTGAGCTCTTTGCCCTCTACCAGGCTGTTCTTTACATCTGCCGCCACCGACATTCTGCTTATGTCATCTGCTCCGACTCCCTTAGCGCCATCCAGAGCCTCAGTGATCCGTACCCGGTTCACCCTTTCGTACACCGGATCCAACGCTCTCTTCAGAAGCTGGTGGACGTCGGTTCTCCGGTTAGCTTTATGTGGGTTCCTGGCCATGTCGGTATCCCTGGGAACGAAGCTGCAGATGCCGCGGCCAAGGCTGCGGTCCTCCAGCCTCGGACAGCTTCTTGTTGTGTCCCTTCGTCCGATTTTAGCAGGGTCATTTGTCGGCGCATTTTATCGCTGTGGCATGCCGATTGGGCTGCACTTACAGACAACAAGCTTCGGGCCTTAAAACCTCTTCCCGTGGCTTGGACGTCCTCCTCACGCCCTTCTCGGCGGGAGGAGGTAGTGTTGGCCCGGTTAAGAATTGGACACTGCCGGTTCAGCCATCGCCATCTGCTGACGGCTGCGCCGGCGCCGTTCTGCCCATGTGGGCACTTGCTGACGGTTCGACACATTTTAATGTCCTGTCCAGATTTTAGCACACTGCGTCTAGATCTTAACCTGCCAAGTACTTTCGATGCCATTTTAGCGGATGACCCACGAGCAGCAGTTCGTGTTCTTCGTTTTATCAATTTGACAAACCTCTCTAAGGACATTAGACTGACAGGCATAGGATTAAAAAACAGCATCATCAGTCTTTTATCGTGTTTTCCCTTTTAGTTGTTGTTGTCAACATGTGCCTCGCGTTGCATTCTTAGATTAGTCAGGGCGCTAATGACCATTGAAGTTGTGCGCCCTAAAACCACAAAAAAAACAGCAGGATCCAGGTGGAGGGATCTGCAGGGCTGGCAGCGACGACGAGGGAGAAATTGTAAAGAAAGTTCAATAAATAATTGTAAAACTCCACGCCGTTTCAGTCTTTGGCGCATCCACTGTGTCTGCTGCTAGGAAGTGGTGCAGAAGTCGTAACAAGTGGTGTCAGGCACACCCACGCCTCGACTTTGACTAGCGCCACGCAGAGCAACCGAGAAACACCGAATAGGGTGAGTCCAGCAACTGCCTTCTCTCTGTGTTTTCTGTGTAGCTAGACATGTCGAGGGTAACATTAAGGGATGTGAGAGTGTCATTTGGAAGGCCTAGCAGCCCTATAGATTTGTCGAAGTTTCGTGGGAATTATAGTCACATTAACTTAGGACCATCTAAATGTGTAGTGTGTGGATTAACAGGTCACGTCGCTCCTTGCGATAAATTTGTACCAAGCACTTGTGATGTGTGTGGCTTCTATGGTCATGTAACGGGGCAATGTTGTAAGTCTAGATGGCTTGCCATTAGACGTGCTAGGAATTAACTTGCTTCTGCGTAATACAATTTCATTTTTGTGAGGTGTGGTATGCCACACGGAAAATGCCAGAGACACGTGCAACAGGGACAAGTGACGCCATAGTTGCATTGACAGAGCAAGTTAAGAAACTGATTGAAGAAAATAAGTTGCAAAAGCAGCACATGCAGAGGATGGAGCAACAATTGTTGCAAAATACTCAGTCAGGCTCGGGAAGCGATGGTGTAGAATGCAAGGGTACTGTCTTCTCCGGTGTGACAGATTGTTCAGCAGCTAATTTGATACCTTCCTTCTCGGGTAAAACATCAGAGGATATGAATGTTTTCATTGGCGACGTAAGTAGTATGGCTAGACTGTGTGGCTGGTCGGATGAAATGTGTTTGCAAATGGCGAGGTTACGGTTAGTAAGTGACGCAAAGACTCATGTGGCATACCACGAAGGATTGAAGGATGCTACTACGTTCACAGATATTGCAAAGGTTTAGGAAAGAAAACAGTGCCAGATATTTTAGAGAAAAATTGGGGAGGATGCTGCAAAAAACGAGTGAAATGGTAGAAGAATTTTCAGACAGAATTAGGAGAACGAATGCGCACACATATGAGTTAACGCAAGATGCGAGTGCAAATGAAGTTCTATTGAAAGAAGCAGATAATAGAGCTTTAGACGCATTTTTGTGAGGGGTCTCGCCGGATTTTTCACGTCGGATATGGATGGAAAATCCAAGTGACTTAGCAGCAGCATTGCACGTAGCTACACATTTGCAGGAAGTTGATAGCGCCACTAGAAGTCGCAATGACAAGAAAATTTTTTCGTCTTCCAAAGAGTGTCCCTTAAAATGACCTTGCTTCCCTCAACGGTAACAATGTCGGGAACCGCAGTGTTTCAATTGTCAGAAAATAGGGCATAAGGCACGGCAGTGTAAAGGCAAAAAAACGGGTTAATGATGCAGCAGGTAAAAAACTGATAAACGAAAAAGGGAGTGTTCCTGCCGTCGGGAGGTATTCCCAGTAAAAAGAGGTACTCAGAGAGTGCACGAAGAGGCGGACTGTAGTTTGATGGTTTGGATAAAAGGTAAGAGACGAAGAGTTTTAGTGGATACTGGAGCACATGTATCAGTTGTCAGTGTGGACCTCGTGGGCAAGAAAGGATCGGAAGTTCCGAGAGACAGATTGCATGCAGTAGGTGATAAAAAATTTGATGCGCTAGGGACAGCACAGCTCAAGTTTAAGATAGGGAACGTGTGGTTCTGGGAGCAAATGGAGGTGTTGTCAACTGTGGGACAGGGATTTTCAGCGATGCTTGGGTTGGACTTTCTGATTAAACATCACGCCTAAATTGACCTTTCGCAACATATGCTAGAACTCGATGGGAACTTGTTGTCAATGGGTACAGCTGTTGCAAATCTTTCAGAGTCGCAAGGTGCAGCGATAGCTAAGGTGATACCAACTAAATTGCGTACAAGTGCATTAAAGGTGATTTCGTGTGACAAAGTACTAACAGGTACGGGGAAGTTGTTCTGGGTGGATGTCGATGTGCCACAGCAGGGGTTCTTCTTGGTAGAGCCACTACCAAGTAATGAGGTTTTAGACGAAAAGCATTGCTTTATTCGTAGGAGTGTATCACGGGTAATTGACATAAACAGGCAGTTTATGGCTCCGGTGAGTTTAGATAACTTCGGGTGGGATGAAGTCGATCTGCCGAAGGGATTAGTAATAGCCACAGTAGAGTTAATGGATGAAGAGGACATCGATAGTTCGAGGTTAGACTATGATGTAAAGCAAACCGTCAGCACGTCTACACTTCGTGACAAGGTAAATCAAATGAGTGGAAATGACCGTTCGGGTATGGAAGCATTATTACTAAAGTATAAAGCATTGTTTGAAGCACAGGGTACGTTACCTGCTACACCGATAACACAGCATCGTATTCCGACAGGGAATCACGCTCCGGTGTATCGTAAGCTATACAGACTACCGAAACAATTACAGTCAGTAGTAGAGCGATTAATAGAGCAACAACTGGAAGATGGGATAATCCAGCACAGTAATAGTCCTTGGTATAGTAACATGGGCCTAGTTCCGAAGAAGACACCGGACGGGTCGAAAAAATTTCGCTTTTGTTGCGATTACAGACATTTGAATGAACGGACAGTGGCGGACGTATATCTGATTCCGAATATCACAGAATCGTTAGACAACCTAGGGCAGTGTAGATTTTTCTCCACTATGGATCCGTTGTTATGACCAGATTGAAGTATGTCCGGAGGACAGGCCAAAAACAGCATATACGACGCATTGTGGTCACTTCGAGTATAAAAGAATGCCGTTTGCACTAAAAAACGCTCCAGCAACATTTCAGAGGAAGTTGGATAGAGTCCTTCGCGGGTTGAAACCGAAAAAATGCATGGTGTATCTGGATGACATTATAGTTTTTTCAAGAGATTTAGAGCAGCATGTGGAACGGTTAGAGGAGGTGTTTAAAAGATTAGAGGCAGCACGGCTAACATTAAGTTTGGACAAATGCCATTTTGCGCAAGCACAAGTAAATTATCTCGGGCATGTTATCAGTCAGGACAGGGTACGGACAGCTCCTCGTCTCACTTCTGCAGTACGAGATTTTCCGGTTCCGCAAACGGTTAAACAATTGCAATCGTATATTGGTCTTGTGAGCTGTTATCGAAAATTCGTACAGGGGTTCGCAGAAATAGCGAGGCCACTTACTAAGCTGCTAAGAAAAGGTGTTACCTTCCAGTGGACGTCAGAGTGCGAGAAAGCATTTCAAGAGTTGAAACGGATACTGACATCAGATCCAGTTTTGAAGTTTCCAGACTTTTCGAAGGAGTTTACACGACAAAGTGATGCGTCTAATCACGCTCTTGGGGTTGTACCTGGGCAAGAAATTGATGGCAAAGAACATCCGAGTGCGTTCGCGTCTCGTCAACTTAACAAGGCGGAACAAAATTACTCCACGACGGAGAAGAAATTGTTAGCGGTAGTATACGGGATTTCGTACTTTCGATGTTATCTGTAAGGTAGAAGGTTTAAGGTTGTGACGGATCATTCAGCTCTGAAATGGTTATTAGGTCTGAAAGACCCAGCGAGTAGGCTAGTGAGATGGGCGCTGCAACTCAGCAAGTTCGATTATGAGGTAATACACAAGTCAGGTGTGAAACATGCCAATGCTGACGCATTGAGCAGGAAAGTGGCAGTATTACAAGTAACAAGGATATCAGGGGTGATTGAAGATGAGTGGAATAGGGCACAAGCCGTGGATAGTAATTGCCAATTGTTCAGAAAGCAACCGCAGTTACTAGTACAGGACGGATTACTTTGCAGGTCGACGAAATGTGGCCCGCGCAGCGTTAAGATCTGAAGTTTTGCAACAGGCGCATGACCATTTTCTTTCAGGACATGGCGAGAGAAGAGCTACGGATAGGCGGATAGCGGAGAAGTATTGGAGAAGGACACGACGTCAAGGAGCGGAGGGCGAGCCTGTAAGGCAATTTGCGAAAACCATTAAGGAAGTATGGCAGAGAGTTAGACGAGCTAACACGAAAGCGTTGGAACGACAATAATGGGTGGGAAGTACAACGAGGAAGTTGCCACAGTGCAGAGTAGGCCGATGGGTACTACTAGCTAATCCGTATGTTCCAAAAGGGAGAACAAAGAAGTGCACAAACAAGTTCCAGGGACCGTACCAGGTGTGGAAATGACATCACCTGTCAATGTAAAATTACAATTCCCTAGCAAGACAGCGGTGGTTCACGTTAGTAGAGTTAAGCCGTTCCAGGGGGTAGTAGATCGGTGTATATGTACTTCTCCTTCTGGCAGAAAGCGAAAAGAAGCGCCAGAAGCAGACAGTAAACCGGGTATTAAGTATAAGTTGCGTTCGAGGGATGTGTAGTTAGCAGTAATTATCATGTGTGTATTATTTTTGTGCACGGACTAGGGTTATTTTATTGGTATTAAGGGGTAGTGATGGGAGTTTTTTCCTTCTCTCTCCATTCTGTAGGTGACGCAGGATGGGGTACAAGTGGCAAGTGGATAATATGGGGCGTAGTCCTCTGGCAAATGACACAAGCTGGCCAGGTACAGGATATGCCGTTGCGAAGTGGGGTGTTGTTCGGGAAACAACCGGATGTGGTCCTCACGAGTCATGGGTGGACGCTTCGGCTGGCGCTCAACATCCTGCAGGTAAGGAACGAGATGCGGCGAGTGTGGAAACAGTCGCATCTAGGAACGGAATATTACGGGACGTGCAAGAAGAGTACGAGGCTTTGGATAGGTCATGTAAGGAAATAAGAGAACAACTGCGCCAAGTTGTGAGCATGATTCCAGGGAGGAGAAAGAGAGTAAAGAGGGGTTGGTTCAATGCAGGTGGGAAGTTGCTGAAAACAATATAGTCTCTATCCACAGTTCCAAAAACTGAGGGTTTGAACAATTCTTTAACAGTTATTAGCGACAGGGAGGAAAGCATAGGGAAGTTAGTGGATATACACACAAGAGATACGGGGATTAGGTACAGAGTTGTTAAATGTGACACTCATCGTGCGTGGGATGGCTACAGGGTTACGAGCATTTATAGAACAAACACAGAAATTATTGAATACGGATCTGGAACAGGTACAAACGCGATTGGATATAGCGGAAAGGAAGCTGGAAATGGCTAAATTGCTGCGGGAACTGGTTAACAGCATTGGTGATGCACGAGTGAGGATGGATGAATTGCAAGAGGCAGTACATCACGCATTGGACAGGCAGGTGAGTGTGACGTTGATGTCACCAGAAAAACTCAGACGGGGTCTGAAGCAGGCAGAGAGAGAGTTTCCAGAGGGGGTAGAGCACGTACTGCCGATAATTGAAGCGAGTGTGTCACTTTTTTATCATGTGTGTAGGATAAAGGTAGCAACAGATCTAGTTAAGATGTATATAGAGATTAGATTTCCAGTAACTAGTGTGGGGAGACAGTATCACTGTTACACAGTGCATCCTTATCTCGTCAGATGGGAGCGCAGGGGGAAGGGCGTACAGTTCAGGACACAGGAGCTTGTATTAATTTCTAAGGAGGGGGATACTCATGCTAGTATGTCGAGTTTAGAGTTGAGTAGATGTCCGATGGAGTCAGTTTCCATTTGTCAATCACGGGTTGTTTTCACGGGCAAGGGGTCATGTGAGATCAAGTTATTTAGGGTAGAAGCGGAAGCTTGGAGTGTCGGAGAATAGTAGTGAAGCCTACGCCACATTTTCAGCAAGTTTGGAGGCATTGGTTGTATTCGTATTCGCTATGGAGAGGATATCAGCCAATTGTTACGACAATGGGAATTGGACAGCAACCACGGAGATGGAATTACGGAACAGTGGTTTGCTAATCAACGGGACAAATTGTGAAATAGTAGGGGATCGTTTCAGCTTACTAGCAAGAGTCACGGGAGTCACCAAGGTTACAGATACTCATCTGACGTTGTACTGGCCAGATGCGTCATTCAGCATCGCTCCAGGAGAAACTTTGACATATATTAACAACACCTTGGATGCTACACCATTGCAAACTATAGATAAACTAGTAGATTCGGAGAAAGGTCAAATTTCAATGCAGCAATTATTAAGGCATGTGGAGGAGTACGATACCAGGCGGAAACGTAGCATAGTGACCATTGGTATTTCAACCAGTACTATTACCGTGTTGATTGTATTTAACGGTGTGGTATATGTCTCATTAAAACGGAGGATTCAGCGTGTTAATGCAAGACCGCTCCATGAGATTCCTGTAGAATGCACTACCAGTAGGGCATGAGTCAGGGCAACCTGGACGTATATAGGGAAGAAGTAGAATATAGGATAGAATTAGAGTTAACGTATAGGGTAAATTCGGGGACGAATTTAATTTTTAGGAGGAGTCAGTGGTGCGGCCACATGTAGTAAGAATGACAAAACAGAGGCACACTGGCGACTGAGGCGTTGTGAAGTAGGCACGCACAGATAGCCTTGCTGACAGCAGCAGTCTACCAACAGGCTGACGCAAGGACGCACACAGACCGAGCGCCGAGCGAAGCCTGGAGAGCGCTGAGTAAGGGGAAGTGAGGCCAGCACGCTAAGTTACGCTGCAATATACTGCAGGAGTAATAACAAAAAGCTACCACAGAGGGTAAAAAAACGTCCTCCTGCCGGATATAAATAGTGGAGCGCAGGCAGCAACAGACAGTGAATAAACTTCGTGAAATGAGAAGTGTTCAAGACAAGAAACGTAAATGATGATGTACAGTGCACACAGAAACTCGTCTCGATGACACTGCATACCGCCCGGAAAATTCCCCTAAAAGTCTCTTAGACATCTTTTGCAGCAAACACAAATATCGTGCACCTCTGTACAAAGAGGTCCTAAGCTGCTTGCGCTAAGGCCCTATAATGTATCAGCAGTACAAGAACTTCAAGCTGGTGATCCTGCTCACAGGGTTAAGTTTTGCGAATGGGTTTTAAAACAAGTGCATGATATTACCTCATTCTGTTTTCAGACGAGGCTTAGTTTCATTTAAAAGGGTATGTTAATTCTCAAACAGTCAACGTTGGAATGCAGAGAGACCTGTTGTGCTTCACGAGTAACCCCTTCATGACCAGTAAATAGGAGTATAGTGCACAGTTAGTGGTGACATTAAAAAATTGGGCCTATTTTATGACACTGTTAAAAGTGAAAGATTTGCACAAAACGTTTGCGACAATTTTTAATGAACTGAGCGAAATAGAATGAAGCTTCGCATTTTTCAACAGGATTCGGCAAAAGCTCATACGACCGATATTTCTTTGCCCACAATTAATGATGTGTTCGATGAAAGAGTGATTAGTAACAATATCTGACCCGCTAGAAGTCACGATTTAACTCTGTGCAATTTTTATTTGTGGGGTGCACTGAAGGACGAAGGATGTCTGTTGGTACTACCTCCATGATGGGTCTTGCCGCAGTAATTTATTCTCGCAACAATTAAGTATACAATGATTTATTTCATTTGTTAGACATAACATTCTGGTTTAATTTTTCTTCTTCTTTCATCTGAGTGTCACCATTATGAGCTGGTAACGTTTTTATCAGGTATTCTAATAACTCATGACAGAATTTGTATATTATATTATTTGAAAATCAGAATACAAATAGCAGTCAGTGACGGAAACACAGTGTCCATCGTTGTAGTTGCCTCACGCCCATGCACCAGGAAAAATGGCGTAAATCCTGTAGTGTCTTGTTTGGCAGTGTTGTAGGCAAACGCCACGAAAGGTAGCACCTCATCCCAGTTGCTCTGCTCAACATTGACGAACACTGGTAGCATGTCGTCCAAGGTCTTATTAAGGCGTTCAGTAAGCCCGTTAGCGTGCAGATGGTAGGCAGTCGTCATGTGATGAGTAATGTTGCACTGACGGTTTATCTCTGTCACAAGATTCGATTGAAAAACTTTCACTTGATCCGTAATTAACGACCTTGGGGCACCGTGTTTTAATACAATGTCTTCCACAATGAATTTGGCTACCTCGGATGCTTCGGCTGTTGTCACGGCTTTTGTGATTATATAGCGTGTCAGATAATCAGTGCAAACAATAATCCATCTACTGCCACTAGCAGACGATGGAAATCGTCCGAGGAGGTCAATCCCAACACACTGGAAAGGCGTTTCGGCTGGCAGAATCGGCATGAGTCGGCCAGGCGGTTCCTGAGGAACTGCCTTTCTCCTCTGGCACTCTCTACAGTGCGACACATAGTTACGGACACTCCTAAGTAAACCTGGCCAGAAAAATCTCTTGCGAATTCTACCATATGTCTTAATAAATCGTAAATGTCCTGCCTTAGATGTTCTACAGAAATTCCATGACACACCTAAGCGCATGTGTTTAGGAATCACTTGTAACCAGTTCTTTCCAAAAGGATCAAAGTTTTTCTTGCAAAGTAATCCATTAACTACCTTAAATTGTCCTTCACATCCTCTGACCGATTTAAGGCAAGCGTAATTTGTGATATCTTGACGTCCTTCTTCTGCTCAGCAGAGAGATCCTGGAGTGCAGCGAGACAGTCCCTTCTTCATCAAAGTCTTGATGGTCTCGCAGAGTTTCTTGAGAGGCAGTCAGCATCATGGTGTTTGCTTCCACTTTTGTACACTATGGTAATGTCATACTCTTGAAGACGTAGTGCCCACCTGGCGAGTCGTCCTGTTGGATCATTAAGACCTGTCAACCAACAAAGTGAATGATGGTCTGTAATAACTGTGAATCACCTTCTGTAGGGATACTGTCCAAATTTGCACATGGCCCAGATTACAGCAAGACATTCTCTTTCTGTAGTTGAGTAGTTTTTCTCGGTTTTTGTAAGTGTCCTAGAAGAATAGGCTATAACCTTCTCTTTTCCATCCGGAATTTGCACCAGAACAGCATCGATCCCACACCCGCTGGCAGCTGTGTGTAGTTCTGTAGGTGCTCTCTCATCATACAGACCAACTACAGGGTCAGTCGTCAGACCTGATCACAGCACCTTGAAAGAATCTTGTTGAGCACCACCCCAGATAAATATAGCATCAGCTTTTAACAACTCTTGGAGTGGTCTGGCTTTGATACAAAAGTCTTTGATAAAACGACAGTAATAAGAACATAATCCGAGAAAGCTTCTCACATCTCTAATACTTTTAGGAATAGGAAATTCCGTTATAGATCTCACCTTTTCTGGGCCAGGCCTCACACCTTCGTTTGACACTAGGTATCCAAATATTTTGATTTCTTTTGCTCCAAAGAGACACTTTCTTGGATTGTTTCAGTCCGCCTTGTTGGAGACACTTAAGAACGGCCCTCAGATATGTTCATCAAATGTCTCTGAGAACACTATAATGTCATCTAAATAACAAAGACACATCGTCCACTTCAGGTGCCTTATAAGATTATCCATCATCCGTTCAAAAGTTGCTAGTGCATTACACAAACCAAATGGTATTACCTTAAACTCGTACAGGCCCTCATGGGCGATGAATGCAGTTTTCTCATGATCAGCCTCATCTACTTCGATTTGACAGTATCCCCAGTACATGTCCATGTTTGAGAAAAACTTAGCCCCCTTCAGACAATCTAGTGTATCGTCAATTCGTGGAAGAGGGTAAACGTCCCTTTTAGTTATCTGATTAAGCTTCCTGTAATCAACACAAAAGCGCCAACTGCCATCGTTCTTCCTGACGAAGACCGCTGGTGACGACCATGGGCTCTACGAAGGCTGAATGATGTCATTCTTCATCATTTTCTCTACCTTGTCGCGAATTATTCGACATTCCGTTGCTGACACACGGTATGCTCTCTGGCTTATTGGTTGATGGTCCCCACTGCTAATCCGGTGCTTCACTGTCGATTTGTCTAATTTGATCTTCACCTGTGGATTGAAGCATTCAGAGAACTCTTGAAGAATGGTAAGCAGCTTCTTCTGCTGTTCCTTAGTGAGATCTGGTGATAGTCGAGCTAGAAGATTTTGTCTCGCAGTGGTAGCGCTAATTTCGCCCACAGACTCGGCATGGGAGATTTCTCAGCTGTTATTCAGTTAATGGCTCAGCATTTGCTACGCACATGTGTCTTGGAAGGATCTGCAGTTCTTGGCTACAGTAACTATCAACAATCCACCGAATCCTTTCTACAATGATATGAGAGAGGCTGGGATGAGCAAGTTAGTCTTCAGTGGTATGCTTCTCTTACATTCCACTATGAGATCTATGGGTTGATGCATGGCATGACACATGACAGTTACATTTCTAACGCCGACTGGAGGAATGATCACTTCATCCAGCACACATAGTCTCCACACACTCAGATGCGCATCTTCCTGTCCACAGTATCTCATCTCATCTAGCATAATCTTTGAACGACCACAATCTATAATTGCCAGAGAAGCTTTAAAAAGTCCAATTCGAGAATGACATCAAGACTACACTCTTGTAAGATGATGAATTCTAAGGGCTGTGTATGGCCACTTACGTAAAGCATATAGGAAGATGTACCTTTCATGTCGGTATATTTCCAAATAGCCACCTACAGCAGAGATGTTTTGATGTTGACGAAAATGGTTTTCCGCAACTGGAGACGGTACTTCTCTGAAATGACTGAATATGATGCTCCAGAGTCCACAAAAGCTTGGGCTGGTCAAGCCATCAATGAGGATATCGACGTAGTTTCCTATCATTTTTGTAGTGATCGACAGTGGAGGATTTTTCTCTTAGGCAGCCTCATCTCCAAGGAAGGTCGCACCCTTTAGTTTCCAGGTTGCAGCGGCTAGTTGATCGGCTGAAGCTTCTAAACGGCGATGGAGACCTTGATCGGCGTGTTAGGGAGCGTCCTCTCCAGTGGACAGCTTGCGGCGATGGTGACCTACGTCGTCCTGCACCCACAGCTTCTTGTTCATCTTCGTTGTCCCATAGTTGGCGTCATCTAAGATCGGTCTGCTGTCTTCTGGCACGAGCGTCATCAAATATCCGCCACCTTTCTCGACAATAGTACACCACATGTCGTGGTCGTCCTTAGTGGATACATACTGGTTGGTTATTCTGGGTCCTCCAGATGACAGACTTACTTGGTGCCCAAACAGGTTCCTCATGTGGCATTGTAGGAACGTAACTCCGCCTGGGTCTCGAATTTTTCACAGTTTTAAAGGGAAATGAAGGAAGAAAGATTGGGTTCAATGTCTGTTCCACTTCCTCCCTTATGACCTCTTGAAGCGTCTCGGTTTTTTGCTCGCCATGCAATCCAATTCCCTTCTGAACTTCCTCTCTTACTATCTGATGAAGAACATTTGTGAAATCAGTTTCTTCCTCCATCACACACACCGATACGACGTTTGGAAGCCGTTCAAACTTCTTGCATGTTATTCTTCTTTTGATGCATTTCTCGATGTACTTGCACAATTTTATGAAGTTGTCTGCTGTCGAAACCTCCTTCAGGAGTATGGCTTGATACATGTCCTCAGCAACACCCTTCATGAGATGTGCAACCTTATCTTCCTTCTTCATTCTAGGATCCACTATTTTACACAGTTCCAAGACGTCTTGAATGTAGGAAGCTGTAGTTTCTCCTGGACGCTGTGCCCTGCACTTTAATTTATCTTCTGCCTTGCACGTCTGTCGTCGTGTGTCGCCGGAATACTTGAGCAGTTCTGCCTAGAATTCTTCCCAGCTTGTGAACTTCTCCTAGTTGTTTTCATACCATTGCTTGGCAGTGCCCTCCAAGTAGAAAAATATGTTAGCCAAACACATGGTGTCATCCCATTTGTTACTTTCAGCCACTTGTTTGGATCTTGGCCATCGTCACCAGAGAACCCGGAAGGTTGCACAGTTGCTGTCATCGTAACGTCCTCTTCTTCTTCTTCTGTCTCCGATAGATTGCAATCTGTTGAATATGGCTTGAAGTAGGGTTTCTTTGCCCCTTACACGGCGGCTCAGCCGTGGCCTGATGGGAGCCACTGTGTCGTCAATAATGTGCGCTATCACAAGTCTCAATACCCAGCATTCAACGGATACAGCAGTCCCTCCATTCTTTCGCTGATAACGGTGGTTCTGTCAGCTTTCTGTGGGTTCCCGGACATGTGGGAGTGCCTGGGAATGAGGCTGCGGATGCTGCAGCCAAGGCTGCAGTCCTCCTGCCTCGGCCAGCCTCCCATTGTGTCCCGTCATCCGACGTTCGTGGGGATGTCTGTAAGAGGCTTGTGTCGTTGTGGTGGGATGCTTGGTCATCCCCCCAAGGAAACAAGCTCCGGGCAGTAAAACCGCTACCAACTGCTTGGACAACATCCTCCCGACCATCTCGGCGCGAGGAGGTCCTTCTGACCAGGTTGCGGATTGGGCATTGCCGGTTTAGCCACCGCTACCTGCTCTCCGGTGACCCAGCCCCGCAGTGCCCTTGTGGTCAGGCATTAACAGTGCGCCATGTTTTATTGTCGTGTCCCCGTTTTAGTCAATTTCGTGTTGTCCTGTCCCTGCCATCTACTTTACCGGATGTTTTAGCTGATGACGCTCGAGCAGCTGCTCGTATTCTGCGTTTTATAACTTTAACTGGCTTGTCCAAAGACATTTAATCTTTTTACTTATTTTGTCTGCATCTTTGTCGGGTCCTTCTGGTGTCCCCTCCATCCCCTTGAGTTTTACCAGATTCCATGTGCTCTAACAACAGTGACTGGGCGCTAATGACCTCAGCAGTTGAGCGCCCTTAAACCCAACCAAAAAAAAAAATCAATACCCAGCGTCTCCACCAGAATAATATCGCGTAGAAGAAGGTGCAATTAGATGAATGACGAATACTAACTTCACTTAAGGAAGGTTTGTTCAGCACTTGCACATACAAGAGTGCGGAGCAAATTGCCGCCAGCCAGAGCACGTACAGTATATATACGGCTACAGAACATTCCAGTACAATGATTCTTGACATTTGTGGATACTTCTAGAATGTACTCGAACCAAATATAGAAATTAAAATTGTACAGTTTTGAACTCACAACCCTCCTTGCAACAGTTTAGTATCATAACCATCACACCATGGTGCTACTCAGCTTCTTCTGCAACAATATTAGAGAAAACTTTATAACTTAGATTGCTTGTTGCTTGGCATTTCTTTGCTAAGCTACAATCGTCATCTGGTGGCGATCCACCGGCTTATGCTGTGCTGTGTGTATGCACAGAGACTCTCAACCTTACAGCAGAGAGAGAGAGAGAGAGAGAGTGTGTGTGTGTGTGTGTGTGTGTGTGTGTGTGTGTGTGTGTGCAGTTCATCTTGCAGTCCACTTCGCTGCTTACATGTGTAGCATCTCAATAGCACAACTACTGTGTGTTTAAACAGTGTAGTGTCAAATTAAACAATTTCTCGCACTCGGCATGGGTAATGTTTGCTGAGCTTCTCTAGCTCATAAACGTTCAACCAAAACCTTACAAAAGTAAAAATTACACCTTAACAAGGCAACACACATGAATCAGGCAAAATTAAATCTTTCCTTAACACTGAACATCAACCATAGTAAGTATATTCAAATGGACAGTATGACATCTCTTATATACACTTATATACATTACTTGATCAGTGCAAATTCTGTTTAGTACACAAATTCATGTAAATCTTCGTATGGGTAGAGCTGTTTTTCCTTATCACTGTTTAAGTATAGTAACTTTTAGGTTCCTGGGTGAGGGATTTTTTTTATATAAAAAATAGCCCTGTGGAAAGCAGCTGCCAGTACTCTGCCTCTTCTTCAGTGCTAATTAGTGCCCAACATCTTTTCTCCTCATGCGATATTTCTTACCTAGGGACCGTGAGTAGAAGTTTCTTGTAATTGTGTACTTGTCTTTTATCAAACAGAAGTTCCATAGGTGTGATGTCGATTGAGCTGTGTGGGAGATTGTTAACAACCTGCTGGAATGGGGTAACTCATTCAATCTACTTGATCCACTTTACATATTTGTGAGGGGTGAAAGACTTGATAACTCTATTAAATTCCTTAAATGTTCTATCTATGGGAATTGCTTCTTTGTGAAAACTGGTTACAAGTATATGGTTCATGTTGTGAGTGTTCATGAACTCCTTCCATCATAAGTTGCCTGTAAAATATGACACATTGTCCATCAACAGTATTTCTGGCTTGCCCACTCTGGGTAGTTAATCCTTTGTATTCTTCTGATGATGGTACTTGCAGTCACTGACCACACACCACACAGCATACAGTTTGACATACTTGGAGAAAATGTCTTATAGCACAACTACATATCGCATACCTCCTTTCCCTTGTAGATACAGTTCAACTGCATCCAAAGAAACTGTCTCCATGGGTCTTTTAGGCAATATCGGGTGTAGTTCAATAAGTTCTGACTTATTTGTATGCTTAGCCTTCTGACACAAACACATGAAGAACTTTTCGTCTCAAATTTTGATAACAACAACAAACACTTATATTACTAAGGCATTTGGAGGTGCCATAATATTCCTAAACACTGTGAGCATGTAATATAAAGTCGTAAATGTGGTCCTCTGGTAAACAAACACTCCACTGGCTCTGCTTTGGTTGGTGTCCATGAAACAATACACCGTGGTAAACACAAAAATTTTTCAACCCGTCATCAGCGTTCTGCAGCAGTTTTAGCCGTATCTTTTGCCACATGGGGTCCCTCTGTTGTAGATGCTTCATGCTTTTACACATCCTCATGTAGTGTGGCTGTTGAGTTTTAGCTTTCTTTAACAGAACCCTGATTTCTGAATTGTTCTCCATGATTTCCAAGAATTTGGCTAGGCCTTGTGGAAGCCTTGATAAGGAATCAGTAATTATGTTGCAATTACATTTGATACACACAATATCAAATACCACCTAGAAATCCTCCTGTGTAACAGTTTACAAGTTATAAGGAAGGACAAAGACTGATGATCACAATACACCTTGGTATGCTTTCCTCACAGGTAATATTCCAACTTTTTGAAAGCCCATATTACTATGAGAGCTTCCAAGTTGGTCGCAGAATATGCTCGTTCACCATCAAGTAGGGTCCTACTAGCAAAAACTAATTACCTTGGGGTAACCTACCTATTTGTGTCAGTGATTTGGAATAAACAAGTGCCCAGACCTTGCGAGGACGCACTGTACACAGACAAAAATCCTGGGTCATGTCAGGATGATGTAAGATGTTGGCATTCAAAAAAGCTTTTTTAATGTTGTCAAAATCAGTTTGGTATTGCTTGGTCTATAATAGGTATGGTTCTTCCATAGAAGATTCAATATCACTATTTAAAAGCTACTGTGGTGTAAATTTTCCAAAGAAAGATACTAATCCATGGTATCCCTTCAACTGTTTCCTGTTTTGAGGTACAGGGCAGTGTCTGATAGCATCGAGGTTCTTAGGGTCTAAAAGTGTGCCTTGAGGTGATATTATGTGACAAAGGAATTTAACCCTTTCCTTACCAAAATAGGACTTCACTAGGTTGGCTGTGAGTCCGTATTCTGAAAAGCTATACAAGACTTGAGCCAAGAGCCTTAAGTGTTCTGACCACATGGGGGTAGTAATCAGTAAATCATCAGCATACATTGAGTCTACTTTACAGTTCAGGTCTTAAGACTTGATCTAAAGCAGAAGTAAATATGTCTGCACTGACGTTTAAACCAAAAGGAAGAACACAGAACTCATATCTTCTGCCCCCACATACAAAGGCAATGTACTTATGGCCATTTTCATGTAGTGTAATTTGGGAGTGTGAAACTGAGAGATCTATTATGGTTAGGTACTTAACGTTATGGAATTTTAGAAGTCGTTCTTCCAGGTTGTCAGGCCGCATCCTGACAGACACAATAAATGTATTTATTCCTTGTGTTGCAGTCACCACAGATGCCTACTACTGCAGCAGCAGCAGCAGCAGCAGCAGCAGCAGCACCACCACCACCACCACAGACAGACCAGCAATGAGGATTGTCGACTCCGGTGTGAAGTCTGTCCAATGCAAGAGTGTTTACAAGGAAGTACCACAGTTGACGACGAACGCATAGGTTTGACCAATGTCCATCAGAGGGCATCAACCAGCAGTAGAGGAAGGGGATGTGGTGATCAATGAACTATTTCCTGGCAATCACGTGTATGCAAATAGTCCCGGCCATTCAGCAGGCAGTTCTCGACTCGCCAAGTGCGGAGAAGATCGACCGATCCAGAGATGTGTCACCTCGAGAAACCTCTCTTCCGCGACTGTGATACATCACTTTCTCATGTTAGGCTATCTACCAGCTGCTAACAGCAGACTTCGACATAGAACAGTTGTACAGGTATAGAGTCGAAAGGAACTCTGATTATAGGAATTAGTTGTTATTAGCTTGATCCGCAGAAGGGATTTTGAACAGTGTGTTACTGTTGGTGGTTTACTATAGTTTCCTTAATAAAAAAAGTTGGCAAAACGAGTTGGTTCTTGCTCTGTAAATTTAGCACCTTGTGCGTCAAGTGTGAGGTGGACACAAAATGGGGCTACAATAAAAAAAAAAAGCATAACATAGTAAGAGCTCCTGCAGTTCTTCCTTTTGCAAGACACATTGACTCATTTGCCTTAGTGGGAATGTTCTCAGGGCCTATATCCTCTTCCTGTGATTGTTCAATTCTCAGTGTGTTTGCAAACATGATGGTAGGATAGAAGAATAGTATTCAAACGTCGCAGTGTATTTTGGTTTGCTTTCGCTGGCGTTTGAATTGACTAGGTCCAGTGAATATTGTTGGTTGTTCACAATGAAATTACACTTCCCCTTACCAATGTCAGTTTGTGGTTGGTACTTCCTAAGGGTGTCCACACTGATAAGACAGTTTACTATTAGCCTTTCAATGATAAGAAAAATGCACTGTAAAGAGAAGCTATCAATTTGCATAGGAATCCATGCCTGCAAATTTATGCCTTTAGACTTACCTCCTACAGCTGTTTGGATTTTACAGTTTTGGACTGAAAGCGTTGGTATGTGTTCTTGTTTTTGTAATTGGTCAAACAGACCCTGTGAAATTATATTTGTGGTAGCTCCAGTGTCTTGATTACTGCCTGTATTGTATCCTCATTTTCATCTACACAGTTGGTAATATCTTACTTACACAAGTATATTTAATATCACCATAGTAGTTGTATCTAGAAAAAAAGCTTTCGGCTCATTGCCCCCATCCCTGTTATGAGCCTATCGAGACCAGTTTGAATTTTCCAAATTACCCTGAGCACTGACCTCCTCATTAGGGATAACCTCAACTACATGCACATTATGCATTTTGTTTCACCAGTTAGTACTTTGTGCGACTCTTGATTCGAAATTTCCTTGTCCCTGGCTGCTATCTGAAATATAATTTTGACTGTAGTGATTATAGTCAGGCAGCAACGGTTTATTTTGTCACCTGGTTGTGTTCACCTTCACCAGTTGCTGTTCAAGTCATTGCCTCCGGTCGGCAGTGCATTGTACTTTTGCTGACTATAACCTCTCTGGCCATTAAATCCTAACCGATTGAAATTGTCCTTGGTTATTTTTACATTCTCACTTGAATTTTTGTCACTTTTCATTACCAAATTGGTTCCTATTGATGTTGCTGAGAGGGGGATACAGCTGCCAAACCTGTTGGTTTTTATTGCCATTTCCACCATGTTGTTTGTTAGTTTGTGTGAGGTCTGTCACTTTGCGGTTGCGCAGGTCTCTCTTTATAGGTAATGTCAATGGAGTCAAGAACTGAGAGGAAATTCTCTATCCATATCATCCTCAGGAGTGGTGATTAATTTCTCATGTATGTTAGCCCCCCCATCCGGTGCGCAGGTCGCCCAATGTGACGTCGAATGTCATAAGACCTGCACCAAGGCGGCCGGACCTGCCCAGTAAGGGGCCCTCCCGGTCAATGACGCCAAACACTCATTTCCATTTCCATAGTCGGCTTTTCAGGTTTTTTTTGGCCATCTATGTGTTATATCCTTTTTTTCCTCTCCAGTAACTGGTGTTATTCAAATACTCCTGAAGTATTTTGTGAGCACTCCGTGTTCACTGCTGAATGGCACAGGGTTAAACAATTCATGCCTCTATCTCTCTTGTACTGCGGTGGACCAGAACATGTCTAGGAATGTCCTTTCAAGCTGTAAATAGGTGAGGCATTGTTCTGCCATGTCAGTGGTCCAAAGCAAAATGTCACCCTGTGTATAATCTACCAAAAAATGTATCCTCTGCGCTTCAGTCCAGTTCCTTGGCGAAATGTTCTGGAAGGCTCTTATGAACACAACTGTGTTCGTTCGCTTAGCATTGGAAGAAAAAAATCGGAAATTGCCTGTGTCATAAGCCTTCATCCACGAGCAAAGTAGAAAGGCATGCAACACCATCCGCTGTCGGCATGGCATTGTTTGATGTAATGGATCGTAATATCTCTGTATGACAGGGACAGAAGTTGGCAGCGCCTGCTGCATGTCATAGTTGCACTCTGCTTCACCTGATACCTTAGGGTTCAAATGTGGATAGATGTTCGGATTATCTATCCTATCTGTTGACACCCGATAGCTTGTGTTTGAATATTCCCTTTCCTTTTCAATGTTATTAATGATATTAGCCCATGATTTTTCCTCCATTGCTTTCAACCTCTGATATATTGCAGCTCTTGGTCCTGCTTTCCATACCTTCATCACTTCCTTGATCACATCTACATAACCCTTGTGTTTCTGGACTACCTTCTGCACCAGGTCTTGGTCTAGTATATCTCCTGGCTGATGTATTTGTAAGATCAGTCATAACACAATTGGAAATAAGGAAGGACTACTGGGTTTAATGTCCCATTGACATCAAGGTCATTAGAGATGGAGCACAACTCCGATTGTGGTGAGGAGGAGGAGGAGGAGGAGGAGGAGGAGGAGGAGGGAAATCGGCCGTTCTCTTTTAAAGGAACTGGTCTGAAGCAATTTATGGAAATCACGGAAAACCTGAATCTGGGTGGACAGATGCGGGTCTGAATCATCATCTGCCTGAATGCGAGTCCAGCATGCTAACCACTGCGCCACCTAGTTCACTCGTAACATGTAATTCTGTACGCACATGGAGACTTGAAAGGCTCACTGTTCATTTTTTTTCCGTGCATGCAACACCTGCTTAACGGCCCACCATACATTTCCACATTAGTCGGCAGTCAGTCACGGCATCTTCCTGTACTCTGCGTGTTAGATAAAGAACAAAACGGTGGAATCCATACCTTGTTCTAGTGGATCCGTTTCCTTCCATTCCTTTTTATAGGTCGTGACTATTGTCCCTCTCACATTCTGCATTAGTTTATCGTGGGGTGTGACATGATTTTTAGAATGGAGTAAAATTCTAGGAATTGGGGAAAAGTATTAAAGTGCTTCAGCATCACATTGTAGCTGTAAGTATTGCTCATTGCCATATTTTGTATTACTTGCATTTAGCCACTTTTGGTAAAGACATGACTTTGTTTTTATCCCAGGTTGTCACTGACTGGTATTATTTCACAGATTCTTTCTATCAAGACTTCACCTGATGATGCAACTTATGTTATGAAACTGGTTGTCTTTCCTGAATAAAGTAACCACACAGATTCAGCGGTGCTCTTAGTCAACATGAAGTTTATTAGCTGTGGTTGTCCATTACATACAATTTTCTGTTTAATAAGTAGTGTTTGTAAAAACTTTGGAGCTATATGCTGGCATCCATGTAGACTGAAATGAATTTATGTGATTAGTACTATTGGTACTGACTGATTAACACAGGCAGTGTAGAGCTTGGCAAACACTATTTGAAATGTGTACGTCAATAGTAGTTGTTAGAAATGCAAAATAAAAGACATTGTGTGTCAGTATGTATACTGTATGGGCAGTACATTACGATAAACAGAAGCAGTATGTTGTGATGCTATCCTACTTGAAATGAATATGCCCGAGTTCTGTAAAGAAAAGGAAAATATTTGTACATACAATTGGCTGGTCTCTTTACTGTGAAAATGATGTATTATGTTGTTTGATATATCAAGTATTTAGTGGAAGTAATATTTGTTTGTGTAATTTTTCCAGTACTTGTAGAGCAAATGAAAGGAAAGAATGTCACCAGAGAGGCATGCCCTCATTAGCATTAATTTATTGATCCATAACATGTCATGTTGCTATATGATAAGGATGGAAAGTTGATTTAGTATTCGTAGTATTCAGAGTCATATGAACAGTAATATTAGCCAATTAAGCAGCTTTTGAATGATTACATTCGTCATGGCACCTCGTAAGTTATAAGTAACTATTCTACTCAGCTTTGAGTATGTCTTTAATCTTTCTCTGTTTTGACAGTTTTCACATGTGGTTTAGACTTGATCCACAATCATACACAGAGGTTGATTTTGTCCTATGTACAGATGTTATCCTAGCCTACTCAAATGTTCTTTAATTGAGAATCTTAAGGATTTGCAAAATCAGACCAGAGTTGTGAAAGAAAACTACTTTATGAGTACTATTTCATTTTCTGCAAAATGTTGTAAGCAATTACTTGTATAAAGATTTTTTACCTGTGATTTTCTCGCCTCACATTCAATGAGGTGACACAAAGGCTCATACTACAAAGAATATATACTGAGAAACTGGGATATAATGATTCCACTTAAAACTAAAAGGCCAAAGGAAGTTCTATGAAGAATGTTGCACTTACCTGAGATGAGATCAACAATCTGCTATCAATTCTGGGGTAGTGTTATGTGGTACAATTTCACATATACATTAAGAAACTCAGATGCTCATTGTGCAACCAGCACAATGACCCAGTGCTGTCACTAACAGTTCAGTGTGCTGGGCATGTGACTTGACTGTCGTGAATATTGGGCGAACTGTCATTATTGATTTGAACTGTATATTTCAAACAACATAAAATAGCTGTGCAGAGACATTAATTATGAAAGTGATTTCAACTCTGTGAACTCATTTATCACAAGCTTATAAAAAGATCCCCCCCCCCCCCCCCCCCGCCACACACACACACACACACACACACACACACACACACACACACACACACACACACACACACAAAAGTGGGTCCATTTCATGTTTTGAATTTATCCTTAGTCACTTCTATTTGTGTGAAAGAGAAAGAATTCTATGTTAACAAATAAGTTTCTTTCAGTACAACTGATGTATGCACTACATTACATACCGTATTTACTCGAATCTAAGCCGCACTTTTTTTCCGGTTTTTGTAATCCAAAAAACCGCCTGCAGCTTAGAATCGAGTGCAAAGTACACGGAAGTTCTGAAAAATGTTGGTAGGTGCCGCCACAACTAACTTCTGCCATCGAATATACACTCCTGTAAATGGAAAAAAGAACACATTGACAACGGTGTGTCAGACCCACCATACTTGCTCCGGACACTGCGAGAGGGCTGTACAAGCAATGATCACACGCACGGCACAGCGGACACACCAGGAACCGCGGTGTTGGCCGTCGAATGGCGCTAGCTGCGCAGCATTTGTGCACCGCCGCCGTCAGTGTCGGCCAGTTTGCCGTGGCATACGGAGCTCCACCGCAGTCTTTAACACTGGTAGCATGCCGCGACAGCGTGGACGTGAACCGTATGTGCAGTTGACGGACTTTGAGCGAGGGCGTATAGTGGGCATGCGGGAGGCCGGGTGGACGTACCGCCGAATTGCTCAACACGTGCGGCGTGAGGTCTCCACAGTACATCGATGTTGTCGCCAGTGGTCGGCGGAAGGTGCACGTGCCCGTCGACCTGGGACCGGACCGCAGCGACGCACGGATGCACGCCAAGACCGTAGGATCCTACGCAGTGCCGTAGGGGACCGCACCGCCACTTCCCAGCAAATTAGGGACACTGTTGCTCCTGGGGTATCGGCGAGGACCATTCGCAACCGTCTCCATGAAGCTGGGCTACGGTCCCGCACACCGTTAGGCCGTCTTCCGCTCACGCCCCAACATCGTGCAGCCCGCCTCCAGTGGTGTCGCGACAGGTGTGAATGGAGGGACGAATGGAGACGTGTCGTCTTCAGCGATGAGAGTCGCTTCTGCCTTGGTGCCAATGATGGTCGTATGCGTGTTTGGCGCCGTGCAGGTGAGCGCCACAATCAGGACTGCATACGACCGAGGCACACAGGGCCAACACCCGGCATCATGGTGTGGGGAGTGATCTCCTACACTGGCCGTACACCACTGGTGATCGTCGAGGGGACACTGAATAGTGAATGGAGGGACGAATGGAGACGTGTCGTCTTCAGCGATGAGAGTCGCTTCTGCCTTGGTGCCAATGATGGTCGTATGCGTGTTTGGCGCCGTGCAGGTGAGCGCCACAATCAGGACTGCATACGACCGAGGCACACAGGGCCAACACCCGGCATCATGGTGTGGGGAGTGATCTCCTACACTGGCCGTACACCACTGGTGATCGTCGAGGGGACACTGAATAGTGCACGGTACATCCAAACCGTCATCGAACCCATCGTTCTACCATTCCTAGACCGGCAAGGGAACTTGCTGTTCCAACAGGACAATGCACGTCGGCATGTATCCCGTGCCACCCAACGTGCTCTAGAAGGTGTAAGTCAACTACCCTGGCCAGCAAGATCTCCGGATCTGTCCCCCACTGAGTATGTTTGGGACTGGATGAAGCGTCGTCTCACGCGGTCTGCACGTCCAGCACGAACGCTGGTCCAACTGAGGTGCCAGGTGGAAATGGCATGGCAAGCCGTTCCACAGGACTACATCCAGCATCTCTACGATCGTCTCCATGGGAGAATAGCAGCCTGCATTGCTGCGAAAGGTGGATATACACTGTACTAGTGCCGGCATTGTGCATGCTCTGTTGCCTGTGTCTATGTGCCTGTGGTTCTGTCAGTGTGATCATGTGATGTATGTGACCCCAGGAATGTGTCAATAAAGTTTCCCCTTCCTGGGACAATGAATTCACGGTGTTCTTATTTCAATTTCCAGGAGTGTATGTAGCGCTACAACAGGCATGTTCTTCAGGCACAAAGATAAATACTAGCGCCAAAACCTCTTCGTCAGTAAATAAATTTAAAAAAAAAACGTGGAAAACGAGCTTCTTTCTCCGCCCCGAGTTTCGACCACTGCACTTTCATACATTATCCAACGAAATAAATAGAAATTTCGTATTGTTCATCTTCTAGCAGCATTTCAATGTACTACGAAAATCCGACTGGCAAGACTGTTTGGGATGTTTGTCAATATGGGAAACTCTACGTCCTGAATTTTTTCCTACCTGTGAGAAGAGATGGTTGCTACTAGGAACTTTTATGAATTGTGAATCACATGCAGTATTCTCTTCACAATAAGAATAATACGAATATAAACATTTTGCCATGTATTCTTTCGTGTTTGCTGCTGTCTCATTTAAATCCTGTCTGCCTAACAGACAACAGCAAACACGGAAGAATACACATATCATGTCATATTCGTCATATTCGTATTATTCTTATGCCTAATAGTGATACAGTCAGAAATGAAGCACGACAATTGACTAGATTTTTAAATCTAAGATGATTCTAATTTCTGTGCAGAATATAATGTACTAAAGAGGCGTCTGCAAAGATTTTCAAATGGTGAAAAATGTTCGCTAAACTCTCGTTCAGAACATCTTCCATCATATGCAGTCTATTATTTGGTTCTTGTTGATCATTATCAAATAAAGCAGCAGTGTAAGTAACCTCGGACAAGAGCAAGCCACTCCGCGAGCGGCGACAGGCCGTAAACACTCATTATCAGAATGCGACAAACAATGCAAGACACAGTACAGTAATGCATTTTCAGCTTAGAGTGACGTAAACACATAGCGGCACTTATCAGATCAAAGAAAAATAAGCAATCAATTCAAACCAGACGAAGCACGTCAAAAAGGAAGGGTATCCGTATAAATACGGACGGAGTGCCTGATGCATAGCAATGGCTACCTGTAAAGCTTAACTGCTAAGCTTACGACTCGAACCAAACTACTGTAGCTGTATCGTCATTCATTCGACCTAAATTGTGTCTCGTATTATAATGGACCAACATTGTTTCGATTTGGAGGTGCGGCCTAAAACTTTTATCTCCCCTTGAATTTTGAGTCTCAAATTTCGGGTGCGGCTTAGATTCGGGAATTTTTTTTTTTCCTTTATTTCGAGTCTCATTTTTAAGGTGCGGCTTAGATTCGAGTGCGGCTTAGATTCGAGTAAATACGGTAGTAGTGATTTTGTTGTAAAATATTTTCATATAACCTGGTGACAATTGGCTATTTGATGGCATCATGAGCTACAACCCTGCTCTTCAGTCATCAACCTTTTTCCAGGTCCTGACTACTGAGATGGGTCCTCAAGATAACCAACAACTTGCCCTTGGGTTCATCATATCCTGTCATCTCCAACAAAATCATGCACCCATCATCACTCTCAACACCTCGTGATTTTTTTATATGACCTTTCAATGAACTGGTTCATTGAGATCCACACTCATCAAAACCTGTAATCTATTCTGTTTTGTTCCCATTGTTAAATGCTGCATTACATCATAACCCTGTAAAATGATAAGACTATGATCAGGCCTTCAGATGTTTTCAGGTTTTTCTGTCAACTATGCCCAAATGCATGCATTTTCATTTCTACTAGTTGAGCCAGAAATCAAAAGTTCTTTACAAAGGTCGATTATCACTGCTGTTATCATGGACATCATTTTGTTGCACTGAAACTATACATTAACACAGTCTTGTGTCACCAAATTTATCCCCTCTTCAATGATGACTTTTGGATCTGGTCAGTCACTTCAATGAAGATAGCAGGGATATGATATTTTAAAAGTATTAAAAACACAGGATAACATGATTTTAGAACATTAATTCTAAAACTGTTTTTTGTGACTGTATTATACTCTTGCTGTCATCAGTGTGACACAGCCTCACTTTGGTAACATTTTACTTTCAATTTTAAATATATATAAAATCCAGGCATGTATGAATATAAATGTAGCATTACAGATGGATGGCAGTGTGAATGTTTTGTCTTGTTAATAGCAGATTCTTTATGCAAACAATATGTGGGCAACGATTAGGAGAGAAGGTGCCATTGCAGTTTTGCCATTTTCCCCTCACAGCTTTACTTATGTCAGTACCTCATCTTCAACCTTCGAAACTTTACATAAGTTCTACTGCACTCCTTGTGGGGGTAGCACTCCTGGAAGAAAGGATATTGTGGAGATGTGGCTTAGCCAAAGCCTGGGGGATTGTTTCAAGAATGAATTTTCTTCTGTCAAGGAGGTAGTAGAAGAGATACTGGTGGAACTCAGTCAGTGGACCTCATGAAAGACAAAGGTTCCAAATTCAAATCCCAGCATGATACACAGTTTTAATCCACCAGGAAGTTTCAAATCAGCACACTTTTGGTGCAGAATGTAATTCGTTCTGATCCTTAACTGTCATCTGAAAACCACTCCAAGGTCCTCACTTTTTGAGGGATTTCAAGTTCACATTAAATGTGCAATTTGTCATTAATTCTTTTGACAATGGAGTTGGTTATGAATCATCAACAGGGTTAGCTGGGGGGAATATTTCTCCAAAATAAATGGAGGGGAATGTTTCTTCAAAATAAATTTGTCCAATGACCACCTGGAGCCTAATAAAATGTACTGGTGATAAACACATCATTCAGCCTATATCAGTTTGAGCACCTCCCTTTTAGTGTAGAGCAGTGCACCTGCAATGTTTTAAAGATATTTAGAACAGATCGTGCAAATGATTTCATCCTGCACAAATTACTTACACAATGGTAACGTAATAGGTTCACCATTCAGAATTATATCATAATGTTATTCATGAAGCTGAAGCACACAGACTTTAAATGCCACTTATGAAAATATTAGTATTCAGATGAAGGTCAAACATTTAGATCATATTATACTGAAAACAGCATTAAACTGTTGCTATCAGTAGGCTACCAAAGCTGTAAAGTTAATAAGATACTAATCTTTTTGAGAAAAATTAAATACTATCGAAATTCATTTGACTAGTGGCAAAAATCACGAACCTGTTAAATAGATTGTCATATTTGAGTGTCAACTTGAAAAAGATATCCTGACACAAACTGTCTGACAGAAAAAAATTAAAATTGAGATCATGGTCAGACCTGGAATGTTTACTCCTGTGAAACAGTTTGTGCTACAGCAGATGCCTTGCAGCATGGTGTCGCAGCTACCTATTGTGATCACCTCCAAAAGTTTAACATCTGCACAACAAAATTATTTGCAGATCAAAAAAGAGGCCTGGGATGATGGATATGCAATTAAAGAAATCCACTTTGTGAACTGTGGCGTATAAAATTTGTTTCTGTATAAGACACACACTTTAGCTTCCAGAAAAACAATGCAAACATCAGAGAGAGAGAGAGAGAGAGAGAGAGAGAGAGAGAGAGAGAGAGAGACTTTTTTCTAAGTGTATACCTCTGTGAGATTCATTACAAACCCACAACACAGCATACAGATGATGCACTATTATATTTCCCCATGGGCACAAGTGTAGCTTTAAACATGACAGAGGAAGTATACTTTCAAATAGATATGCCCGTACAAGAAAGGATAGAGAACATTTGAGTTACACTGGAGCATGCAGCTGTGGCTACAGGAACAAACAGGAATGAATCTAATAAAATGGGAAGTAGGAACATGGTATTTATAGCACAGCCAAGTGAAGTGTATTACAGTTTAAATCTGTATTGTGTGGATATAGTTCAGAAGCTAATGAAACAAAATGACTACTGACTAAAATGAGTATAGTTTCACCAAAAATAATGGAATGTCTATTCCTATTTCCTATACACAAAGCAGAAGTTACAAATATAATCAGATCACTTCTCACAGTATCTAGTTAAGTCTCTGACATTCCTATTAAACTTGGTAATGGAGAAGGGGCTGTTTCCCACATGTTTGAGAAAGAGTAAAGTAGTGTCAGTTTACAAATGCAGTGACAAGGGGGATCCTGGAAACTACAGACCTATAACAATTACACCGACCTTATCAAAAATTGTGAAATAGCTATTAGAAACAGAGTTACAATTTAATAGAAAAACAAAATATTCTGGATGAGGCACAGTATGGATTTAGGAAAGAGAAGTCTATAAAAACAACAGTGACAAGTTTCTTTACACATATAATCAGAGCTTTGGAAGAATAAAATAAAGTTTGTAGAATATTTCTTGAGCTCTCAAAAGCCTTTGACTTTGTATGCCATACTAATCTGTTATAACAATGAAACAGTCAATTTTTGACAATGTAATGTAACTGGATAGATTAAAAAAAAAAGTTTATTCCCCAAGCAGCAGCAGAACACACACATAAAAGGAGGTCATAATTAGGCAAGCTTTCAGAGCCAGTGGCTTCTTCCTCAGGCAGAAGGGTTGAAGGGGAAGGAAGAAGGGTGAAGGAAAAGGACTGGAGAGGTCTAGGAAAAGGGGTAGATTTTGGAGAAGTCACCAAGTCACCCAGAACCACCGGTCATGGTAGACCTACCAGACAGGTCGAAAAGGAAAGACCTCACTCTTGTTTTCACATCATGCAGAGGTTGTTGATGGAATTCAGATTTTCAGAGCTTCAACATTAACTGGTCTGAGAATTTACATGCCATGATAAATGAAGTGTCTCAGTATAAACCTCCCCATCGTGCACAGACTGTAACAGCCAGTTGCAATAATGATGTTGAGCAACAGTATCTGAATTCCTCAGTTGATGCACTGCTATTATTTTGTACAGTGTAAATTTCAGTTTGTGCACTACTCTGTGGGCAGATGCTCTTGACACATAACTCTGAAGTGCCAAAAGGAACAGAGATTTTCTTACACTTCTTTCCAAAATGTCCCCTACCTATTCTAATTTAGTTTTGGTTAAAACACTAGGTTCTCTAGGCTTTCATTAGTGAAGCACAGAGCCAGTCTCTTGAAACTCCTTCACTAATCTGCATATCATCGAATCACTGGGAATGCACAATGTAAAATTTTCATATGAATTCCAGCCGACATTCCACATATGATTCTATTATTGCAAAGTTCAACACAACAAACACTCATTGATTCTTTATGTATACCACACTGAATGGAAAGTTGACAGGAAACTCAAAACGAAACAGCCAAACACTCAGTTACACAGTATAGACAACACATGTATGGTGTTTCCATCTGAAGACCAGGCAGGAAAAGCCCCGGACATGGTGCAATTGCAATAACAGTATCTAGAAACAATATTTGAAGCAATTAAACTTGACAAAAAAAAAACTCAAAAGAAGTCACTAGTACACTCAGTCGCACGGTGTAGGCAGCACGCATGAACTATTGGTGTCTGTGAACTACATACAGCAACAACCAGCAGATGCAGTGGCAACAGCCAGCAAATGTGCCGCGTGACCTGCGGACACCTTCCAGACATCTTTCATGAGGCACCCTGTATGTGGGGTAAGGCAGCAAATGTGCATATGGGCAAATTGAAAAAAAAAAAAAAAAAAAAAGTAACAGTCTGATTTATTGGAGGCTGTCATCAAGAAAGTCCTGTAAAAATAAATGTGAAGAATATAAAATTATGACCATGTCCTCTACGTATACATTTGAAACTATAATGTATCTCAAACTGAATTGTACACTGAGGACTAGACAATTACAGCACAAGAATAGTACCTGACTACAACTGGCTGATGAAGACCCTACTAAAGCAGGATGCTTATGATGCAACAGATTAGCAAGCAGTTTAAAAAATATAAAAACAGTATCAGTTTTCAAAACAAAATTAAGAGACTACTTAAGAACAGCATATTTTTATAGTGTTAAAGATTCTTCTGAGGTCACTCCAAAAGAATTAGTTCTGCAGTTATTGCTTTAGTACTGCAAAATATTTCTGTGATACAGACACCGTGTAAATTAAAAGTAAACTTGAAAAGTTTTCTTATGTCTCATCTATTGCTGCAGAAACTGAAATTGGTTGCATACACATAGTAAATCAAATGTTTTCATTAATTATTTTACATATATGTGTAAGTCTATTCTAAAATAACAATATAAAAGCTCAAATTGCAATTTGCACTGTAGCTGCAATTGTAAATGCAAACCAATGTATCCAATAATGCTCCAAAAACAGTGAGGAATAAGTAAATAAATAAACAATGATATTCATTGAGAAGTAATGCACTATGTGCAGAATGGTTGACCCGTGCCCTACCAACCACAGACGCCCTAACCAGAAATTATTTCATCTCCGTCATGTGCTCAGGACAATACACACAACATTGCTGCTTTGAACTGCAAAAGGTGAACTTTGTTCAAAGTACCCATGGAACTGCCAGACAAAGGCACTGACACTCTTCACAGGGGAATGGCTTGTGTGACACATCATATTAGTGCTCTATGTACTGGTCGGGCATTGACACTGACATCAGAACATCTCATTTGCATGCACATGCATTGTACAGGTCAGCATGCAGCTCTAGCACTATACTTTTTACTGTGGGCCACTTGCCTGCAACCCTGAGAACTGTGTCCATTAAGATTTTATGGGTTACTTCCTGAGTTCAGCGAAGCTAGTGATGGTACAAATCCTGTAAAAATTACCGTAACTGGTTAACATGTGGTCCACTACCACAGAAGTCACAGTGTGGACTTTGGTGAAAATATGGGCTCAAAAAGTGATCACTGCTGACAATAACTCACACTTTACTTTGGGGCACTTTAAAAATTTCTTCAGCCAAAAGAACATGAAATATATACTGGCCCCACTTTTCAATCTGCAACAGATAAAACAGATAGTTCACACTTTCAAAGCTCATACAAAGAAGAATTTGGAGGAGTCCTCCTTAAGAGTCTACTCTCACATTATTTTCGAATACATATAGGTCCACATCCACCCTGAGAAAGGCCTCCACTGCCACAACCCTGGACCTCCTCCATTTGCTCTGCCTCATTCCAGAGGCTAAGCAACACCCGTATCAAACCCAGTACAGTCTGGATGCCCCTAGTTAGGTGTGAATCCGTTCCCGGTCAGTCGTCAGTGAGGGTCAACATGACACACATGCATCATATGTTTACTGTCGATGCTGAGGGCTCAGAACTCTCCCACCATAGGAATCACCTATGCCCACAATGGACACAGAATCAGCAGACACCACTGCAGCTGCAGATGCGGTAGTGGTGTTCGGTGCAGCTAGTCACTACCACTGCCATAGCCATTGTTGCTGACCCCCGCAGTCACCATCACTTGCACCAGACAACAATTACGCAAGCTACAAAATGAGGCAATCCAATATGCAATATGACATGTTATGTCATTTGATTTTGATGTGGAAGCAACCCACATTGGTGGAGCACACACAAAACTAGTTGACATGACTCTCAGTTGTGATTGATCTCACTTAAAATCCAGAAAAGTTTCTTCTGAATACTTCTCAAGCTGAATCATATACTACTCTGCAACCCCCAAAAGTTGTCGAAATACTATCCTGTGTTTATTACTTTGCAATCATTATTTATATACATAGGTGTCCAAAATTAAAGCAACAAATTGCTGTTTTCCAATCCTGTGTCTGATTCACGATATTCATACAAACTGTCAAAAGATGTCTGTATGATCGTGTTTTGCAACAGAAGATAGCATCCCAGTCAACGGTTACCCACACCTACAATGATGTCAGGGCACCTATCAAATGTTTGCCAGGTAGACCCAAATGCACAGTTGCTGTGTACACAGTCACAGATGGTGCAGTATGGCACAGAGAAGACACCTACCAGACTCTCTGTGGTGGGAGGCCATCGGAAGACTGGATACAAGACAGTCACAGACAGATGTGACCCGATGGCTTAATGTGAATCGTTCTTATGTTTCTCAGATGTGGTGACAGTTTATGGAGACCGAAACTGTACCCGAAGACCAGTACAGAGCCGACAACATGAGAGATCAGAAAGAGAGGACTGTTATTCGGCTGTAAGGGCATGACAGTACTGCCTAACTTTGCACGGCAGCTGGCCTCTGACATTGCGGTATCCACTGGATATGTTGTATTGAAGAAAACGGTGTACAGAAGGCTTCGGCAAAGTGGCTTTTATTGTTGGAGACTTGCTCTATGTGTGCATCTGACGCATCTTCTCAAAAGGACAACTTCACTCTAGATGTTCCAACATGCCACCTGCATGGTCAAACAGTGAGCCAATGTTCTTTTCACAGATAAGTCCCAATTTTATATTCTCAACAGATTTGCATCTGGAGGGAACGTGGAACATGATTTCAGAATCCAAATATTGTGGAAAGAGACCGATATTGAGGAGGATACCTTATGGTGTGGTCAGGGATTAAGTTGCCAATTCATCCGTACAATTTCATGAAGAGTAGTTGGAGTAGTCAAGGTTTAACTGCTGTCAGGTATTGTAACATGTGCGGTTGTTGCGTGGTGCTGTCAGCTCAGACTTGGTACTGATTGGCAATAATGCTTGACCTCATACAACATAGGTTGTTGATGTTTTCTTGGAACAGAGAAGATATTGCACATATGGTGTGGTTTGCTCACTCCCTCAATTTGAGTCCCATAGAGTATGTCTGGGATGCACAAGGGAGACGGAGAGCGGTTGGTGGGTGCTGACATGACGCAATCCGAGACCTGCGAGCAGCTCTGCAGGAAGAATGGGTGTTATTGCCTCCGTATGAGATGAATGACATCATTCACAGCATGCCCTGTACTTGTCAGGTCTGTATTGCTGCCAGAGGTTGTCACATCTTTTACTGAGCACATTAAGTTGGGAAAAAAGAAAGAACATTTTTGTCTACTCTTATGTATGTTGCAGTTGTTTACATTCTTGCTCTTGACATTGTTTCTACTTTACTATTACCTGCTTATACTATTTTGTGGCAAAATAAATGCAACCTTACAAAATTACCATTTGTTGCTTTAATTTTGGACACTAGTGTATTAGGTTTTTGCATAAATTTCTAGCATTTTCGTTTTTTATGTTATTATTCAGGTTGCCATGGATTTATTTATCAACTGTCATTTTTTATTTGTAGTTCACTGTTGTCATTTGAGTTTACATATTTTCATTTAGATATAGTGAGTGGTGCTGGGGACTCTGGAAAGTGGAGTGCCAAGTGGAGAAATCAGAACATTTATGACATATCCTTCTGTTTGAGTTCAATAGAGGGGTTACGGCAGCAGAGGCAGCCAGAAACATTTTCGTCGTCTGTGGGGATAATGCCATTGGACAGAGCATGACAAGAAAATGGTTTTCTCATTTTAAGGAGGATTGTTTTGACATGATTGGTTCTCCACGTTCAGGAAGAATTTTGTGGTTTGAAGGAGCTCATTTACAAGCATTAATAAACAATGATCCAGTCAGAGTACTTTAGAATTGCCAAATGAGATGAAACTGTGATCATTCCATAATTCTGTGACACTGCATGCAATGAGGAAGACTGCAAAATTGGGTGTATGGGTACCGCATGCTCTAAGCCAAAATCATAAAAATCAGCGGGTGGCCATATGTGCATTTCTGCTTACTCTTCATCAATTGTCTTGCGAACAACACTGACCATTCCTGTATCATTACTGGTGATGAGAAATGACATCTTTATGCTAATATAAAGAAAAGAAAGGAATGGTCAAGCCGAAGAAAAGCAGCAACTTGCCATACAAAGACCTGTGCACAGCCATGAAAGATAATTATGCATCTGGTAGAACAGTGACAGTGTGGTGTACAATGAATATATTCACGAGGTGTAACCATCACTGCTGACAATTACTGCCAACGTTCGAGAAATTTTGCAAATGCAGTCCAAGAATAATGACCTGGAAGACTATGTGAAATGATGCTTCTCCACAACAACGCCCACCCACATCCTCACCAACTTATCTCATTGTAATGAGGACCTTCTGAGCAAGAGAAACACCAAGTCAAAAATTTGCGTCCTGCTTTGTCAGAGTATCTGATATTAGTTGCTCCAAAAAGTAGTTACTGCACTCATTCTACATAATTTGTGAAATTTTTTTGCGTTGAAAGACCTCACAAGAAACTAACAGCTGAACTACGTTTGATATTTATAGCATTAGCATTATATGGGTGCACCAAGTACTTCAGTTTCTTTTCCAGTTTTTTGGGCATTAAATAATGATTAACCACAATAAAATCTTCTTCAGAAGATCTCATGATTACAACTTAACCAGAGTTGTTATTTTTCATATGAAGAGATGCATCTCTTATCGTATTTCATACTGTACTGTGCCACTGGAAGCACTACTATGGCACTGATAAGGGTTGTGTTGTATGACCTTTCTTGCAGTGCCGTATTGTCTCAGTGTGAACTGTGCTTTATAGGTAATCACGTTAAATGATTTACAACTGTGACACACCCCGTATCTGCAATGTCACTGCCTGTTTCAAAGACTTGTCGAGTCCAGCACACGACAAGATGTGCCCAGCAACAGGAAGCCCCATACTATGCCTAGCGCATCATCTAACTGCCTCAGAGATTGATATGCATGGCACTCTCATCCTTTGTGGTAACCAAGTGACCATGTCAAAGCCACCACAGAGAAGAGAGTACGCCACTTCTTCAGCTATTCAGACTCTAGCAAACTGGCAGCTTCTGATCCTACCAGACTGCTTGGACATGGACTGTATCTGAATGCTGTACGCTGTGCAGCAGAGCTGCCAAATAATGTTGGCACATCAGCTGACTGGGGGACGACCTTACCGTCAGTCTTTGCTAAACCACTGCCACTGACGATCCAATATTAGGGCACCTTATTAGAAGGTATACTGTCCAGAGGAATACGACTCTGTTGCTTCGATTATCCTACAGAGAAGACATGGGTGTAAGTAAAGCATTATAACCACAATTAAGAATTCAAATAGCTTGTCCTGGAAAAAGGAAAAAAGTGTGCCAATGAAACGGTTTCATCAGTAAGTTTTTTACATATCTGATTAAGCAGGATCAGGATGTGAATGGCATGTTTAGGAATCTGGATCTACGTTGGGAGCAGTTACAGAGCATTTCCCTGGACTCAGACCAAGAAATTTTGACCATTTGGTCCACAATCTTGTTAATGAACCATTTCTGTAATCACTGAGGCACATTCTCTTGTCTGAAGTAGGTTACAAAAATTTTCTCTCTACAAAGCTGAAAATGTTCTGTCTGCCACAGGACAGTAAAGTTCTAGGTTTTCTCTCAGCTTGTTGTCACGGTGATGCAGCACTCTGGTCACATTGGCTAAGATTTGTGACTCTACACTTGGTCATAACTCATTAAAATACACAGTTCTGTCATGGAGCCCTTCTCTATGATTATATGATGGCACAGAGATGGCAAATCTGGGCAGACAGTTGCCATAGTATCAGCAAAATGTTCCAACACTGTCTCACAGTGTCTCCTGTTCAGCTTCTGTATGTGACTGGTTGCTTTTTCTGTTATTTCTTCTGATAAATTTTCACACTTACACTGAACTACTGGAATTGTTAATCTGTTCCAGGAACTCTCGCCATGACCTACTACTGTATGCAGCTTCTTGGCCTTTGCCCTCAGATGGTAAAAGGCTGCTTGGTTCTCTTCAGTTTGTGACTGTTCAAATGCTGACAAAGCCACATGCCTGGTCTTTATTGTAGAAATGCACTTTTCATTCTAACATGGAACAGGCTGTTTTTATAACTGGATGTAAAACTGTGGAATGGCTAAAACAGCCGAGTTTCCTGGACACTGCTGTGGTGTTTAAATACAGTCACTACTGATAGATTTGCTGGGTGTTCCAGATTTGGAGGTGGTTATTGCAGTATAAGTTATCAACCACATACCAATTGCTCTCTGATACAATTCATAATTCATTACTCCATGGGCAGGTCTCCTTCGGACTCATCAGCTAAGTATACATAACTGAGATGGTCTAGTGTTTCTGTTAATTTATTTTGTATTTCCAGCTACAGCGATGTTGGTGGTGATGGGAATTTTTGCATGTGGATAACTGTGCATTGTGCTGCTCTTTGCTGCATTCAGCATGTGGTTAGTGGTGGTTTTGGTACTTTTTATGCTAGTCTGGTTGCAGCTGCAGAGGAAGTAATTATTGTTTCACAGCTGCACTTGCAGTTCTGTGTACTTGTGCTTATGCTGTTGTTTTGTATCTGAGTTCACATGTTGAGTTTAACCACTTACCAGCAAAAACTTTTCAATTAAGTGTCATGCACCTTTACCCGTGAAAGTGTTAGTTAACTACCCTGGTCTTTTGGCATTTTTTTCAGTGGAGGGGGAGTTACAAAATTTACATATACAAGGTGTTAGGGGCATAAGTGTGTATATTTTTATTGATGTTTGACGACAGTGTACTTAACAACATTACATAAGTAGTTACTTAATTTGCAGACTAATGATTGTAATTGTTATGAGTAGTATGTTTTTCGGTTGGTTAGTAAGTACAAGTACACATGGTACAAGCAGCAGGGAAGATGCAGACAAAAAACAACTAACACACTGAAGAAGGCACATATTAAGATACAAATGATGACAGCATCTTTACCTATACCTCTGATACCCAGTATATTGCTTCGGCTATGTTATATTGGCTGTAACTTATTTGACAATCTGATGAATCTTGTGTAGAAATAACCAAACATTAGAAATTGTAGGCATAAGTGATAGGACTGGAATTAAAGTATGTATCATTCACAAGCTGCGACATTGTTATGAATAAAACAGTGACTTGTATATACAATAAGTTTCCTTTAATTTACGTTTATGGTCACAAACTGTTTTGTTGTTTGTGACCATAGATGTAAATTAAAGGAAACATATGTATCATTGGTCTGCATGAGTATTTAAGTATGAAATGTAAGTTGTGATGACAGATTCCCTCAGGCCTACTTCAATATTGTTTCACATAGTGTTTCCAAGTTTTCTTTTGCAGTTACATAGAATATGCATAGGACATAGTAGTCAAGGAACTTTTAATTCTGCACATTAGGTTACACATGTACTGAAAAGAGCTGTTATGTAACAAGGAGAGCGAAGTTGGAGTATAGTTTGAAAATGATGAGTGCATGTGGATAGATTGACAGAAATGACGATGAGAAGCTAATGCATTAGGGGAGGGGTTGATTAAATTACACTGCTAACCAAGTAGAAAGAAATAGAACCCCCCCCCCTCCCCCCCTGGACAAAAAATAAATCTTATTAAACAATATATTCTATTTAAAATGAATTTTCAACCTGTAGTGTAGTCGGCATCGATCTGTAACTTCCTAGCACATTAAAACTGTGTGGGCTGGACTGGGACCCAAAGGTGAAGCCTTTGCCTGTCATGTACACGTTCCCTACTGACTGAGTTACCTAAATATGATTCACGACCTTCACAGCTTTACTTCTGCCACTATGTTTTCTCCTACCTTCCAAACTTCAGTAGTGCTTGTTCTGCAAGTTATGCTTGAGAACTTAATATGGAGTAAATGCCATTACTGAAAAATTGCTTTGACACAGCATAGGGGATTGTTTTAGAATTAATTTTCACACTTCAAGTGAGAATACACTTACATGGACTTTCCTGGTAGTTTAAAACTCTACGTCAGACTAGGACTTGAACCTGGGACCCTGGAAAAGAGCAAGTGTCAGAAATATAGGTGTGAGGGTCATTAGTCATACTTGGACAGCTCAGTCAGTAGAGTACATGCCCACAAAGGGCAAAGTTACAGGTTTATGTCTCAATCTGGTGCACAGTTTTAATCTACCAGTACATTTCAACTTTGCTTAGGCTTCAAATATCTCTCTATAGCTCTGAAATGCAGAATATCCTCCCTTAATTGACACCACTGTTCCAAAAGTGGCATCCTGCCATATATCTGAACTATGAAGTATCATCATTGTTCGTTGTTATTTCATTCTTAGTTCCAAACCTTTGAAATATGGGCCACTGTTGTCTGTGATCTGTTCCATGATCCACTCACTATTGTCAGAGGCGTATCTTAACCGACTAGAGGTAGGGCCTTTGTGAAACAAACGCTAGCACATGTCAACTTTGATAATATCATTGCACTATGGTCTGCAACCAATTACCCACCTATCAGGTAATTGTCAAATCAGTTAAGATGATCACCCAGTGGCAGAATAGACTGTTCAGCACAATGTAAACAACTAAAATGGCTGCTTTCACAACACCTGCTGTCTGCAATTCAGAGAAACTGTGTTTCTGGACACAGAGCTGAGGACTGCTCCTCTAACACATCCTTCAGTCCCACAATATTTTCAATCGAGTCCCGAATAATAGATGTCCTAAAATCTGTCTTCATCCACAACATCTTCGTCCTGCCCTCCGTCATCTATTTCTTACTATTACACATACCTAAGAACACATCTCATATCTGATAGAATATGTTCTCATCCCACCTCCACACTGATAATGCTCCTATTGCCACCTTCTTTGTTGTCACCCTGTTAACATTCCTGCATGCAACAAATCACTATCCAGACAGAATACGAGGAAACCATCCCTGCCTTACTCCTCTTTCATCCCTATGTGTTACTTCCAGTTTAGGCATGCATGCACCATCCCCCCCCCCCCCACACACAACACACACACACACACACACACACACACACACACACACACACACACGCAGTAGGCAGAAAAGATTGCTGACAAGTCACTAAAATAATATTTGTCCATAATTTGAGAAACATGAAGGTAATCCTGAAAGTAATGGCCATTTAGCTTCAATAAACTTTATTAATAAAAAATAAATGTCACTTACAAAACTGATGCTTATTTTAAGGCTCAAATATGGAGCAAGCAGCACTTGCATGCTCTGCTACAACCTCTGTGTAGCACGCTAGGATGTCACTGCTGTGCAACAGAAGGTGGATGCTTACGCTAAATCTCTCTTGTCTGTGATGAACTGTAGGTAAGTTGAAATGCCTTACACAGACAAATGGGCAAAAGTGGGCAACTATGAAAAATGTCTGACAAAACCACAAAACAGTTTTGTGGTGAGCAAAGATATTTTCATACAATACCAAATATATAATGTGCAAATGGGCAGCAACATGGAAGAAAAGAAAATCTAAATTATTTGTAAATAAACGCATTACTGTTGAGGTCTTCAGTCCAAAGACTGGTTTGCTGCAGTTCTCCATGTTAGTTTATTGTTTAGAAGTACCTTCATCTCTACATACAAGTGAGGTGTCAAAATTCATGGGAAAGCAATATGTAAGTATACAGATGGCAGTAGTATCGCATACACAAGTTATAAAAGGGCAGTGCATTGGAGGAGCTATCATTTCACAACGCAATGACAATGCCTCCGCTGCTCGACTTGCTGTGGCTCACTTTGTTACCATCGCTCGCGCACGCCAACACCACTAGCCAAACGCCATGTCAGGACGCAGAAAGGGAGGCAAGCTGGCTGCCATGGCCAAGCTCCTGCTCACGCTGATGGGAGATGGCCAGGGCAACAGGAAGAGGCGAAGCAGACAGCAGCACAAGAGGCAGTGTTACCGCTGCCAGAAGGTCGGGCACGTCACCAGGACGTGCAGGGACACAGTCGCATGTTTGAAGTGCGCCAAGGCTCATGACACACGAGACTGTGACAAACGGCGACACATCGCGCCTAAGTGTGCGAATTGCGGTGGCGCGCACACTGCAAACTCGTGCAGCTGTGCATACTTGAAGAAGCAGACACCCACCACTGCAAGGGAGAAAGCGGTGCACAGAGAAGAGGTTGCGGCCCCACAATCTCACTCCACAGGGGAAACAGACCGCGCCACCAAGAAGTCGGCGAGGCTGGAGTCCCGGCCAGCACCACCACTGATGACGCAGTGACTGCTCTCAAAATGGCAATGGAGGAAGAGAGTGCAGCTATGCAGAAGGAGCTCGTTGTCGTTCATCAGCAGCTTCCACAGCTGTGAGAAGAACTCAGGACGGTGCTGAAGAAGACACTCGCTCCCAACGCCACCTCTATGGTGGGTCGACAAGCAGGGGCGGATGTGGTGACACAGATGGATGTTCCACCGCAAACGGACGTACCAACTCAAATAGATCTCCCTCCGGAACCTGTAGCAATACAGGAAATTGCGGAGATGCCCACTGACGTGGCACTGTCCTCTCCTTCCCCACCTACCAACAGGGAGATAAAGCAGCAGGGGAAACAAGAGGAAGAGGCTGGGAAGCTACATACAGACATCATTCCATTCCCAGACAGCACCAACATGCCGCAGGTGCTGAAGAAGATCGCCACCATGCTGCGGGAAGGGCGCTACAACGCCCACAAGAATACCTACCTCTTTTCATATGTCGAAGGGAAACGGAAGCCATCACTTCTTCATAGGCTGTTCAAGCTACGTGGCGGACATCGGGTGATCGTGCTTGAATTCTCCACAAAGAAGGACCTGCATATCATCAATGCAAACCCTGTCTTCACGCCGTGCGACTGGGACTACATCCTGGAAGATGCAGTTGTGCAGCTACGGAAGAAGGTTTGCGACAGCGAGCGGAAGCTGACAGCAGAGTTGGAAACAGCATTACACAACACCACGCGTGAAGGAAAGAAGAACCAAAACCACAACTCCTACTGCTAGCATGCCTGCAGCTAGGAATAGCCAATGGAATGCACAAGTAGAGATCACAAAGTCAGGCAACATCAACCCATCCTGCAAGGAACTAGGAGGAAAAGCTGTCATAAGCTAAAACTCCTTCACCTCGGGAAAAGGCCAAGACCCGTCTGTAAAGCGTCAGTATCAGCGGAGCTATCATTTGCACTCAGGTAATCCATGCGAAAAGGTTTCCGACAAGATTATGGCCGCACAATGAGAATGAACAGACTTTGTAGATGGAGCAAGACGCGTGGGACATTCCATTTTGGAAACACTAGGCAACTAATATTCAGAGATCCTTACTGCCAAGAGTAAGCCGAGAACACCAAACTTCAGGCATTATTTCTCATAAAGGACAATGGCCAAGAGCTTTGAAGTATGTTTCACACAGAGTTGCTTGTCTGGTAGCACTGACAGCTCTACACAGTCCCAGAAATCAATGTTGGATGTACGATGGACATATCTGTAAGGCGAAATTTGGCTTTAACATGCTATGACAGCAGACGACTTGTGTGAGTGCCTTTGTAACCAGCACGACATCGGCTGCATTACCTCTGCTGAGTTCATGACCATATCAGATGAACCCTAGACAACTGGAAACAGTGGCCTGGTAAGATGAATCCCAATTTCAACTGGTAAGAGTTGATGGTAGGGTTCAAGTGTGGTGCTGACCTCACAAGACCATGGGCCCAAGTTGCCAATGAGACACTGTGCAAGCTGATAGTGGCTCCATAACGGTGTGGGCTGTGTTTACATGGAATGGGCTAGGTCCTCTGGTCCAACTGAACCAATCATTGACTGGAAATGGTAGCATTTGGCTACTTGGAGACCATCTGCAGCTGTTCATGGAATTCATGCTCCTAAACGACGATGGAAGTTTTATGGATGACAATGCGCCATGTCACCAGGCCACAACTGTTTGCAATTGGTTTCAAGTACATTCTGGACAATGCAAGCACATGATTTGGCCACCCAGATAACCCCACATGAATCTCATTGAACATTTATTGGACATAATCATGAGGCAAGTTCGTGCACAAAATCCTGCACTGACAACAATCTTCACAATTATGGATGGCTATAGGGGCACCATGGCTTAATATTTCTGCAGGAGACTTTACAATGACTTGTCGAAGCCATGCCCCATCAAGTTGCTGCACTATGCCAGGCATAAGGAGATTTGGTACAATATAAGAAGATAAACCATGACTTTTGTCACCTCACTGTAAATACTGCAGCTTACAATGATTTGAACCTGCTTACTATAATTAAGCCAGAGTAGCCTTACAATCCATGAAAACAATCACCACGAGTTTGTTTTCAAATAACTCTGTCAGAATGCAAAGTTCTTGGTTTCTGGACTGAAATGAGAGAGACAGGTCTCATCACCATTAACAATCTGGTCAAGATAGGCATTTCTATATATGTGACAGTACTTCAAAAACTTCGGTTCTGCAGCCATTCTCTGTGTTTCGTATTCGTCACTCACAAGGGAACCTCCCCATCGCACCCCCTCAGATTTAGTTATAAGTTGGCACAGTGGATAGGTCTTGAGCAACTGAACACAGATCAATCGAGAAAACAGGAAGAAGTTGTGTGGAACAATTAAAAAAAAGCAAAATATACAAACCGAGTAGTCCATGCTTAAGATAGGCAACATTAAGGACACCGCCATCTCAGTAGCGCTGTGGTCCTGAGGTTAGTGTGAGCAGCTATGGAACGAGAGGTCCTTGGTTCAAGTCTTCCCTCGAGTGAAAATTTTAATTTTTTATTTTCAGACAATTATCAAAGTTCAGGCACACACACACACACACAATCAACTTCGCTCTCTAAAGTTCCAGGACATGTTCAGATTTGCTTGGACATATGCAGGATTTGACGGTGTACACACGGAAAAATTTGAAAACGTTAAAAACATATGTTTTGACAGAGCACAGGGAAAACTGTGCGACTGTGAAACTGTTGCATTCATTTGTTGCAGTTTATGAGACAAACTCTTGTGATTTCATCAATTTTTTGGGAGTGATTATCACATCCACAAGAAAACCTAAATCGGTCAAGGTAGAAGAATCTTTTTACCCATTCCCCAAGTTTACAAGTTAGGTGGGTCGACAACATATTCCTGTCATGTGTCGTATAGAATATATCAGACGTGTTTTCCAGTGGAGGAATCGGTTGACCTATGACCTTGCGATCAAATGTTTTCGGTTCCCATTGGAGAAGCACGTACGGTACTTTCGTCTACTAATCGCACGGTTTTGCGGTGCGGTCGCAAAACATAGACACTAAACTTATTACAGTGAACAGAGACGTCAATGAACGAACGGACAGATCATAACTTTGCGAAAATAAAAAATTAAAATTTTCACTGAAGGGAAGATTTGAACCACGGACCTCTCGTTCCACAGCTGCTAACGCTAACCACAAGACCACGGCGCTCCTAAACTTATATCCTCCTTGATGTTGGATATCTTTGATATGGACATCTCAGTTTGCATATTTTACTTATTTTTTTCATAGTTCCACACAACTTCTTCCTGTTTTCTCGATTGATCTGTGTTCAGTTTTTCAAGGCCTATCCATTGTGCCAACTTATAACTAAATCTGAGGGGGATGCGATGGGGAGGTTCCCTTGTCAGTTGTTGGGGAGCCCATCAGATACAGATTCTGTTAAAGGAAAGATGTCTCGACAGACTTTCACCAGCAAAGATTGAGAAATATTAGGGACAAAAATGTGTTACTCGTCTAATATCACATATCTGGCAAGCATGATTTCATTTTCACTTGGTTCTACAAATAATCTGTTTGGCTCTAGTTTCATCATGTATACTTGTTTGTCCATTGTTGGAGATGGCACATCAGTTTTTCAAATTTCTTTTGTTCCCTACTGTATTGTTCACGCTTCCTTTAGCTGATGGTAAATTTCTGCAACTTTCGAGCATCAAAAAATCATATCTGACCTTTAAGCCAGTGGGACTTTGTATTACTCAGTTAATTTTAAACAATCAAAGAATATACGCTAACAACATATTTTGACTGATGCTCACAAAACACTGACACAACATGTTGGAGACCATGAGCCAGAAGCCCGACACCAACCTATGGAGTGGGAATGTGCAGTAGATCATTACTTCCTTAATTTACCTTTGAATATAAGACTGGGATTCAGCAAGGTATTAAAAGAGACTTGAATGGACAAAAGTACTTTTTTTTTTTTTTTTTTTTCGCAACATTCTCAATATATAACTTGATACATTTTGTATACATACAGGTATATGACACATACACACAAGGAAGTATAAAATTTTGGTGGATGTCATAAGAAATAAATTTAAAACTTCAGTAATACAACAAAGGATGCAAAGCGAGAAGTACATAGGCCAAGATACAAGTATTTCTTAAAATGTATGTTTTCCAAAAATTGCACCTGTTATAGTATGTGTATTCTAAAACAATGAGCTAACAAGGCTTAAGGAATTCCTCAATTTCAATGCTATGATTTATGAGTCTTGGGTCATCTAAAGCCACACTGTCTAAATGTCTCTCACAAGTAGTTCAGAATAATTATACCAACTGCTCTTTATATGTCAGTTTTACATAGTAATGCTTGCCTCATTGTATCAAGCACAATTTGCAAGTCTGTCCATGGTTACTGCAAAGATTATGTGCAGAGACACTTCTTTAATATATCTGACTTCTATTATATGGATATGAGTCAAGCAAACAAAACTTAAAATTCAATTTGTATTTAAAAAAACATCATTAGCATTGAGATGACCTCTTATGGTTTCCATTTTGTAACAAACAAACAAACAAAAATTACAGCATAAGCTACAAACTTCAATCATAAAGCAGGCATGTATATTGGTATTTTTATTAATTTATCTTCTGTGCATTAAACTGTTGTTACAACTGCTTTATATGTTGACACTGGGTAAATAGTAATATCTGTCAGACAAGAAAAAATGAACAAGAAATAATGGGAGGAGGAAACTTCAGGCAAGGGATTAACAGACTTGAAACATAAGAATTCTATGCAGTCTCATAAATTAAGAATATTATGAAAACTCTTAATGAAAATGTAATTCTGCATTTAGCAATACAATTTATGATGTGCAATTAGATGTCTGTCACATATTTGTGTAGACTTCATTAAACAACCACTCAAAATTTTGTTACAGAAGGGTACCACACTATTTCCTCATATTCTAACTGATCTGTAATATCAAAGATAAATACAGCTTCTGCCTTATTTGTGATTAACCAAAATACTTTGCGTACACTACACAAACTTTGGCTTGTAAATGATGTTTCACTATTATGGTCAGTTATGGAAAATGTTGCACAGTGATTATTGTGTGCAGATTTTTCTCAAGCATTATTATGTGGTTTGTCTTCATGAAAGAAACTTCAAAACTTAAAAGCTGGAACCACATTGTCAGCAGACAAAATTGCTGATGATATGAAGCTGTGCTTACCAAAATTACAAGTTGTAATGGAGTTTAGAGTAGACATGGAAAAAAAAAAAAAAAGGCACAACCTGCACTTTACTGATATAAAAATTGCCCAATATAAGAACATTGTAAAATAAGGTAGAAAAGGTGCAATAAATGAAAAAAGCATGTAAAAAAGAAAGTGCAGGAGAAAATAAAGATAATAAGTCACTTACAATTTTTTGTGGACTCCCTGCTTTTTATTCTCAATTCTGAGACTTATCCTCAATTTTCTTACTTTTTACAATTTTCTTTAGCATCTTCAAGCACTACAAGAGGAACCTCTGACACAGGAATGGTGAAATTATCCTAGTATTTTGCATCACTGCTACAAACTGGAAGCAGAATCAGTCCCTGTATGTTTAGTACCCATTAAAAACATCATGTAAACTCTGTTGTGGAATATAATTATGTGCATAAGTATAAAGTACTATTCATCAAATAGAAGACATGTTACCCAGAAGACACACATTTAGAATAGGATAATAAACTGCCTGCTGCTCAGTGCCTCTTATTTCATGAGTTATGCCTATCCTCATATACACACCACGAAATGACCCAGCCAGTAAAATCAGAAAAATTTGATCTCATATGGGCTTACTGACAATTATTCTTCCCATGAAAGATTCCCACATGTAACAGAGAAGAAAAAGAGGAGGGAAGGGTAGTGGTGCCTGAAGTACCCTCCGCCACACGCTACATGCACCATATGGAAGCTTGTAGGGTATAGATGTAATGCAGCTACAAAAGTAAAGGACTGTGGACTTTCCACAGCTGTAGATTTTTAACACAGTCATAACATGGTACAAATTACCATTTGTCAAGTATGTGCTTATCAATAATAAATTAGGAATTTTGTTAACTGCAGCTTCAAATATAATTTGCACTTTGATATGTTCCGGAGAATTATGTTATGGTGGAGACTTAAAATCCTTTTTCCAGGTTAATCTTCTAGTTGTTTCAAATCTTTCTCTCAATATCTCGGAAACATTCTTCATTGTAATAATGTGGACATAAGAAGTGACTCATTTGTTATATAAGTGAAGAGTGAAAGAATGTGGAAGACTTGGCAAAAACATTACATAGCACGACAATGCTTTTTCAACTCTTTGGCATTGAAACCCAGACCAGGTCTAGAAACATCTTTTAATAATCAAACATTTACTGAAAAATATGTACCAATACTGTCTTGCATAAAATAAATGTTAAAAATGAAACAGAAATGAAGTGAGAAAATTGAAATTACTGAGGCATAGTTAAAGAATTGGACAGGATGAACAAAAATACAAAACAATTTAATTAGTGAGACATGTAAGCAACATAATATAGGTAACAATAATATCACATAATTTGACGGAAATAAAAAAGGAGGGTGGATAAAGATCAGAAGGAAGACAAAGTGTCAGAAAACATGCCTGAACATACTTTCATTTTGTTTAAAATGCTGCATACTCTTTCAAGACAATTAGGTACATTTCACTTATGATTTTTAAGGTCATGGAGGTGTGTGTAGCAATGTTTCATAACAGTGATACTAAAAACAGCACAATGATTATAAATATGAGGACAATGATAAAGCTAATTCATTCAGTTTACATTCTAACTGAATGAAACTTCAACAGTTCAACTTGTGGGATATTGCACTGTTGGCACAAAGTCATGTGCCGTTTGGGACATGATAATGCAGAGCACATTAGAATGAGCACCTTAATACCACAACCTACATACTAAAATATTATCATGTCTGCACACGCTGGAACAACGATAATGAATGAATTTTAATGATGAAATTGACAAAAATATATATGTACACTGAATGTAATCAACAAATTATAACTTTACGAAGCACACAGCTTCTACTAATATCACATTTGGGAAACTTCACATCTTGCTAATATTTTAATACATAATTGTTCCTTAAGTCCTACTAATGAACACAATTCCTTACTATATCACTACTAATGGCAAAAAACCAGTAATGACAATAAGGAGGAAAGTAAAGGCAAGCATAAAGGCACCATAGTAACAGAAATGTCAAAATTGTGATAAGTTACTGACCAAAAATAAAAATAAATGCATATCTTCTTTTAAAAAAAGTACACAAAATACCAACTCTATCATTGTATTCAAGCACAGTGGACTTAAGTAAAATTAGTTTTACAAATTGCAATATGTGTGTACTATATGTTATTTAAGAAAAAGGAAAGATATGTAACAAGGAACTGTGGAACATAACACCTGCGGATGGTTAAAAAAATATATCTGTATAACTCTCCATGAACATGTCTCCATCTTGCACACATGTATAAACAACACAACCTATTTCTCCGCATACATACTGACTAGCACTTAATAACTTTTTTTTTATCAATGGAACAGTCAATTTCCAGGAAAATATAATCTGCTGAATCTTTTAAAGAGAAGAAACTAAACTGTTAACAAATTATGAGTGATACTGCCTTCACTGAAAAGCTGCGAGTGGCACATTTATTCACAGCATTCAAAGCACTTGTGCTATCTCTTGGTTCTTGGTGGCTGATCAAGCTGTTCCTGCATTCCACGTAACCTGTCAATGAGTGTGCGTTTCTCTTCAAGCAAACGTGCTACATCATCCTGAGCAGTCATCAAGCAAGTTCGAAGAATCTGGAAAGACACGATGATCACTCTACATTAATGAATATGTACGAAACATTACAAAAACAACAGCTTATACTTTTCAAATACATTCAATTACACAATACAGGAAAGAAGTAATTCATTTTTCAAACATATTTAATGAGTGGCAACTTGATATTTGAAGTGTTACAAATATTGAGTGTAAACATTCATGTCTTTCCTGCCCGAACAATGTCAGGTAGACATTAATAAAATTTTATACCAATGTCCAATGTATTTATGTTAGATTTATTTCCAAACATTCACAAAATTTTGTTTGATTTCTGTTTCGTGTGGAATTTACGACTAACACTCCTTTGTTGATGTGACTCTTTAAATGACAGTTAGTGCCTGCGAGAAGATGGGATCTGCATTGTGAAGGGCTTCAATGCACTTTATTACAATAATTAAAACATAACTCATATCAAATGCTTTGCAGATGAGCCTGTAACTGACATAATGAAAATGTTTAGTATGCATCAGGCCAATTTCTTGTAGGTGGGCACCACAGTCTTGATAAATTGTATTTATGGTACATGTGGCACTATCATGAACAGTTGTACATAGGTGGCTTGTGATTTTTATTTGATGAGGATTGTGTATCCACATTAATTACAAGTGCACTTGAAAATGACCCATGATTGAAATTGGTAGTATTTAATAAAGTACACTTTTAAGTTGCAGCCTGGTGGAAAAAAACATTTCTTCATATCCTTTAGGAGTTAGTTAATGGCTGACATTGTTCATATAACACTGATACTATTTGTACTGTACACAGAGGAAATTATCCATGTATCTTAACAAGCAATAAACATCGATGTTAGAAGATTTATTACGGAAAATATACAAGGAAATGCAGTGTAGTTTATTTCAAGAATATTAAATAGTTCACATCCCTGCATCTGATATTTTAGCTTTACACAAGTGAAAAAATTAAAAATGTTGAATGAAAATAATTTTCTCAAGTGAGACAGCTTGGACGATGCAGAAGTAATCAATCCTGTTCTCCACTCAGAACAACCAGTCGAACCTGCATGTTCATGAGTAAAATTTTTTATGGATACGGGAGTGTCAATATGATATGAAAATGACAATAAAGATAGAAAATGACGTAGAAATAATTTGGATATGTGATATTTTATCTAGTTTCCTAGAGCTTCAAGGCTGATAACTTTATAAATGCTGCAAAAAGTACAAACACCAACATCAAGAAAAACATTGTATCTTGCAGTTCTCTCTTTCTGATCACTAATAATCAAAACAATTAGTTTATCTATATAGATTAACTATGTAAACTGATACAGATTCTATCTAAAATTTTCTGCTAAGTTGTGCATCATTACCCAGCCACAGAATACAACAAATTCAAAACCTAAATCTATTCATTCTCCTTAAACTTAGAGTTAGTTGTTTTTATATGTGCTTATGATTCTCTCTCTCTCTCTCTCTCTCTCTCTCTCTCTCTCTCTCTCTCTCACACACACACACACACACACACACACACACACAAGCAAGCAAAAGAAAACCTCCTGTGGATTAGAGGATTAGAAAGAGGTCAAGCACATATGATTTAAGTTTGTGTTTGAAGTGAATTTTATCACCTATTAGATTCTTCACATCACTAGGTAAGTGGTCATAGACTTTTATGGCTGAATACTTTACTCCTTTCTATGCTGAGCAGATACCCTGTATTATCCTTTTATATCCTTCTGTGCAATGGCATTTTCTTCTAAAATGAAGTGCTTCCTCAGAATGTGATTCCAAGAACAGTAGAGTGTAAGAAGCGAAATAAGTCAATCTTCAGACACTTTCATTTCCAAGTTAACTACTATCCATAACACAAAAGCTGCGGTGGTCTAGCGGTTCTAGGCGCGCAGTCCGGAACCGCGTGACTGCTATGGTCGCAGGTTCGAATCCTGCCTCGAGCATAGATGTGTGTGATGACCTTAGGTTAGTTAGGTTTAAGTAGTTCTAAGTTCTAGGGGACTGATGACCACAGATGTTAAGTCCCATAGAGCTCAGAGCCATTTTTTCTTGTCAACGTAAACACCCAAGTGTTTACAATATTCTGTTTCATTTACTAATTTTCCCTCATAGATTATTTCTAGTGATGTGACTGGGTCTTGGGCGTTACAGAATTGCAGAACTAAGTTCAGGGACATTCCATTTGAAGAGGATCAATAATTTGCAAGATAATTTTGATTAAATTTTCAGTGTTGAATTTTTTCTTTTGGCCTGATTACAATACTTACATCATCAGCAAAAAGACCTATTTCATTTTTTGGATATACGATGGCAGTTCATTCATGCAGTTTGATTTGCATAAGATGTAACGCGACCTTTATTTCATGGAAGTTCAAGATATTGTCATGAGGTTTCCAGTGAAAAATAGTAATCCGAGGTGCACATAATTTTGTTGTATGATTAATAAACGAAGCTCACGCCTACAACAGTAGTACAAGTTTATATGCCAACTAGCTCTGCAGATGATGAAGAAATTGATGAAATATATGATGAGATAAAAGAAATTATTCAGGTAGTGAAGAGAGATGAAAATTTAATAGTCATGAGAGACTGGAATTCGAGAGTAGGGAAAGGGAGAGAAGGAAACATAGTAGGTGAATATGGATTGGGGGTAAGAAATGAAAGAGGAAGCCGTCTGGTAGAATTTTGCACAGAGCATAACTTAATCATAGCTAACACTTGGTTCAAGAATCATGAAAAAAGGTTGTATACACGGAAAAATCCTGGAGATACTAGAAGGTTTCAGATAGATTATATAATGGTAAGACAGAGATTTAGGAAGCAGGTTTTAAATTGTAAGACATTTCCAGGGGCAGATGTTGACTCTGACCACAATCTATAGGTTATGAACTGTAGATTAAAACTGAAGAAACTGTAAAAAGGTGGGAATTTAAGGAGATTGGACCTGGATAAACTGAAAGAACCAGAGGTTGTACAATGTTTCAGGGAGAGCATTAGGGAACAACTGACAGGCATGGGGGAAAGAAATACAGTAGAAGAAGAATGGGTAGCTTTGAGAGATGAAATAGTAAAGGCAGCAGAGGATCAAGTAGGTAAAAAGACAAGGGCTAGTAGAAATCCTTGGGTAACAGAAGAAATATTGAATTTAATTGATGAAAGGAGAAAATATAAAAATGCAGTAAATGAAGCATGCAAAAAGGAATACAAACTTCTGAAAAATGAGATTGACAGGAAGTGTAAAATTGCTACGCAGGGATGGCTAGAGGACAAATGTAAGGATCTAGAGGCTTATCTCACTAGGGGCATGATAGATGCAGCCTACAGGAAAATTAAAGAGGCCTTTGGAGAAAAGAGAGCCACTTGTATGAATATCAAGAGCTCAGATGGAAACCCAGTTCTAAGCAAAGAAGGGAAAGCAGAAAGGTGGAAGGAGTATATAGAGGGTCTATACAGGGGTGATGTTCATGAAGACAATATTATGGAAATGGAAGAGGATGTAGATGAAATGGGAGATATGATACTGTGTGAAGAGTGTGACAGAGCACTGAAAGACCTGCGTTGAAACAAGGCCCTGGGAGTAGACAACATTTCATTAGAATTACTGATGGCCTTGGGAGAGCCAGTCCTGACAAAACTCTACCATCTGGTGAGCAAGATGTATGAGACAGGCGAAATACCCTCAGACTTCAAGAAGATTATACTAATTCCAATCCCAAAGAAAGCAGGTGTTGACAGATGTGAACATTACCGAACTATTAGTTTAATAAGTCACAGCTGCAAAATACTAAGCAAATTCTTTACAGACGAATGGAAAAACTGGTAGAAGCCAACCATGGGGAAGATCAGTTTGGATTCCATAGAAATATTGGAACACGTGAGAAATTTGGAGTACGTATTAAAATCCATGGAGAAGAAACAAAAACTTTGAGGTTCGCCGATGACATTGTAACTCTGTCAGAAACAGCAAAGGACTTGGAAGAGCAGTTGAACGGAATGGACAGTGTCTTGAAAGGAGGATATAAGATGAACATCAACAAAAGCAAAACGAGGATAATGGAATGTAGTCGAATTAAGTTGGGTGATGCTGAGGGAATTAGATTAGGAAATGAGACACTTAAAGTAGTAAAGGAGTTTTGCTATTTGGAGAGTAAAATAACTGATGATGGTCGAAGTAGAGAGGATATAAAATGTAGACTGACAATGGCAAGGAAATCGCTTCTGAAGAAGAGAAATTTGTTAACATCGAGTACGGATTTAAGTTTCAGGAAGTCGTTTCTGAAAGTATTTGTATGGAGTGTAGCCATGTATGGAAGTGAAACATGGACGATAAATAGTTTGGACAAGAAGAGAATAGAAACTTTCAAAATGTGGTGCTACAGAAGAGAATAGAATCTTTCGAAATGTGCTACAGAAGAATGCTGAAGATTAGATGGGTAGATCACATAACTAATGAGGAGGTATTGAACAGAATTGGGGAGAAGAGGAGTTTGTGGCACAACTTGACAAGAAGAAGGGACCGGTTGGTAGGACATGTTCTGAGGCATCAAGGGATTACAAATTTAGCAATGGAGGGCAGTGTGAAGGGTAAAAATTGTAGAGGGAGACCAAGAGATGAATACACTAAGCAGATTCAGAAGGATGTAGGTTGCAGTAAGTACTGGGAGATGAAGAAGCTCACACACAATAGAGTAGCCTGGAGAGCTGCATCAAACCAGTCTCAGGACTGAAGACCACAACAACAACAACATGATTAATACTCTTAAGCGGCTGCTAGCCGGGAATTGTACAACTGGTCCTTACTAGTGTAGCAATCTGACCAAAAATTCTCTTTCAAAATTTTGTTTTCTTGAATATACCCAAAAGATCATACGTAATCTTTCACACCTATTATTCTGGTAGTCTGTATCTATGGATCTAGCTGCTTGCTGCGACTGCTTGCACTGCCAACAGCTACATTCCTGTAGCCAGAAGCAGAAGAATCTACTACTCAAACAGGAACTGCGTAGCTTGTCTATGCATTCAAAAAACGAATGAAGGAAGCAATGGTGACTGCTTCCCCAGTAAGAGACCCTTGTACATTTTCATTGACTTATTATATAATTGTGATATAAAACATTATACAGATGTTGTCATCAGTCATTACTAGACTGTGATCACTTCTGGTGGTCATCACTAACTGCCACACCACACTTGCTGCCAGCATCAGCACAGCAAGTACCACCTGCACTCGGCAGCACTAAGTATCTTCTACAACCCGTTACAGAACTTGACCTAACTCTTATCTACACACAGTTGTCAGTAGCCAGCACATAGCAAATTCAGATGGCAATTTCCATGTACTTCAGCACTGTCTGGTGTGTTACCTTATTTAGTTACGTAGTCTACAGATCTAAAGATTATTGTCACAGACAGATATCAATAATAAATTTATGTATGTTTGCATTCAAGCCCTGGCATTAGGGAGAGCGCGCGCGCGCGCGCGCACACACACACACACACACACACACACACACACACACACACAGAGAGAGAGAGAGAGAGAGAGAGAGAGAGAGAGAGAGAGAGAGAGAGAGAGAGAGAGGAGGGGGGGAGGAGTGGGGGTTAAAATCAACATTCACTGGATCACTGTTTCTATTCACTGTGATAATGCCACAACTCGCAAAAGAAATTGAGAAGTTGATTTGTGAAAGTGGCAGCCTCTCATTCAATTCTGTTGTCTTGCATACTCTTAAAGCCAAACTATCGGTTAAGGGGATGTACATTTCTTTCTGTTTTCAATATACATGTTTCAATTACATGCTGTGATCATTAATTATATAATTAACTCAATATCTCGGGGCAGTTAGTAGACCCGCAACCGAGCGCCTCCCCAGGTGGCGGATAGGGGAATGCCTCCTAGATATAGGTGGTACCGTGGAAATGAAATACTCGGGGTGGACCAAAACTACTAGTAGCATCTGTTCCCACAGTGGGCAGCTACAAAAGGCGTCTGCTCCACATGTCAGTGGCGGCCTCAACCAACCTCCTGATCTGGAAAGTCAGGTTGTAGTCGGCAGCATGCCATACATCCAACTACTAAACATCATGATGGTACAACGATAAAAATCTCATTACCCTGGGCCCCAGTCAATAGACTGGGGTCATCGTGAACATCGGATTCCGAGGGCTCATGGACATCATGAGAAGAATCGGAGCTTCTAAAACTCCCTCAAGACAAACGCAAACACTACATCGACACACTCAACGTGAACACACTGATGAAGACAGGAAAGATGAAACACAGACACTCTCGAAAAATTTCAAATCAAAATATGTGCACTGCAAGAAACACGATTCACAGACGAAGACCATTTCAACACGGAGAATTTCATAATATACAAAGGAAAACCATCGAGACAACTGAAAAACCTAAGGCTTTTTGGCACAGGATTTGCAGTATACAGGTCCATCACGGACAGCATAATCGACTTTTCATCACCAAATAAAAGAATCAGCACCATCACAGTGAAATCAGCCAATAAATCCTACACAATAATCAACGCACATGCACTGACTAATGACTACAACAGGAAAAACCCGGACGAAATTGATGACTTCTGGACGACAACGAAAGAAACTATCCGAAAAATTCCTGCACATAGAGTCAAAATAATACTGGAGGACTTCAACGCTGAACTTGGAAAAGAAAAGATATACAGACATATCACAGGAAAACATACTCCACACAAGGACACCAACAAAAACAGAAAACATCTGATAGACTTTTGCAAAAGCCACGACCTCGCCATTATGTCAATAAAATTCAAGAAACCAACACGAAAACTTACCACATGGAAATTCCCCAGCGGAAAGCAAGAACTACAAATCAACCACGTAATAGTCCAGAAAGACTCACAAAAAGAAATTTTGAACATAGACACCCGTAAAGGCTACTTCGACTCAGACCACCACCTACTACAGATCAGGATTCGTCTTTTGCCCAAGAAAAAGCTCCAGAAGAACAAAATTGTTAGACCAAATCCAGAATATGTTACTTTAAACCAGATACAAATATTACACAAAATTAAAATGGAGAAAACGGCAGACTGGACACAACTTTCACGAAGAATGAAACTAGCACAAGCACCACGCACACGGAAACACCGTTGGTGGAACCACACATGTGACCAAGCTATTGACCAACGAATCAGTGCATGGAAAAAATTTAGTAGCCATAAATCCCAAGAGAATTGGATGAACTTCTTGAAAACACAGAAGCAATCAAGCAAAATCATTCGCAGTGAAAAACGACAGTATGACAAACGGCGACTGACAGAGATCGAATCGGACTTCATGAAGAACAATACAAGAAACTTCTACAGAACGTTCAGAGAAAATATGATTGGATATCAACCACCCAACTTGTGCTTCAGAAGACCGGATGGAACCCTAGAAACCAATACCAAAAACAATTGTGACATTCTGGCAAAGTACTTTGAAAAACTGCTCAACACGGACCCCTCTATGGAAGAAATGATGTCAGAAACGAGCACATACAATCCAGATAGTGACCCTCCAACTCTAGAAGAAGTTAAAGAAATAATCAAGTCACTCAAGAATCGTAGAGCACCAGGAGAAGATGGCATCATCGCGGAAATCTGGAAGTTACAAGACCCAGAACTCACCAAAGACATGCACAGGATCTTGGAAGACATCTGGAAGACCATGAAAATTCCTGACGACTGGAAAACTGCCCTGATACACCCACTACACAAAAAAGGTGACAAGACTGACCCGAACAACTACAGAGGAATATCCCTACTACCGGTCACATACAAGATCCTCTCTAAAGCTTTACTGAACAGACTAGAATGCCAGACCGACGACTTGATTGGGGAATACCAAGCAGGCTTCCGTAAAGGGCAGTCTTGTGCGGAACAAATTTGGAACCTGAAAATGATTTTACAACACAAACAGAACCTGATCATTACCTTTGTTGACTTCAAAAAGGCATACGACTCTATCGACCGGAAAACTCTCTTCAAAATTCTAGCAGAATACAAAGTAGGCAACAAAACACGGACTATCATAGAGCAAACTTTAACCAACACGACCTCCAAAGTAAAGTTCTGTGGGGAACTATCAGAGCCCTTTGAAATTCGCACAGGTGTCCGACGAGGTGATGGCCTCTCACCTCCCCTTTTCAATCTGGTGTTAGACAAGGTCATAAAAGAATGGGAAACATCACAACAGGGGATAACCTTAGGAAACCTACAGATTAAATGCCTGGCTTTTGCAGACGATTTGGCGATTGTCACGAAAGGTATAAAATAAACAAAAGACACTACTGAAAAACTGCACGAAATCGCTTCCAAAACTGGACTACAGATCTCTTACGAAAAGACACAGTTTATGAGCACAAAGAAACTCTCATCTCTGAACACAAAGTATGGCAAGATTTACAAAATGGCAAACTTCAAATACCTCGGTGAAACACTACAAATGAGTGGACATAACAGAGACTCAAACGAAGAAAGAAAGACTAAACTGGACAAGGCATATAAAGTAGTGTGGAATCATTACAACAAGAAGTCTATCTCACAAAAAGCCAAATTACACCATTACGACACGGTGGTGCTCCCCGAGGCACTATATGCAGCAGAGACCACACTAATCCTAGGGCATACACGTATCAGACAATTAGAAAAAGTAGAACGGAAAATACTTAGGAAAATATTTGGTGCAACTAACAACAATGGAATATGGATCAAGAAACCTACAGAGGAACTGTACAAACATACGGAAACAATCACAGAAAAGATTAGAAAACACAGACTACAATTCTATGGACACCTATACAGAATGCCATCACACAGGCTGACCAAACAGATCTTTGACTGGGTAACCACTAGAAACAACAAATGGTTGCAGAGGTAAAAAACTACCTGAACCAACTCAACATCACACTAGACACAATAAACGACAGAATAAAATTCAGAAACATCATTAAGAAAAGTAAACTACACGAGATACACTGTGACAAACGAACAGGCGTAAAATGGACCGAAGAACGCAAACAAGATCACAAGATGGAAAGAAATATGGGCAACCAAAAAGGCAACCAAGATGAAGCCGAAGACATGAAGCGGACAAGAAGCATGGACAGAGGACCGGAAACAGAATCACAGTGAGCAAATGAGGGAAGTTTGGGCAGCAAGGAAGGCAGCAAAAGGAACTGGCCATGTAGTTTAGTCCAAATGCGCTCTTTAAGGGCAAAACACCAATAATAATAATTAACTCAATATAACTAAATTTTGTTCTGTAAATAAATAAAATGGCTATGTTATATAGAACTTTCATTATTCATAATTATGTGAATAACACTTCCACCTCTGACTACAATTTTGACAAAACAACTGTGCATCCTCTGATTCCAACTTTGGTTCTGATTATATTCCTGGTTTAAGTGGTTTGGTGGCTGCACAAAAAAGAGTAAACTACAAATCCAGAGGCTTGCTGTCAAGAATGATAACAGGGTTTTTGACTGTGGTTAAAACAACTTTCACCTATGGCAAGTGTTGCATGAATGTGAAATATGAAAAGTTTCACAGCGGTACAGACTACATGTTAGATCCTCACCCCCCCCCCCCCCCCCCCTCCTTCCATACTGCTGAATGGCTCAGACAATCAGTTTACAGGCTATAAGAAAAGAAAGATATTGACAAGTTTACTTTCATTTTACACTAGTTTTGCCTATTCAATTAAGCTTATTTCTCAGCCCAATCTACAAGAAATGTGTTTTTTGAATCAGTAATACGTTTCTCAAAACTCGTTTTATCACAGGAAACCACTACATACAACCACAATAAGACTTGTGTACCCTGTTCAGTATGTCAATAAGCCTCAAAGAGCCTTTGATTCAGTTACATACTTGTTCTGGTGTTACATTAGCATTTTTTTTGTTTCCTAAAAGAATTGTAATAAATGCTCTCTGGAGGTGCTGGCTTTCCCATTTTCTTCAAAGCGAACATCCGCTATAGAGCTCTGCTGAATGAAATCATGCAGTATCCATTGACCAACAAGTGCTGTCACTAAAACCTTGAGTTTCTTGTTCTTGTTAAGCATTACTGATACTATCAGCTCTAGGATGTATTAATCACTCTCTATATCAAACATAAAGGCTATGCTGCAGTGAATGTCATTTAGATGCCTGGAGAATTTCTTCAGCTTCTTTCACCCATGTTGTTTTATCTCGAATGCTTCACTACAAAGCGAACCCATTGTAATGGTTTATAGAGACCTTCAGAAATAGCATTATATTTAAAGGCCTCAATAAAAATATATGTAGCCAGGACTGACAGGTAAACTTCCAGCTACACCATCTACTAGATTCTCCAAGTTTTCTCAAAACTCATGCCGATTTTTTAATACTTGATTGGCGACCAGTCTTAACCCAGACTGTTTCAAATTCTGGACTGGTACTCATTACACTACTTACTGAATAACTGATCTTTTCATAGGAATTAACATGTCAGCGCAATTTATCACCTCCAATATGTTTTATAAATATTACATCGAGATTTGGAGATTTTACTCCTAATTTCAAGCACTCTGTAGGTGTTGCTACAGTTAATAATAAGGACAAATTCTGAACGCTTATCCTGAATGCATATAGTTTCAAGGGCAGGTTTACATTTCCTCTCTCTAACCTGTAAGGTTATGCATTCTTGTCTGCAATTAGTAAAGGTGACGCCTTTCTTTTTTCCCCCCTTCCTTGTGAGAACTGCTGGAAAATTCTCAGTGGTACTATAGAGGGAGGCCATTTCTCAGGTCTAAAAATTTCCCACATACATGCTACATGCAGTTTGTTAGCAGATTACTTGTGTCTTACATATGGGTTTTCTACTGCAGAAGTTCCTGAAGTTGTCATGTGATAGCAAAGATCAACAAATCTGCTTCTGACAAGAAATAGTCCAATCTGACATGTAACCTACCCTTAAATCTTGCACACAAGAAGAGTACAACTAAAGAAATTCAATGTTAAAATTTTATCCACTAAGACACATTGCAGTTTTACCACACAAAGAGCCACTTATCACAATGATTTGTACAGTACTTCCTGCCTAGTGTGTGAATCGCCGAATAAGCACACACAGCCATGCTGATACAAAGTAGCGCCATGTAGTGTGAAGTCCTAAGTGCACACATCAAATTTTAAGAATTTAAATCACACCTAAAATGTTGCAGATGTAATTGTTACATAGGTGACTAGCAGAGGAAAAATCAAGGTAGTGTATGATGTTTCATTACAGACTACTTCCATTAATGGGGACTTTAATTTGTTGACATGAAAGATTTATAAAAATTTCTGACCACAAATTTTATGGTAATTTTTAAATAATGTATATTTTACTAACAATGAAACAGTTCCTTATTTATTCCTTGTACTAGTCACACTTGATAAAAGAAAAATTAATGCACTCAGGCATTACACAGTAATTACTAGTTTTTATTTAGGCAGAATTATGATGGAGAAAGAAATGACATGGCTTTTGTTCTGCATACTGAGCTGTGTACCATGAATACTTGATTAAGTTATTCATAAAATGTTATCATGTCAGTACGGGCCTTCAAGGTTTTTTTCAAATGATGTTTAGTTTTGGTCTGATGATGCAGACTGACAATACACAAATGACTGATTTTAATAATACTAAAATAACCAAAGAGCTAGCAGAAATTATACTGTTCAACAATTTTCTGAAAAATGCTTTACACTGTCAAAACATTTCTTTATTTAGGGTCTGAACCACAGTTCCAGGCAGAATCTGAATTATATCAACAGTCTTGCTGTCATCATCCTATGCACAAAGGTGTCATTTTATCGAGGCCAAGAGTCCAACAAATGCAATAAATAATTTTCTGCATCTGGTAAGATGATGTTTCACGTAAAATACAGAAAATTATTCTCTCCCATTTTTCCAGAGTTTGTTGCATCAATTACAAAATTTTTGCAGCTGCACAGTCTTTCTTTTTTAAATTTTTGGGCCTAATTTGCGTTGAGGTTCTGGAAGACAGATATAAACCTGTGGAAACAATAATCCGCTGATACTTCCCACTGGCATTGTTGTTTATGACTGCACAAGGGACTCTTTTTTTCGATCAAAACAATAAACTGTGGCTTGCATGGAGTTCTTGCATGAAACCTGACTGACTCACTTTATACACAATGTTTTAGGAAATAACCTGAAGCTACCTGTTAATGACATCTCCTCTGCATGTTCACTTGAAGTAAACTTGGTAATTTTGCAACTTCCTTTCCTAAATAATTTGCTGAATCTGTTTAACCAGACTGAAGAAGCCTGGAAATCCGTAATGTTTATCTCACTTGCAATTGACAAAGCCTAGATTTCCTTCTGTAATATTGCATTGTCTTTCAAGATCTAAATAGTTCAATAATTCTTCTTTCACATTTTTGTGAGTTTCATTTTGGTGCATATTTTGTACTGTGTGAATCTTTCTTCCATTAATACAATTCACATTCAGATTTTACAAAATGAAACCGGCTTTTCACACAGCTTAACTTTACGCATTTTCTCCCTCCTTTGTTTAACAAAAAAGTTTACAGCCCTTTTTTGCCACCAAAAGCTATTGCTCTCCATGTTTTCTTTGGGCTAGGAAGGTACTGCATTTCTGCTTTGGACTTTAATTAGCAAAACAATCACTGTTCGAACCACAATTCACAGAATCATCATAGTTATTTCCTTTTTCATCTAACCTTTCCACAATTTCTAACAAAATCTCAACATAATTCATATGAATGTCCAAGAAATCATCAATCAGTAATAAATAACAGGTATGTAAGTCTTCAGGAGAAATATCGATTTTGACTGCATACCAGTCTTCAAATTTTATCACTACTGTTATAACTTCAAGTTGAACAAATATATTACAAGAAAGACACAATACATGAAAGACACAGATCAAGTAAACAGAGTAAGACATGTGTACACTTTAACAGTCAAATCATAACTGAGTCCGAGTCTAGCGGCCTCTGGCTGGCCGGCCGCTTAGGTGGCGGCGCTGTCTGTCAGCAATGCAGCATCAGCACCACCTAAGCGGCCGGCCAGCTGCTGCATGGCTGACAGACAGTGCCGCATATAGAGGACGCACGTAACTGCGCGGCGGCACTTTGAAAGGTCGGCGAGTCACAACACTTTTCCCCCCTCTGAAGTTTTTGCACAGGTCTTGATGGAGGTGGCCTGTAGATTGCTAACGTCCATAGGTGTTGTTTGACTGGCCGTAAAGTCTCAAGGAAGAGGCTTCCCGTATGGCCGGAAGTGTCCCCGATGATAATGGGTTGAGATGACAGGAGACGTGGGGGTTGAATCTACTGGGGCCCCGTGCACCAATCTGCCTGTTGCGGCAAGTCCGGTTGATATAACAGGAGACATGGGCGATGTGTCCGCGTCCATAGGAGGAGGAGCCGAGTGGAGTTGCTCCGACAAATGATGGTCATCTGGTTCCTGCATGGGCTCGTCTCCTAGTGGCGTCAGTTCTTGTGCTGGCACCGATATGATGGTGAGAGGATTGTGTTGTGAGTAATGAGAGATTCCAGTATCCCGAGCGTCAGGTAGAGCCGAAGGTGGTGTAGCAGCATCCGGAACAGGTGTTGCCGGCACACGAGGCCGAAGCTGGTCCGAATGACACACTGCAACACCCGTGTCCGTCTGGATTTCATACAGGCGTCGGCCATGGTGTTGTAAGATGCAGCCTGGACTCCATTTTGGCTGCCTGCCATATCCCCGTACCCATACAAGGTCATCGGCGGTGAACCGGCCAAGTGAAGGCACCTGCGGCCGTGAGGTGGAAGGCTGCAGAGGATGAAGTAGCGTGCAGGGCTGTCGGCCATGTAAGAGCTCAGCCAGGCTGTGGTCACCAATGGGGGTGAAACGGTAAGAAATCAGAAATTGGAGAGGCGCATCATCAGCAGCAGAAGAAGTCAGGAGTTTCCTCATCTGAGACTTAAATGTGCGGACCAGTCGTTCAGCCTCACCGTTTGACTATGGATGGAACGGAGGGGCCGTGATATGCGTGACGCCATGACGGGCACAAAAATCCACAAAATCGGAAGAGGCAAATTGCGGACCACTATCGGTAACAAGAGTACAGGGAAGGCCTTCCAAAGAGAAAATGCGAGCTAGAGCATTGGTGGTTGCCACAGTGGTAGGCGATGTGCAACTGACAATGAAAGGAAAGTTAGAATAGGCGTCAATAACGAGAAGCCAATAACTACCTAATGAATACGCTCCCAGGGCTTCTCAAGCGAAGGCCACGGTGATAAAGATGACTTCGGGGCAGCAGCCTATGACGCACAAGGGCCGCAGGCAGCGACCATGTGTGCGATTTCAGAGTCGATGCGAGGCCAGTACACATGACGGTGCGCCAGAGATTTTGTGCGAGAGACACCCCAATGCCCTTGGTGAAGGAGGTGCAAGACCACAGCACGCAAAGACGCACGTGCCACAACACACGGTGAAGCATTTTCGGTGGAAAGGAGGATAACACCATCCCTAGCCATGAGGCGGCAACGCAAAGCTTAGTAGTTCCACAACGGATCAGAAGTTTTAGCGGATGGACGATCTGGCCAACCCTTCTGAATACAGCGTAAAACCCGGGAGAGGGTAGGGTCAGAACCCGTAGCAGCCGCCAGCCATTCCCCGGTGATGGGGAACCCGTCCACAACCCGCTGCTCGGCAACATCCGGGTGGAAACACAAAACTTTGTCCCTATCGAATGCCAGATCAGGACCCATGGGAGGGTGAGACAGTGCATCAGCATTCACATGTTGAGTCGTCGGCCAGAAATGAATCTCATAATTGAAACGAGATAAGTAAAGAGCCCAATGCTGGAGGCGGTGTGCAGCCTTGTCGGAAAATGACATTGATGGATGAAACAAGGAAACGTGGTTTGTGATCCATAACAAAATGAAATTTGGATCCATAGAGAAGAACACCAAACATATGAAGAGCATAAATAATGGCCAAAGCTTCGTTTTTAATTTGAGAATACTTTTGTTGGGCATCCTTGAGCGTTTTGGAGGCATAAGCAATGGGTTGTTCAGAACCGTCAGAAAAACGGTGCGCAAGGACTGTACCAACCCCGTATTGAGAGGCGTCCGTGGCAAGAACAAGATGTTGGCCAGGTCGATAAGTAGCCAGGCATGGGGTCTGTTTCGGCATAGTCTTCAATTTCTGGAAAGCCGCATCGCATGACGCGGACCAGTGAAAAGGCACGTTTTTATGCAACAGACGATGCAACGGCTGAGCCACTGAAGCAGCGGATGGTAAAAACTCGTGATAGCATGCTATTTCCCTCACGAAGGCCTGGAGTTCCTTAAAAGATGTAGGGCGAGGAAGGGCATCGATCGCAGCGACAGTTTGCTGAAGCGGACGAATACCATACCGAGAGAGTTGAAACCCCAAGTACGTGATAGATGCCTGAAAAAATTTTGATTTCTGAAGGTTACACTTAAGACCGGCAGTATGTAAGACATGAAAAAGTGTGTGGAGATTTTGAAGATGTTCGGCAGTGGTGGAGCTAGTGACAACAATGTCGTCCTGGTAATTTATACACCCAGGGACGGTGAGCAATAATTCTTCCAAGAAGCGTTGAAAGAGAGCAGGGGCGCTGGCAACCCCGAATGGCAATCATTGGTATTGATAGAGGCCGAAAGGCATGTTAAGGACCAGAAACTGCCGGGAAGCAGCATCGAGAGGAAGTTGATGATAAGCTTCTGACAGGTCAAATTTAGAAAAATACTGGCCTCCGGCAAGTTCAGTGAACAATTCTTCAGGTCGAGGCATAGGCTAAGTGTCGATAAGGCATTGAGCATTTACAGTAGCTTTGAAATCTCCACAGAGACGAATATCACCATTTGGCTTAGCAACGACGACAGGAGAGGACCACTCACTGGAAATGACAGGAAACAAGACCCCTGAAGCAGTGAGACGATCCAGCTCCTGTTTGACCTGATCACAAAGGGCCACAGGAATGGGCTGAGCCCCAAAAAACTTAGGCCGAGCAGTGGGTTTGAGCGTGATATGAGCTTCAAAGTCATTTGAACGGCCTAACCCACGAGAAAAAGGGGACGAACATGTTGTCAACAGGGAATCCAATTGAGCATAAGGAATAGCATCAGAGACGATATTGACAGAGTTATCTATGGAGAACCCAAAAACGCGAAAGACATCGAAACCAAAAAGATTCTCTGCGTTCCTATGGTCGACCACAAATATGGGAACAGTGCGAACGACAGATTTGTAAGATACCTCAGCATCAAAGTGTCCCAAGAGAGAAATCTTCTGTTTATTGTAAGTCCATAATTGCCTAGTGACAGGTGACAGGATTGGAGACCCCAACTGAAGATACGTCTAAGAATTGATGATAGTGGCAGCAGAACCAGTGTCCACCTGCATGCGAACATCTCGACCAAGCATTTGGACAGTGAGGAATAACTTCCCTGAAAGGGAAGAAGTACAATTGACAGACAACACAGAATCAGAATCAGCGTTATGGTCATGAACATCATGTATGCGGTCGGATTTGCAAGCAGATGACACGTGACCCTTTTCTTTGCATCTGTGACACACGGACCAATGGTGTGGACAATCTTCTCGTGAATGTTTCGTAAAACACCGCAGACATGTAGGAAGCTGCCATGGGTTTTGCTGCAGTTTCTTAAGAGGTTTGTTTACAGTTAGGATGAGGCTGCGCTTGGAAGCGTACTGTGGCCACGTCGGCCGGTGGGGACACGCCACACGCTTCGTCAACATCGCACAGAGGTTGTAGTTCTCTGACGTCGTCCCATGCCTCTATTTGCACTCCAGCGACGCGAGAAATTTCAAAAGACTGAGCGATGGATAGGAATTCATCTAGAGTCGGATTTGCCAACTGAAGAGCACGTTGCCTAACTTCTTTGTCGGGCGCCAATCAGATAATATCATCCTGTACCATAGAATCGGCATAGGATTCTTTGAGAACTTCAGTAACAAATTGACACTTTCTACTGAGGCCGTGAAGTTCAGCAGCCCAAGTGCAATAGGATTGATTCGGTTGTTTTTGACAACGATAAAAGGCAACCCAAGAGGCTACCAAATGTGTTTGCTTTTGAAAATAGACGGACAGAAGTGAGCACATTTCAGCAAAGGACAAAGACGCAGGATCTTTTAAAGGAGCCAATTGCGACAACAACCGATACATTTGAGGTGAAATCCATGAAAGGAACAAAGAATTACATGCTTGTTCGTTCGCAACATGAAACACCAAGAAGTGCTGTCGAAGACCTTTTTCGTAATCAGACCAGTCTTCCGCCATCTTGTCGTAAGGAGGAAAAGGAGGGAGAGACAACGATGAGAGACGCCCCGCATTTGATGCCGTGACAAAATCACGAATCGCATTTGTGAGAAGCGTTTGCTGTTCTATGAGACATTGCAATAGTTGCTCTAAAGTAGTCATGGAAACATGTGGGTCAACGATGGAAAAGAAAAATCACTACCTCGTCGCCAATTGTTATAACTTCAAGTTGAACAAATATATTTCAAGGAAGACGCAACACATGAAAGTCACAGATCAAGTAAACAGAGTAAGACATGTGTAAACTTTAACATTCAAATCATAACTGAGTCTGAGTCTAGCGGCCGCTGGCTGGCCGCGTAGGTGGCGCTGCTGCCACAACGTCGCATGTAAGGACGCGCGTGACTGCATGGCGGAACTTTGAAAGATCGGCGAGTCACAACAATTACAAAGTACAAAACATTATAGTGATTAAAATTCTTCTGGGTATTATGCCGCGTCATTGCTAAAACTAACAATAATGAATATTGTTAGTTTTTAGCAATGACGCGGCATAATACCCAGAAGAATTTTAATCACTATGACACCGGCTGCGGAAGCCTACATTCTTATGCAAAATATTAATTGGATACCCCATTATTGTGAAACTCTGGAACCGCACAAAGAGAGATGGTGTTACCCAAGCATATATGAAGAAAATGCAAAGAAAATTAATTGTTTTACCTCCAGTGTTAACATTCAGTGATACCAGAAAGGCACCTGCTAATTATTATGGATATTGAATAAGTTGAAATCAAACAATGGAAACTCCAGGTAGGAATATCGACAGGGCAGGAAAATACAGATTGCTACTTACAGTGAAAAAGACATGCTAAGTTGTGGACAGGTACAATTAAAAACGTTCGGTCACAGCCTTCATCAGCAAAAGAGAAACACACACCATTCAAACACACAAGCAAGCACACCTCATTCACTCATGACTGCCAACTCCAGCATCTTGGGCCAGAATGCGACTATCAAGTGGGATGCAAACAGCAGTCTAGAGGTGGTGGGAAAGGGGAAGGGATAGTAGGTGGGGAGAGAGACAAACGTTGTCCGGTGGAGGAGCGGGAAAAGATGGGCGTGAGCATTGGCAGAGGGTGACAAATAAACAGGGTGGGAGATGAGAATGGGGAAAAGATGATAGGACAGAGGGGGTGGAAACTGTTGGGTGGAGATTTGGGGACATTATGTTGCCATAGGTTGAGGCCAGGATAATTACTGGAGCAGGTCAGAAAAGCTGGTGGTGGAGGAAAGGATCCAGATCGCTCAGGTAGTGAACCAGACATTGAAATCAAGTATGTTATGTTCAGCTGCGTGTTGTGCCTGGGTGGTCAACTTTGCTCTTTGCCAACTGTAGCCATTTATCCTGGTGGACAGCGGGTTGGCGTGGCCTGGCCCCTGATGGGATAGGATAAACCTGTGACAGGACTGGCATAGGAAGTACTGGGTGGGTGGACTGGGCAGGTCTTGCACCTGATATGATCCTTGTGGCAAGGGGGTGGCATTGGGTGTGGGCAATGGCACACCACTTTAGGAGGGGTAGGAAGGCCATTGGGTAGGATGTTCTCACTTCAGGGCATGGTCATAGATAATAAAAACCTTGGCGAAGACTGTGGTTCAGTTGTTCCAGTCTGAGGGGGTGGTGGTGGGTCACAAAGAGGATACTCCTTTGTGGCTGGTTCTTGGGCGTCATGGGAAGAGGATTGGGGGGGGGGGGGGGGGATTGCATGGGAGATCTGTTTGCAGACTAAGTCAGTGGGTAGCACTGGCCTGTGAAGGCCTTGGTGAGACCCCGAGTATACTGAGCAAGGAAATTCTTGTCACTGGAGATAATGCCGTCCCTGACTGCCAGACTGTATGGGAGGGATTTTTTTGGTGTGAAAGGGAAAACAGTAGTCAAAATGCAGGTACAGTTGGTGGTTGTTGGGTTTAATGTTGATAGAGGTGCGAATGGGGCCACCAGAGGGGAGGAGGTCAACATCTAGGAAGGCTGGGTTGAGGAGGACCATGTCAAGCGGGTAGGAGAGGAGGTGTTGAGGCTGTGAAGGAACGCAAATAGGGTGTCTTGCCTCTGTGTCCAGATTACGACAACATCATCGGTGAACCTGAACCAGACAAGACGTGTGGTGTTTTTGGAGGCTACGAAGGTCTCCTCTACATGGCCCATAAAAAGGTTGGCATAAGAGGTTGTCTGTGGGTACCCATGGCTGTGCCACAGATTTGTTTATAGGCTTTCCCTTCAAAGGAAGAGTAGTTGGGTGTTGGGATAAAGTTCGTAAGGTGTATGAGGAATGAGGTAGTGAGTCTGGAGTCTGAAGGACACTGGGAAAGGTAATGTTTAATAACAGTAAGACCATGGGCATGAAGGATGTTGGTGTATAGGGTGGTGGCATCAACAGTGACGAGTAAGGATCCAGGAGTTAAAGAGGTGGGGATGGTGAAAAGACAGTGAAGGAAATGGTTGGTGTCTTTGTCATGGGTGGCTAGATTACAGGCAATTACTTGGAGGTGTTGGTCAATTAGGGCTGAAATTCTTTCAGCGGGGCACAATAACCAGCCACAATGGGAAGTAAAGGATTATTGGGTTTGTGGATTTTGGGGAGCATATACAAGGTTGGTGTGTGGTGTGTCACAGGAGTGAGGAGGGAAATGGATTCTGGGGGTAGGCTCGTGACAACTGAATTCCAGTCCGAGATGCTGGAGTTGGCAGTCGTGTGTGCATGAGGTATTGAATAAGTTGCAAATTAGAGTGAACAGTAACTGTGAACAACTTTGCCAGTGAAACTATCCATGGAACTGGATTTTGCTTTATAAATTACGATCACATTGTGCTGTATGTGTGTACCTGCTGTATTGCTCACACACAGACTGCTACAACTAAGGCAGGGATGTATATTTCCCAGACACCTGGTGAACTACAAATTTGGCAATTTTCAAGTTTTTTTAAATACTTAGAGTGTGCCTTAGCAGCTTAAGTTTTGATAGAGCATTTCTTTCAGAGTATTATTCCTGTGTGAAAAATTTCAGGGTAGGTTTCAACATGTCAGACTGGACCATTCCATTGTGAGATGGCTACAGATACTTATTTCCTCCTCTTGCCTCTGGGCCGGACAGCCATGTTCCATTCTGAGAATTATGCTACAAATTGGAAGCTGTGCTTTCATGTAGCCAATAGAGCTATAAGTATTCATCACTTGAGGAAAATAATGGTGATGAATTTTTGAAACATGTTGTGACAGGTAATGAGACTTGGATATCACATTTCACACCAGAAACAAAGAACCAACCAACGGAATGGCAGGATTCACAATCCCTAATGAAACAAAAAAAAGCAAAACAATTTTTGAGCACCAGAAAGACTATGACTATGGTGTTTTGGGATCGTAAGGGTGTCCTGCTCATCGATTAAATGTCTAGGTGTGAGACCATAAATGCACCAGCCTACTGTCAGAAACTTCAACGACTTCACAGCACCATTGGAATGTGGTGTGGTGTGACATCCGCTATACAGTCGAGACTTAGCCCCAAGTGATTATGACCAATTCCCCAAATTGACAGACGTTTTGATCGGACACTGCTACAGAAATGATGATGAACTTAAAGGAGCCCTTAATGAGTGGATCAATAACTTGGCAGCAATTATGTACGCAGAAAGCATAGAAAAACTGGTAAAACAGTACAAAAGCCTATATTTGAATGGTGACTACATAGAAAAGTAGCTAAACTATCAAATTTAACAATATTATGAAAGGAAAGTTGCTCCTCACCATATGGTGGAGATGCTGAGTCACAGATAGGCACAACAAAAAGACTGTCACAAATAAGCTTTCGGCCATTAAGGCCTTCATCAACAATAGACAAAACACACACACACACACACACACACACACACACACACACACACACACACACGCAAATGCAGCTCACACACGACTACAGTCTCAGGCAACTGAAACCACACTGAGAGCAGCAGCACCAGTGCATGATGGGAATGGCTACTGGGTGGGGGTAAGGAAGAGGTTGGGGTGGAGAGGGGGAGGGATAGTATGGTGGGGGTGGCGGACAGTGAAGTGCTGCAGTATAGACAGAGGGCAGGGGAGGGGAGAGGTGGGGAGGGGACTGATGTAGCAGAAAAGGAGAGAAGTAATAACTTTAGGTATCAAATTGTATGTAAGATACTATTTTGTCTAGCTATATCAAATAAAAAATTCTAAAGAAAAAAAAACTTTCTTTACTTTCTCAATGACCCTCATATAATAGTATCAGTCACACATTCATCAGTCACAGGATAAGCAGTGTGATGCTTGTAATTCAAAGTTTACAACTATACAAAGGCCCATAAATAATGACACCTTGTAACGCAGCAAGTTATTGTGAGATGACATTTGTTGCAGTAAGGCATGCAGCCGTCTAGTAAAGTGGCTGCAGGATGGCTATATTTTTTTTCATCTACGAATCTAAATAATCCATATTAGTTATTATCCAATTTTGTTCAAATTTGGTACACAGCCTTTTGTTATTAATGGAATGATGCTGTCAAAATTTCAGATTTTTATTTATTACAGTTCTGGAGATAAAGAGTATTAACTAAAACTCCTAAAACCCACAGTTGTTTTTTAAAACCAAGTTAGGAAGAATAACAGATTGACTTTCACTATGATTTGAAGCCATTCCAAAATTATCGGTTCATAAAAATCAATTAATTAGAATTTTCTTTAGAAAACTTTAGTCACTGTGCATTACGTAATACAAAAATCGGTCAAAATTATTATTTAATTATATTTTGCCATGTGAGTGTGTGAGAATGGTTAAGAGTGTATGTGGGACAAACTTTAAAATTTAATATTTCATTTTACGTAAAACCTTGCACAAACAAACTGTGGGAAAGTTATGTTGCAACCACGATTCAGGTGACGTAAGTCGGTGTGCACTTGATTTTGTATAAAAGTATGCAGAATGGAAGTTAGAGGTGGAATAAGTTTTTTTATTAATTTGAAGAATATTTTGCACTTCGTTTATTTTGATTAACAAAATACAAGAATTTGAAGTTTTGCTGACATTAATTACTATGAAATTAGTGATTGGATAAGGCAAGATTTTCCGCGAGAATGATCTGAAAAGGAACATTCTGACTGGTCGTTTAGATCAACAGCCAATCAGAATTAAGCTGTTCCCGCATGAATAGTGAAGTGACAGATAGGAGACTACCTCGAGAGGAGTTGCTTGCTAGCCGGTCTATGGATAACTCGATGTCAGATCGCTCCTTAAAAATACTCTGTACGATGAGAAAATATTGAGTTAATTTTGGTTCAAACATATCATGACTGAAGTGACCGAAGTTATGAACATTTTAATGAAAGTTTGGTCTTTCTAAACTAAATAGTTTGAGAGATATGAGCATGTGAACTTTCTGGTCATAACAACAACTCTGTGTGGCATGTTTCGTGCTCTATTCAGAATATTTTGGCGAGTACCTCTTACGAGAAATACCACTGAAATGACCGAATGTTTAACTCGTGAATAGTTGTGGGTCTGTGACTGGTAGAACATGAAAATTAATCGGGTCGGACTTACTAAAATTTTTGTTGTACAGACAGTGAACTTTGAATGATATGGTTTTACCCTATTAAATACAAACTCGATAGCCATTTCATGTGCTTCAGCATGAATAAAAAGCAGTGTTAATCTAATTTTAAACACTTTTCTGCAAGTAAAATGAAGATCCTGAATGCCTTGTTTTTTTTTAATCATTAACTTTCAGGAACTGACTTTCAACTAGAGTTATGCGGCCTCTGTGTGGTAGGTATTAGGTAGTGGTTTCATCAACGCTGCTTTAGACTGCCCAGCATGTATCTGCTATCACAGAGTGAAGGGACATCGGCAAGAAGCCTATCGAGGTAGGTGGACTGAACAACAAAGATAGTGTTAACAAAAGTGCAGACGACCGACCCCAACGTGCAGCAACCTGTAATTTTACAATGTTCTTTGCACAATGTAATTATCCAAAATTAATTGTTTACAAGCATTTCCTTGACATGTTATCTCCTTTAACTACTGTACCATAACCTTAGCAACAAATCAGGTCTCCTAGTTTTGTTCCAGTGTTTTTTCTTTTTTTAAAAAATTACAGTATTACACAAGTCTCTTCCCATTAATGTAGGCCAATGATTTTGGGATTTTATTAACAATCTTTCTCATACTGAACCATATGCTATTCTGGAATGGTACACTTCTCTGATTCCCATTTTTGATATAACATTTGTTTCTCAAGTTAATAAACTTAGCAATGTCTTATTTTTCTTAGAGTCTCAGACTTTAGCTTTAAAATATGGTGCTAAGTTTTCCTAATGATCAGTCATTGAATTATGGCGACTGCTTACAAATTATGCATCTTTGGAAGAAGTACAAGATAATTTTAACCTTTAATATAGTCTTTTGAAACCTGGACAAAACAAGCTTTAAGAAGAAAATCTGGAGCCATCCTGACATTTGCCTTAATCAATTGAAGGCAAGAACTCCACGCTTCACTATTATGTCCTCTCGTTCAATCTGTTCTATCTCTCTCTGCTACAAGTTCAACAGACTTTATTATTATGCTATTAGGCAACAATATTTCAAATTTCAAGCTTTTATGCAACTTCAAGATGTTTTTAAATGTTTGTTTTAATACAGGAGCAATTTTACTGTCAGTTAAAAATGTTCTCTACGGTATACACCTGAGAAACTCATTCTACTATAAATATACCTACCTCATGAATTCCAGATTTGAGGAGATTAGTACAAGTAACAAAAGTAACAGAAATAGATGACTGCGATTTTCACTCTTGTTATATTCCTTACATGTCACTAATCTTATTGGTGTTCTCAAGATACAAATTTTTTGTGCTTAATACTGTTCCTATGAATATTTACGGCATTAATTTTGACTTACTTGACAGTCTTCCACTGCTTGTCTTAATGAGCAATTTTCTTCTGCAATTTTTTCCAATGCAGCCATCCGACGTTTCAGCTCAACATTCTCAGCCTTCAGTTCTTCATTACTTTGTTTCAACTTGCAGATCTGACTTTCATACACAGCATTTTCTGTTTATTAAAAAAGGAATGCAGTTACAGTATATACCAATGAATAACAAAATTCTTGTCACATAAAAGTATCTATAACAAAATTATTCAGTCAAACGCGTGCAGTTGTTCGGTTGATGTCATCACCTCTCACACAGTCACATATGCAGCATAGCAGAATTTGAAACCATTTGCTAAGAAGATACTTGTATAGCTAACTGCCATAAGAATCCACTCTGACCAGAGCACTAGATATAATATTACAATGTTTCCACTAGGTCTATTTTTGGGGCTACTACTTCACAGGATAGAGCCACAGAGTAAATAAAGTTACAATTGGAAAAACTACTTGTAAAGCATGAACACTACGGCTTCGACAACATGATGCATCTCAAAGAACATTAATTTAATATCGTCCAACAAACATATAGAGTTCCATAAAAAAGATGACTTTCTAATAACAATACAGAAAAATGTGAAGATATATGGAGTATGAAATGTGTTATGCTTCCTAAAATATTGTTTGGAAATAAATGAAATTTAGTAAATATGTCTAGATGGATACAAGTCATTAGGGAAAATCAAACAACAGAAAATCCAGGGTGGAATAATGAGAATATTATGAAAAGGATACATTGCTACTCACTGCATAATGGAGTCTGCAGCTCAGTATCTCATCTATATGGTGAGTAGCAATCTATCCTTTTCATAATATTGTCATCATTGGATACAAATTATTATTACACTTGTTTATAGCTATTAAAAACAAAGGAGATAGTGTATATAGTGGGTGTCTGTTTTTAATGTTTTCTCTACTATTTCAACAGCTACTTTCAGTTTCATTTTTGCAATGTTTGGACACAATCCACAAAACAAATACTGCCCAACACATGCTTATAGCAGTACAGTGTCATATGTTAATTCAGAAAAATACCAGTGTCTTACTGCAAACAATGTGTTTGTTAAAGTGGTATTTTATGTGCCCATCTGAGGAGTGTCAAATTAGTCTAGTTCAATATACAGTTTAACGATATTTGTTAATAGGGTCACTTTTATTTCACTTGCTACCTGTTTCCAACGTATCACCTTACAGGTTATGACAGGTTATGTTGCCAGCCTGGCCTCTTTGCTAATGTGCTGGACCCAGAATCTGAGAGATCTATTACGATAGAATGTGGGCTCTGTGGGGCTCTTAGGTCTAGGGTCTGATGCAGTTTTGCCCATGCCCCAACAACGTGAAGGCAGGCCACTTTTTTGGGTGTTGCTTTGTTTACTTTCGCCTCCTCTGCAACCTTTTCTTTAAAATTAATTAACAAAACATAAGAAACCTATATCCAAAGAAAAATAAGAAATTATAAATAATTACTGAAAAAGAAGTAGATAAGAAAGGTTGAAGGAGTACATGAGGTTCTTGCCATCATGTCACAGCAAGGGGGCAGGTGTGGAGGAGGAGAGTTCGGAGATACCTCGGAAAATCATCGACCCACACACATCCTTTTTGGAACCATCATCAATGGACATGAATGAATGCAAGTGATCACAGAGAGGATGCTTATGTGCATGTCACCCGTCAGAGCCGTATCCAGACGTATCAGGGGTTCCATATCACTCGAACTGCATGTGCCCCACATCATTACAAAACCTCCACCAGCTTGATCAGTCCCCTGCTGACATGTAGGGTCCATGAATTTATCAGATTGTTTCCATACCCACACATTTACACAATTTGAAATGAGACTTTTCTGACTAGTCAACATGTTTCCAATAATCAACAGTCCAATGTCAGTGTTGACAGGCCCAGGTGAGGCATAAAGCTTTGTGTCGTGCAGTCATCAAGGATACACGAGTGGGCCTTCAACTCTGAAAGCCCGTATCGATGATGTTTTGTTGAATGGTTCACACTCTGACACTTGTTGATGGCCCAGCATTGAAATCTGCAGCAATTTGTGGAAGGGTTGCACTTCCATCACATTGAATGATTCTCTTCAGTTGTCATTGAGCCCATTCTTGCAGGATTTTTTCCTGGACACAGTGATATTGAAGATTTGATGTTTTGCCGGATTCCTGATATTCACGGTGCACTTGTGAAATAGTCATAGGGAAAAATCCCTACTTCATTGCTATTTCGGAAATTCTGTGTCCCAACGCTTGTGCACCAATTGTAAGACCACTTTCAAACTCACTCAAATATTGATAACCTGCTACAGCAGCAGCTGTAATCAATCTAACAACTGCGCCAGACACTTGTCTTATATGAGCATTGCCGACCACAGTGCCTTATTCTGCCTGTTTACATATCTCTACATTTGAATATGCATGCCTATGCCAGTTTCTTTGGTGCTTCAGTGTATTTTGTCTCTTTTAATATGGTCATACAATTAAATGACAAGCCATAGTCTGCCAAAACATTGATCTGCTAAGAATATTACAAAAGACATCACATGATTACCAATTTCCTAACACACTTAAAATGCTCTAGCAAAACCTTTCCATAAAACTGGGGATAAACAAATCAGTTCTAATTACAGATGCACTTCAGTCTTCCTAGTTTTTGAGAAAGTGGCCTGTGTCAAAATATTGACTTACTTTTCTGAAAAAAAACTTTTTAAACTGCTTCTGAACCTGGCTTTTGTAAAAAATTCTTCACAGAGAAAGCAATGTAAGACCTTACAACTGAGTGAGATGGCGCACTGGTTAGCACACTGGACTTGCATTCGGGAGGACGACAGTTGAAACCCATGTACAGGCATCCTGATATAGGTTTTCCGTGATTTCCCTAAATCGCTCCATGGTTCCTTTGAAAGGGCATGGCTGACTTCCTTCCTCGTCTTTCTCTACTCTGATGGGACTGATGACCTCACTGTTTGGACCCCTCCCCAAATCAACTAACCAACCAAGACCTTACAAATGAAGATAAACAAGATACAACATTCTCTTGGTATCTTCTGTGACTTTACCAAAGTACTTTAGTCATGGGTTGCAAAATTAGTGGAGATTGAGGCCTGGCGGATAACAAGAAGAGAGATATACTGAAGGGCAAGTTCCCATCTCCGGAGTTCTGACAGGTTGGTGTTAGTGGGAAGTATCCAGATAACCCGGACGGTGTAACACTGATGTGCTGGCCGTGCACCAAGGCATGTTTAGCCACAGGGTGATCCTCATTACCAACAAACACTGCCTGCCTGTGTCCATTCATGCGAATGGACAGTTTGTTGCTGGTCATTCCCACTTAGAAAGCTTCACAGTGTTGGTCAGTTGGTAAATCACGTGGGTGCTTTCACACGTGGCTCTGCCTTTGATCGTGTACACCTTCCGGGTTACAGGACTGGAGTAGGTGGTGGTGGTGGGAGGGTGCATGGGACAGGTTTTACGCTGGGGGCGGTTACAAGGGTATGAGCCAGAGGGTAGGGAAGGTGGTTTGGGGGTTTCATAGGGATAAACTAGGAGGTTACGAAGGTTAGGCGGACGGCGGAAAGACACTCTTGGTGGAGTGGGGAGGATTTCATGAAGGATGGATCTAAGGTTCTGAGGATTCCTTGAAGCTCCGCCTGGACATCAGGAATGGGATTACCTTGGCAAACTACAAAACCTTTCACCTGACTCCATCAACCTCCTGACCCCACCGACACCCCACACCCCTACCTTCTTCCTAAAATTCACAAACCCAATAATCCTGGCCGTCCCATTGTAGCTGGTTACCAAGCCCCCACAGAACGAATCTCTGCCTACGTAGATCAACACCTTCAACCCATTACATGCAGTCTCCCATCCTTCATCAAAGACACCAACCACTTTCTCGAATGCCTGGAATCCTTACCCAGTCTGTTACCCCCCGAAACCATCCTTGTAACCATTGAGGCCACTTCCTTATACACAAATATTCCGCACGTCCAGGGCCTCGCTGCGATGGAGCACTTCCTTTCACGCCGATCACCTGCCACCCTACCTAAGACCTCTTTCCTCATTACCTTAGCCAGCTTCATCCTGACCCACAACTTCTTCACTTCCGAAGGCCAGACGTACCAACAATTAAAGGGAACAGCCATGGGTACCAGGATGGCCCCCTCGTACGCCAACCTATTCATGGGTCACTTAGAGGAAGCCTTCTTGGTTACCCAGGCCTGCCAACCCAAAGTTTGGTACTGATTTATTGATGGCATCCTCATGATCTGGACTCACAGTGAAGAAGAACTCCAGAATTTCCTCTCCAACCTCAACTCCTTTGGTTCCATCAGATTCACCTGGTCCTACTCCAAATCCCATGCCACTTTCCTTGACGTTGACCTTCACCTGTCCAATGGCCAGCTTCACACGTCCATACACATCAAACCCACCAACAAGCAACAGTACCTCCAGTATGACAGCTGCCCCACTTGTGACAGGATAATTTCTGGGACTGGATCAGACTCTGAATGTGGCTCTCCAGCAGGGATACGACTTCCTCAAATCCTGCCCTGAAATGAGATCCATCCTTCATGAAATCCTCCCCACTCCACCAAGAGTGTCTTTGCGCCGTCCGCCTAACCTTCGTAACCTCCTAGTTCATCCCTATGAAATCCCCAAACCACCTTCCCTACCCTCTGGCTCATACCCTTGTAACCGCCCCCAGTGTAAAACCTCTCCCATGCACCCTCCCACCACCACCTACTCCAGTCCTGTAACCCGGAAGGTGTACACGATCAAAGGCAGAGCCACGTGTGAAAGCACCCACGTGATTTACCAACTGACCAACACTGTGAAGCTTTCTAAGTGGGAATGACCAGCAACAAACTGTCCATTCGCATGAATGGACACAGGCAGACAGTGTTTGTTGGTAATGAGGATCACCCTGTGGCTAAACATGCCTTGGTGCACGGCCAGCACATCAGTGTTACACCGTCCGGGTTATCTGGATACTTCCCACTAACACCAACCTGTCAGAACTCCGGAGATGGGAACTTGCCCTTCAGTATATCCTCTCTTCTTGTTATCCGCCAGGCCTCAATCTCCACTAATTTCAATTTGCCGCCGCTCATACCTCACCTGTCTTTCAACAACATCTTTGCCTCTGTACTTCCGCCTCGACTGGCGTCTCTGCCCAAACTCTTTGCCTTTACAAATGTCTGCTTTTGTCTGTGTATGTTCAGATGGATATGTGTGTGTGTGCGAGTGTATACCTGTCCTTTTTTCCCCCTAAGGTAAGTCTTTCCACTCCCGGGATTGGAATGACTCCTTACCCTCTCCCTTAAAACCCACATCCTTTCGTCTTTCCCTCTCCTTCCCTCTTTCCTGATGAAGCAACCGTTGGTTGCGAAAGCTTGAATTTTGTGTGTATGTTTGTGTTTGTTTGTGTGTCTATCGACCTGCCAGCACTTTCGTTTGGTAAGTCACATCACCTTTGTTTCCCTCTATTATATATACATTTGCTTGTTTGAGCTGTCCACTGTAATTTGGTAATCATTGCTGCCACAGCCGTATCATTGTAACTGATACCAGTTTCAATGTGGTCATCCTCAAAGAGGTCAGGTTTATTTGTTGCCATTAGATATAACACATTTTTGTCGTATGTGGAGTTCCTAACTATCTATTCTCTGCAATTTTCAGAGAAGGCACCTAGTAATGTTTCACAGGATGTATTATCATGCACATCACTAACAAAACTGTAAATTTCACAATTGACTATCAGATGATTGAAGTCTCCACCAATGATCACAGAATGACTGGGAAACTTACGAACAAGACAACTGAGGTTTTCTCTAAAGTTTTCAGTTACATCAGGAGGTGAGTATGATGGGTGATAGAATGACCCAAATATTATTTTATGCCCACCCTTGATACTGAGTCTTTCCCAAACAGTCTCACATGCAGCTTCAATTTCTATCTTGGTGGACTTCAGTTTCTTGTCTACTGTGACAAATACGCCACCTCAATTTCCCATCTGCCTATTCTTTTGATATACAATCAAATTTCCCCCCAAAATATCACTGCTAATTAATTTCAGGTTTCAACCAGCTTTGTCTGTCTAGCATTATGTGAGCTTCACTGCTTTTCAGTAGTATTTCAAACTCTGGCACTTCGTTGTGAATGCTTTGGCACTTAACCATTAGCATTTTAATACTATCACCCATGGGAGACACTTCTTTTGATCTTACACTGATACTTCTGAGTTTTCTACAGCTATTATTATCTGGACTACATCAAGAGTCGTCTAATCTAAGAATCCTTGTGTGCACCCTACACAAAGTCAGCTGCCTTAGTAGCAGCCACAGATATGTAGTGCACACCCATTTAGGGGGACCCTATTGTTCTTAACCCTATGGTGTAAGTCCAGCAAGTTGCCTAGCTTGTCACAGAACATTCAAAGTCTCTGGTTCAGTTCATCCACTTCACTCAGAACCAAATGGCCATGATCAGTTCTGGGGACAATGCTGAAAATTGGGAGCTTCACTGAAACACCACGTATGTCAGTGGAGAAACGGAGACTACGATCATAATCTCATTATAGCAATTATGGTTATGAAAGTTAATAAATCATTATTGTATTTTACAGACTATAAGACACTATGGACTATAAAACACACCTTAATTTTATTGCTGTCCTCTTTATATATAAGATGGTCTATACTGTCATTGAGAGTGTTACTTATGGCATACTTCTTGAAAGGTTTAACAATAATGTCTTCTCTCACTCTAAACCATGACCCTTTTATCCACTGAAAAACTTGTTTGATTTTAGGTCATTTTAAAGCTCCCTTTGGCGTGAATTCATGTTGGATTTCATCCACCATCCATTTGATCCATTCTCTCTCGTGTACATCTTATATGGTTCATTTATCGAGACATGAAGAGATTGTAATTGTAAAGTAAGTCCTCCCAGAATAACAGTAAACTCTCTATTTCCCTGTCCCAATTTCTCTTTCACAGAATTTTTCAAATTACTACTAAAATAGTCTACCACAAGAAGAGAACTCGTCTTCAATAAAGCACCTTTTCCTCTCTCCCACACCCTATTAATCCATAATTTCATACCAATTTTGTCCATCCAACCCTTGTCATGTATGCAAACAACATAATTTGGCAGTATTTCAGAAGGTTTCACCATTGTTTTGTGGTTGAAAATGATCACTGGATTAAGTTTAGTACTGTCGGAACAACATGGAAAGGACAACAGTGCAGTGCATCTTTTCACGTCCACTTGTTTTTATAATTACAGTTTAGCACCTTGCATGGCAAAAGTTCTGTTACTCAGCACATCAAATGTCGGACGAGTTTCGTCAGTATCTGCCATTTGGCTTAATTCCACACTGGTTTTCTTCTGAAGCTGAAGAATAAAGCAATGGAAAGACAATATTTTCTCTTCACACTCTTGTGGCATTTTCTGAATATTTTCTCTTCATACTCTTGTGGCATTTTCTGAGATACTTCAGTTTCGGGTTGCATGCTAAGACCATGATGCTTTATAAAGCTATTGCCCCAACCAACTCTGCTCTTAAAGTCTGTTAAGTTTCACTATAGTGCTAGTGTATGAGTGTGTATTTGAATCATTTTTGTACTGATTCCAGTGCCATTTTGACGGTGTCATTGAATCCATTTCAATATGTCATCATCTAGTTTTGGGCATTTTGCATTCAGACCTCTATTTGCACTTTTTGTCTTCCTAATTTTTTTTTAGTTGTCTTTTACTAACTTGCCAATTGCAAATTGCTTTTTCTGTTGGTAGGGGGCGTCAAAATACCACTCAGCTGCTCTGTCTCCATGTTCTTCTGAACATGCTATTACTTTCAAATTATTGCCCACATCATATGAATACCTTTTACTTTTTCCATTATGAAACTAGCTACTAACAAAAATACTGTACTGTTACTGACAATGCAAATGACTTTCAATTCAGGTTCACTGGCACTGTATACAGCAGTGAAGCATCGTAGGCTAGACAGTGTTCTGGGGTTTTGACGACATACTTTGATGAAATATACATTCAGCATCAGCGTACTTGAAATGTACAACTACAACAGTGTCAGCAAGCTTGTGAATACCTGCAACACATGTTCATCGCATCAGTGCACTGTTGCTGTCAGCTGAATCCAATGTTACCAGATAGACAAAGGTTTCACACAGCACTGAATATATGGCCTTTTTTATATTATTTTTGTGTATAAGATGCACCAGAACTTTGGAGGCAATTTTTCTAAGAAAAAAAGATTGTCTTATAGTCTGTAAAACATACTAAGAAGAGTGTGTTCCTGCTAGAAAGAGCAGATAAATAGCTGTTAGCATCTCACTTAGATAGTGAACTGATGTCACTTAGTTCAGTAAAATGAATGTAGTGGAATTATGGGCAAAGTTGAAGCTGATTTTAAACTGTGGTCTGGAGAATTATGTGCCTAGTAAGTGGATTAAGGATGGAAAAGACCCACCATGGTTTAATAATGAGATTTGGAAACTGCTGAAAAAGCAGTGGCTGCTGTACTTTTGGTTCAAAAGGGAACATGCAAATGATGACAAACAAAGGTTAAGTGTTGAGATCCATGAATCTGTGAAAAGATCTACGTCTGAGGCATACAAATACTACCAACGTCACACCTTAGCAAAAGATCTGGCAGAGAAACCAAGAAAATTCTGGTACTACGTAAAATTGCTGAGTGGGTTTAACGCATCCATTCAGTCACTTGTTGACCAGTCCAGTGTGACAGTTAAACATAGCAAAACGAAAGCCGAAGTTTTAAATTTCATGTTCGAGAAATTGTTCACGCAGGAGAATCATATAAGTATACTGTCATTTGTCCATCAAACAGACTCCCGTATGGACGACGTAGTAATAGGCGTCCCTGGTGTAGAGAAACACATGGAGTGGAGAACAAATAAGTACTGTAGTAAATGATGACGTTGACAGCACTGTCAATGTCATCATTTACTGCTGCACTTTAAACATAAGTTTAAGTACTAGAGTACAGCCAGTTTAATCTTCAGAGCTATCAGCCAACTTTAAATGCAATCTTTAATGTTGCCAGCCAACTTTAAAATGAATATTCTAATGATGCCTTTATTCATCTGAAGAATGAAACCAGTAAATAAAAAATAAGAACTGTGACTTGTGGCTGTTTTCAAAAAAATCTTAATGACAGATTCTGCACAGGAGACAGTATTCACAGTTGAGGATTGTACTTGAGGTACCTCTGGTACCGGTATCACAGGTTACACGATTCTCAGGAGCTCTTCCAACACATCGATTCGCAGCAGCAGCTCTCAGTTTTTGGCAGTAGCCAAGGTGATTTCCAGCTGCATACGAACATCAATAAACTCATCCTATGTTTGAAAACAGCATTTACAGTGGTGCTGCATTTTGGCTGGTGCAATGTATTACAGGCAGTAAATAAATAACTTTAAGCCCACTGATTATCTTTTAATCTGTTAGTCAGAAAGTTGCTAATTCCCTATTAGAATTTAAGCAACTACACAAAGCAAAATTTCTATTAAGGCCACACAGAAACGTGTGCTAAAAATTAATAGTTTCCTAAATCAGTTTGAGGTTAACTATAGTCTGCTAACAGAGTCGAAAATAGAGTTAATTTGTTATTAATGTAGATAACATATAAGGCTACAACTCTTTTTATGGGAAAACTAGACGTAACACAATATGTTACTTAGAATATCTGATACAGTAACTAAATCACAAATGCCAATTTATTACAAATTATTCATAGATTATGCAAAGGGTATAATTGCTCCCAAAAATTTAAAAAAAAACACATCTTTATTTGCACTTATATACAATGAAGTTCAGGAGTGGTGTAGTCTTTGCCAGTAACTGTGAACCACAAATGCTGATTTGCTGTGAAATAAATTATGTAACCAAAACACTCATAATGGTAAAATATAGTTTCATAATCATCCAAAAATTCTCAAAAATAACCTATTTCTCCTGTAATTATACAATGAAGTTAGAGAATGAGTGCTTTGAATGAGGATAGGCCTACTGTTCTCATAAATTTTAAAAGAGCACACTCAAGTTTAAGCCTACAACTGACGATAACACTACGAGTTTACTGCAGCACTTACGAATGTTTTTAAATTTGACAATATGTCACAATACAAACAGGTACTGAGGCAATCAAATGAAAGATTATGCAGAAGCAACATGAATAGTAAGATATGCAATTCTAGAACTTCAAATTGGCACATGAATCTTGTAAATGTGGTATCACACAAAGGAAAATTCCGAAGTTGACTTTTATATAGAAACAAATGTGCCTATTGCATGGATTTTTCACTTTTTCTGTGGACACTTCTACACTGGTGTACCAAAGAAGAACACTGCAGTATGAATTTATCTAGGTCAAAATCATTAAATGTGCAGCACCAACAAAGCACATCATCTGCTTGTTGCAGCAAACATTAACTTGTGAATGTCCCACTCACTAGAGAGTTTCCAAGTACTACATTAACATGATCCACCGAATTCTTCATCCAGGGCTTATCATATCACTCAAAGAGCGACACAATATGTATATTGTGAGGAACATTCTCAACAATGTGTCTGATGTCATCCTCAAATGTATAAATTAGGTTTATGGTCCAAACTGCACACCCCACTATTATTAAGTGATCTTCTTTTCCAAGATTCTTCCCTAATGAGCTTAAATCACAGGTGATACCACTGGCTTTAAATACTTGTTACCTGGTAATCCCTTCCAAAACAGTTCTGTATCTGTTGTGACGTTTCCCTCCTGTGACTACAACCCACATTTACAATGACCTATTTTGATGAAATATGCATACAGCATCAGTGTACTTGAAATGTGCAGCTACAACCATCGATGATGAAAGTTTTGTTGAGCCACACTGGATTGACACTAGGTACAGGACCTCACATGAAGAAAACATAAAGAGACTGGCTATGGTTTTCTTCCAGTTTATGCTATTTTACCTGAACTAGCAATTGAGAAAATCAGAACCATAAGGGCTGAAAATCCAGTATAACTATTAAATCCCTATTATTTCTAGCACAGATCAGTATACAAGATAATTTAACACCAACAACAAACATCAAATTTTAATCAGAATACTACTCACCAATGTTAGTATTGACACTCTTGCTCATTCCTGAAATATCACTTCTTGATTCCACAGTCAAAACTCTGTTGCTGTCATTTTTTAACAATATATCAACTATCTTTAAGTTCACTGGAACAGGGCTGGGAGAAGTTATGCTAGAAGGTGGGCGATCATCATTCAATTGCAATTTTACATTCTGCACACCAAACTGATAAGTGAAAGATACATAAAAATCAAATAGTTAAACACTGAAACATGTACAAAGTTATCATAGAAATGTTTAATATGTAATGTTTCTTAAAAAGTCAGATTAGCCTATCAGTCAAATAAAGCAAAAAACAATTTAAAATTCCTGAAGCAATGTTTAAGAAATGTTAGTGTATTATGCAGAGCGTCCCACACGAATAAATACATTTACGATTTGCTTAACACATACCTATGTAATAATTCCTAGATATAAAACGTTAATTATGTCTTCATAATAATTAACGATACACAACTAAATTAGAGGCACTATGCAATCTGAGTTCCACCAAAAGCTCATTCTCCTCACACTTTACACGCTACATGACCAAATGAGATCTATCACAAAAGCACATCTAGAAACTGCAATATTTCCTCTTTAATATTTAAATGTGCCACATTAACTTGTTTTCTTTTTACTTGTATCAAATGAATATGAATATTAAATCGAGACGACTAATAAATCATGAGACAGTTTTGCTAGCAAATACTTACCTTCAGGAGGCAAAAGTACTGCCAAAACAGACATGTAAAAGTAAATGTGATACACCTCCTAGCTTTCAGAAATAATAGTTTGTTCTCCAAGGAATGGGGAATGCTAAAAAGGAAGGACAGGTCACCTCGACTTGAGAGCTTTATCTGTGGTGATGACCAGGATAGAGGAGCAGGAAGTGGGAGGCACCAGAGAGAGTATCTAATGTTAGAATGGTAAGCACTGAGGCATTTTCAGTTCAGAGATGATAAGGACAGATTGAGAAGATAGGTGGAGGGGGGAGCATGGTTAATCAAGTTGCTCTACATTTGATACTGTGCTGCTTATGGATGGTGAATATAGAGTAAGTGGTTGTGGGTGGGTGCGTGGGGCAAGTTATAGCAGGGACCCATTACAGGTGTAGGAACAATGGTTAGGGGTAATGGTTTGAGAATATCTCATATGGTTTCACAAGGTTATTACTGAGGTTAGGAGAGTAACAGACAGTGAAAGTGGGTGATGTGGTGAGGATATCGAGGAGATAACATCTCATTTCAAGGCTTGACGAAAAATTTATAGTATTGGCAGAGTAAAACACTGAAGTATTGAAGACTAGGGTGGTTCTGTGTGACATGAGGGGTGTTTTTGAGTTCCTCGGATGTGGGATCTGTATTCGACAGAGTGTGGGAGGAGATTCTGCTCAGGAGATTCGTTGAAGAAGTTATGGGTAAGTTGGCTAGGATGACAACAGAGGAAGTTTCAGGAAGACTTTGAGATGGTCATTGGAAGAGGTAGTGTTCTAGGGCTGAGAGATCAAACGAATGCCAGATGTTTGCATAAATGTGAGGTACCTTGAACAGTGACAAGGGGGGTTCGAGAAGGGAATGGATTTGAGATGACTGGTGTCTTTTTTGTAGATGAGAGGCTCTTTGATGTGGGTTGGATGTGTTGGTCAACCAGTCCTGACATGCATTCAATGGGGGCTTTCTAGACAGCTACTATTTGTGTATTTTGGGAAGACTTAGAGAGAAGGGGTGTCGAGATAAGAAGAGGTGAGCAGTTCCATGGAAGCAGATGTGAAGGACCTAAGGCTAGTAGGATTTTCAGTGGCTCAGTTTGGATGAAAGGAATGGGGTGATTAGGACCAATTTTGTATGCTGGGATGTCCAGGATCTGACAATGGCCCTCTGTCACATACTCCTCACAATCAAGCACCACAGTAGTCGAGCTCTTGTATGCAGGGAGGAGGATGACAGTGTTTTCTGCTTTCAGGCTGGTGACAGCTTGGGACTTTGCTCAAGTAAGGTTTGGGGTTTTGGTGATATTTTTCAGGAAAGATTGAGAGGGAATGCAGAAAGTGAGGAATTCTTGGAATATCGGGAGGATGGTTTTAGGAAAGAGGAGGAGGAGGAGAATTTGGGATTTGGGCTGGAACTTTTTCAGGCAGAGTTTGGTACTCACTCTGTTAGTAGTGGTTTGGGACTGGATGGTAAATTGGCATTTGCAGTTGAGATTTTGGGTAAATCAGAATGGATCTTTGCCTAGGGTAGGGTGGTTAATTTGAGAATGGGGCTGAAGGTTAGGCTTGTAGACAGAATGGATGTCTCAAGACCAGAGAGGGATCTGGCAGATATGTTAAGGATTGAATGGAAGCCAAGGTTGTGAGGTATTTGAATATGATTAGGGTTATCATTAGGGTTGGGTAGGAGTAGCTATGGGTTTGGAAGGTTAAGTAAGGAGGCCTCTTCTGTAAAAACCAAAAAGCAACTTTTTAAAGGATTTTCTTTCTTTTTTTACGCATGATTATGAACCAAATCATATATAAGACTACACGTCGCCCTGTCATAAGCTTAGCTTAACAATAAATTATGGGCCATGCTCAAAACTACAAGCTAGAAACTACAGACTTAAACACTGAAAAATATTTAAGAAGCAATTTTTATCACACTGTGGAAGATATTATAAATGAGGAAGACAAGTACCCGACATTATTTTTTTCTTCATATAATATCTGTGTTTCTTTTAATGGATTCACGTGTACAACCATATTTATAAACTACAGAAGCAAATACTGGCAAATACTTAAAAATGAAATGTTATTACAGTGTGGAAGATTGTAAGAAAGAGGGAGACATGCAACACCAATTCAGCTTTTTACATTGTAATACATCTCTCTCTCTCTCTCTCTCTCTCTCTCTCTCTAGTGTGGTGTGTGTGTGTGTGTGTGTGTGTGTGTGTACACTATATGATCAAAAGTATCCAATACTGCCAAAAACATATTTTTTTCATATTAGGTGCACTGTGCTGCCACCTACTGCCAGGTACTCCATATCAGCGACCTCAGTAATCATTAGACATTGTGAGAGAGCAGAATGGGGCGCTCCGAAGAACTCACGGACTTCAAACGTGGTCAGGTGATTTGGTGTCACTTGTGCCACACATCTGTATGCAAGATTTCCACACTCCTAAACATCCGTAGGTGCACTGTTTCCAATGTGATGGTGAAGTGGAAACTTGAAGGGACATGTACAGCCAAAAGCGTACATGCTGACCTCATCTGTTGACTGACAGAGACCGCCGACAGTTGAAGAGGGTTGTAATATGTAATAGGCAGACATCTATTCAGACCACCACACAGGAATTCCAAACTGCATCAGGATCCACTGCAAGTACTATGACAGTTAGGCAGGAGGTGAAAGAACTTTCATGTAATGTTCGAGCAGCTGCTCATAAGCCACACATCATGCTGGTAAATGCCAGATGACGCCTCACTTGGTGTAAGGAACGTAAACATTGGATGATTGAAAAGAAGAAAAACATTGTGTGGAGTGATGAATCACGGTACACAATGTGGTGATCCGATGGCAGTGTGTGGGTATGGCGAATGCCTGGTGGATGTCATCTGCCAGTGTGTGTAGCGCCACAATAAAATTCTGAGGCAGTGGTGTTACGGTGTGGTCATGTTTTTCATGGATGGGGCTTGCACGCCTTGTTGTTTTGCATGGCACTATCACAGCACAGGACTACACTGATATTTTAAGCACCTTCTAGCTTCCCACTGTTGACGAGCAATTCAAGGATGGCGATTGCATCTTTTTCAACACGATTGAGCACTTGTTCATAATGCACACCTTGTGGGGAGAGGTTACACAACAATAACATCCCTGTAATGGACTGGCCTGCACATAGTCCTGACCTGAATCCTATAGAACACCTTTGGGTTGGTTTTGGAATGCTGACTTCATGCCAGGCCTCACTGATCGACATTGATACCTCTCCTCAGCACACCACTCTGTGAAGAATGGGCTGCCATTCCCAAAGAAACCTTCCAGCACCTGACTGAAAGTATGGCTGCAAGAGTGGAAGGTGTCATCAAGGGTAAGGGTAGGCCAACACCACACTGAATTCCAGCATTACCGATGGAGGGCGCCACGAACTTCTAAGTCATTTTCAGCCAGGTGTCCGGATACTTTTGATCACATGGTGTACTTATGTAGGCATACAACAGTGTTCATTGCCTGATCAATTTTTCCATCAAATAATTTTATATGACATCATATTATAATAAAGATTCTATTTTATTCTGTATCACTTTGTATTATTTGTGTGCATTATCTTATGTTATGTATTTGTATGTTCCAATTCCTCGTCATGACTTCAAATAAATTTTACATGTACATTTTGACAAAACATCCTTACAATATTTATTTGCTACAGATGGATAACCACAGAAATAAATAAATACATGTTGGTAATTCATGGAACTCATGTAGCCTCTTATTTAAAAAGCTGAGGTTCTTACACTGATATCACCATACATTTATTCTTTTATGGGACGTGCAGTTGGGAACAAGAATTTCTTTGAAAAGCAACAGCAACATTCATTCAGTGAACAAAAGATACAAGAAGTAGTATTATGTCATTGAAGATGATGTTCAGCACTCTGGACATACATTTGGAATATGTCTTCACAGGAGCTGATGACTCCTACTGACAAACGAGATATTTCCAAATACAATTTAAGGCTCGTGTTCTGGAAAACTCCTCCTCACCCTTAGTAGGAATACTTTAGGTCTACTTATTGCATAATTGAAATTTGATCCACTGATCTGTGGGCAATACTGCTCATATATTTATGAGAAGATTTACTGGGCGACAGGACAAGGAAGTGTACAACACTAAACTTTAACAAGTAATGGCTTCCCTATTCTGACATACAGAAGTAAACTTGGACATTAAGACAAACGAAGAATACAGTCCACTGAATTTTTAAGATAATTTAAATGATGTGCAGTTGCACTACTTAGTAAGAGTGAGACAATTTTTTTATTTATTTTTGTATTTTTTGTAATTTTTTTTATATAGCCTATTCAAAACATCCATACACATGAGTGTGTGTGTGTGTGTGTGTGTGTGTGTGTGAGATCAAATAGAGAACAATATTATAAGATAACATCTTAATATATATTACACAAATGAAAAAAGGAGCAATGATGTATAAAATGGAAACAGCATATCAACTGAATGGAAGAAGATCGATTAATTAAACAAAAAGTCAATTATAAACTGAGCAGAAAGAGAGATGTAGCACAACCAGGAAACAGTGGCTTCAGTGAAGATGGACGAGGCTGTAACCACACTGCATGAAATGATAAAGAAAAAGAAGGAAGAGTACTTTAGCTGAGTAAGCCACCTTCCTGGATTTGAAATTTCACCTCCTCTGTACACACCAATCCTACCAATCACAATTACTTCACTTCGACAGCTGCCATCTCTGCACACCAAGTCTCTAACATACAGTATGGCCACCTGTGAAGATTATGTCTGTAATGATAAGTATTTACTCTCCCAGTATGGCAAAGAAACTGCACAGCCTTCACACAACAAATAACCCTCCTCGTCTTGTACAAAAACAGATATCCCCACAAACCCTATACACACAACTGTGGGCCAGTCACAAAGGAGCACCTCCTTCATCATGTGAAACCATCCAAGCCTGTAAGAAATGATCTGTGTTCTCTGAATAGTTCTAACTGCCTCTCATCATGTCTTGAAATGAGAAATACTCTTCACATTATCCTTCACACTTCCTGCTCAATAAACATCCCATTGCCCACCCAACTTACATAAAATCTGTCTCCATTCTTATACCATAACTGTTTCCAACCCCTGTCCTATAGTACATATTTGTGGACGACAGAGCTGCAAGACCTGCTTCATACATCTGTTCACTTCCTTCTATTCTTAGCCTCTCACTGGTATTTCCTACTCCAGTAGAAGCAGGACTACCTGACAAAGCAGCAACAAAATATATGATTTTCACTGCATCTTCTGAATAATGTTTTATATGGGTGGCCACAAACAAACCATATAATTGGATGAGTGGCTGCTGACAAACTGTGGTCACGGCTAAACTAGAACACCCAGTTATGGAACTTGTTGCTCAACATAAAGCAGTTAATTGAGAAACAGTTTCCCAACCCAAGACATTTTGATCCTTAACCCCCCTTCCCTACTGTTTCAGTTTTTCTTATTTGTGCAAGCGGAAATTCTCCTTGAAACTTATTCTTTGTTGCCACAACCCCTCATGTGTCACTCTTCTCTAGCCTGTTTCCTAACCCTCTCTTATTCCCATCCAATTCCACCCTACTGTTTCCAGCCAACAATTCTGCACTTCCTTTGTTCAGTTTCTTCTCCATCTACAGAGATGTGTCTTTCTTTGCTTGGCCCTTTTCTTCATCTGTAAACTCAACTCATTAGTGTTTTTCCCCATCATACCATTCTCATATCCTGCATGGTGCCAGCCATTTCTCCAGAATATACAGACATGTTCCTTACCTGTTGCTCTTTCTATGCTTCAAATGCACCTTGCATTTCTCCACCACATACCCAGTTTAAGCCCTCAAATTTCCCCACCACATATCCTCTTTAACTCTCTCTCTCTCTCTCTCTCTCTCTCTCTCTCTCTCTCTCAAACACACACACACACACACACACACACACACACACACACACACACACACACACTCATGTGTATGGGTGTTTTGAATAGGCTATATAAAAAAATAAAATTACAAAAAATACAAAAATAAATAAAAAAATTGTCTCACTCTTACTAAGCAGTGCAACTGCGTCTCCAATTATGAATGGGACTATGAGGTTTCTGGGCATTGTTGTCACAAACATGCCTTAAAGGGACATTTAAAGCTTAAACCACTTGTGTATTGTTACTTTATTACTTTATGCTAAGGAAGGCTGTCAGCATAGGAAGTTGCTCAACAAATTAGGGTACACCACAAAAGTGTCATTCAACCATTTGATTGCTATTGTAAGACACAAAATATTGAACACCTACTTCATATTGGTCACCTGTAGTCAACAACACCAGCTGATGACTGTTGCAAACAAAATATGGTTTGTAGATATCTCAAGGCGAAAGTAAATAAGCTACAAACTCCCCTTCTGAAGGCAACTAGGATGGCTGGGTTGATCCAAAGAGTATGCAACCATCTCCACATGATCAGTTTGGCCTCCAGGAGGTCCATTATGATTAGTACAACCCCCTTACCCTCCCAAAACCCTGACACATGAAGAAAGTGGACAATGAAACACTTGGAATGGAATCTAGATCACCTTATCTGTTCCAGTCATCCTGACATGAGTTTCCTTTGGTTTTACCAAATCATTTCAGGAAAATACCATGATTGTTGGCAGAAATCATCTACAACTGACAAGTTCTCTTTCAGTTATTAAAATTTGTAACACATACTAAATCCTATTGCTGATTGTTTATAAGTACTATGTTATTTTATGTTATTCTCATACTGGAATTTCATAATTAATCATTTTATTACTGTTTTGCTTTCATTCAATAAGTTATGGATGTGTTGTAATGTGTTCTGTGACACTGTGTCACTAAAATAAATGTCCATTTGAATAAAAATGAAATTTAAAAAGAATAAGGAAAAACTGTCTTTAGAAATGGGTAAATGAGGATGCAGGGAAAAAAGCAGTGAAGAATATGAGCTTGGCATGGCATCTTGAATTTATTGTTTTTCCTTTAAAAAATGTTGACTTTAATTTGATAACATATATGGTAATTCCTGTTGAGAAAATAGAAATTAAATGGAAAAAGTCAGTTTATTAGGGAATGTCAATAGTAGATCCTCAGAAATAGAATAATTTGGAAATGTTATAGGAACTGGATGACAATATAACTTGATTTTAACAACACTTTGCTCTAATGTGTTGGCATGTTTCTAAATTAATGAACTGGTATGAAGGAGAAGTAGGTGTAAGGGGATATTATCTGAACCATTTATGATTTGTGGACGCTACTGTGTGTTTTTAACTTTTTTATTTTATTTTTACTTCAATTGTAAAAGAACTACAACAAGATAAAACTCAGCAGAACAAGTATTATGGGTATGAGTGCAAATTAACTGCAGTAAACCAAAATGATGCCTAGTAAATATATTCGAGCAAGACAGTGAGGAATAAGAGAACCCCTTTACAATTAATAAATTCATGTAGTTACAGCAGTTGAAACAAAAAGTGTAAATATACACTAAAATAAATAAATATGAGAGGAGAAATAGCTGGATGATCATCTGGGGAACTGGGATTACATTTTTGAATTAACAACTCAATGTGTCTAAATATAATTAATGTGCAGTGTCAGTTCTAAACAATCCTACAGAAACACAAAACTTAAGTATATACAACTTGAAATATATACTAACAAAGAGATAGAGGGGCTGGCCAGTACTTACCTCAGCTCAGTACAGCCGATAGATACACATAAAACAGAACCGAAAATTACATTCCTAGCTTTCGGAACAGATGTTCCTTCATCAGGGAGGAGAGAGGGGAAAGAAAGGGAAGAAGGGAAAGGAGATTCAGTTACTCACAACCCAGGCTATGAAGCAACAGGGAAAGGAAAATAGGGATGGTAGCAAGGATGGAGGCATGGTTGTCAGAGGGAAGCCAAAGATATTCTACTGTAAGTACTGTGCCAGCTTCAAACCAAAGAGGATGCATACAGAAGTAAAGAGGTATATAGTATGAAGATAAACACAACTATGTAGGATGAAAAGATGCGTGAATGGCTAAAGAGGAAAGGGAAAGAGGAGAAGACTGAAGAGTAAATGGGAGTGAGGTTGTTTAATGTAGGTTGAGTCCAGGGGGATGGCGGGATGAAAGGATGTGTTGGAGTGCAAGTTCCCATCTCCGCAGTTCAGAGGGACTGGTGTTTGGTGGGAGAAGCCAAATGGCACATACGGTGTAGCAGGTTCCTAGGTCCCTAGAATTATGCTGGAGGGCATGCTCCGCTACTGGGTATTGGGCATCTCCTAGGCGGACAGTTCGTCTGTCCGTCCATGCGCTCAGCCAGTTTAGTTGTTGTCATGCCGATGTAAAAGGCTGTGCAGTGCAGGCATGTCAGTTGATAAATGACATGTGTAGTTTCACATGTGGCCCTGCCTTGAATTGTGTATGTTTTACCAGTAGCGGGGCTGGAGTAGGTGGTTGTGGGGGGATGCATGGGGCAGGTTTTGCAGCGGGGTCGGTTACAGGGGTAGGAACCGCTGGGTAGAGAAGGTGGTCTGGGAATATTGTAGGGTTTAACAAGGATGTTACGGAGGTTAGGGGGGCGACGAAAGGCAACTCTGGGTGGTGTGGGGAGAATTTTGTCAAGGGATGATCTCATTTCAGGGGTTGACTTGAGAAAGTCATATCCCTGGCGGAGTAATTTGTTGATGTTTTCGAGGCCAGGATAATATTGAGTGACAAGGGGGATGCTTCTGTGTGGTCTGGGGGTAGGAACATTGTTGTTAGACGGGGAGGAATGTATTGCTCAGGAGATCTGCTTGTGGACAAGGTCTGCAGGATAGTTGCGGGAGAGGAAAGCACTGGTCAGGTTATTGGTGTAATTGTTGAGGGATTCATCACTGGAGCAGATGCGTTTGCCACGAATACCTAGGCTGTAGGGAAGGGAGTAGGTATTCGTGGCAAACGCATCTGCTCCAGTGATGAATCCCTCAACAATTACACCAATAACCTGACCAGTGCTTTCCTCTCCCGCAACTATCCTGCAGACCTTGTCCACAAGCAGATCTCCCGAGCAATACATTCCTCCCCGTCCAACAACAATGTTCCTACCCCCTAGGGACCTAGGAACCTGCTACACCGTATGTGCCATTTGGCTTCTCCCACCCAACACCAGTCCCTCTGAACTGCGGAGATGGGAACTTGCACTCCAACACATCCTTTCATCCCGCCATCCCCCTGGACTCAACCTACGTTAAACAACCTCACTCCCATTTACTCTTCAGTCTTCTCCTCTTTCCCTTTCCTCTTTAGCCATTCACGCATCTTTTCATCCTACATAGTTGTGTTTATCTTCATACTACATACCTCTTTACTTCTGTATGCATCCTCTTTGGTTTGAAGCTGGCACAGTACTTACAGTAGAATATCTTTGGCTTCCCTCTGACAACCATGCCTCCATCCTTGCTACCATCCCTATTTTCCTTTCCCTGTTGCTTCATAGCCTGGGTTGTGAGTAACTGAATCTCCTTTCCCTTCTTCCCTTTCTTTCCCCTCTCTCCTCCCTGATGAAGGAACATCTGTTCCGAAAGCTAGGAATGTAATTTTCGGTTTTGTTTTATGTGTATCTATCGGCTCTACTGAGCTGAGGTAAGTACTGGCCAGCCTCTCTATCTCTTTGTTAGTATTTGTTTCACATCTTTATATGAGATTTTCCATTAATTATTTAGATCAACTTGAAATATATCTAACATAAGTTGAAAGCTGTACAGAGGGGGAAAAACACACTACAATAAACAAATGTGTTAGTGAAAGGACAAGAGATGAGGTGAGCAAATAAAGGACTGGCCAATGTGGCACAATCTACTGTACGTTAAGCAGACAGCATCAGGATACAGGCAACAGTACCTGGATGGAAAATTCTAGAAAAGGATTTTTTCAGTCAGTGGATGATAAACAGCTGATTATTACGACAACTACATGAAATTTTTAGTCACAGCTACATTTAAAAATCAACAAAGCCAGATTATTAGTTAGTGATTTTGTTTCTTACAATTAGCTGAATAATAAATGTAAATAATAAAATTACAAACAAGTATACACTTTACAAACCTCCATGGGAACAGCTTCTGGTATAATTTCATCTTCAATAAAATCAGCAAGCCCAATCAGTGAACTCATGTTCAGTTCCATTTCCAGGTCATGCACGTCACCTTGTAGCTTGTTCTTTCCCCAGGAGCGCGGATGGAGGTCTCTTCTTGGCTCAACAGTGTGCTCGAATCGCACTGCTACCTTCGGCATTGTCTCATCACTCGCTGGTACTTCTGCCCAAGCTCTTGAACGACATCCGAACTTACTCTGCAGATAAAGTTGATGGGAACTAACATGAGAATACACACTGTCCAAGAAGAAGAATAACTTAATCTGTCTGAGAATGCCAGGGCATTTTTTTCTACTCCTGGGCTTGTATATTTTAAAACAATGCACAGCAGCTCATTTATGAAAGATATCAGAGGCATTTGTTTCTCTAAAAAAAAAGAGGTACTGTCATTTAACTGTGGATCCAGATAGTAAGAATGTAAGTGAAATTAAATGTTTAATGCTTTGGAGGTTTGATGTGTTTTTGACAGTGAAATAACTGCCGTATGATATATTCATATATAATAATGCCTGAGGAAGGAATCTAATATATCTTTTCTCATTAAACAACACATTGATTACATTAAGAATGTCAAGTTATATGGAACCAAAACACAAACAACGGATTTGTAATACAACACAGACATATGCAAATTTATCTGGAAGCTTTACAAATGTGCAATTGTGTTGATAATAGTGAAAACAACAAAATTTGTTTATAAAAAAATTCAAATGAACATAATTTTCTTCTTGCTGTAATCCTAAGCCAGATTTCATTGTAAAAGAGTCAGTCTTGTAACCCTTGTCAACAATCCTATTTGCTGGTATTTATGAATACCAGTAACATACATTTTCTAGCATTTATGAATACCGATAACATATATTTTCTAGAAAAATTATTTAGGACATAATGAATTAAGACAGTGTACCAGAAATAAATTACTGCCTTAGGAAATGTAAATGCCTTGACCCACTAAGCTATGCCCGTACATTGTTCATGAAAAACACGCCACAGAATGTGTTAGGTTCAAGCACAAGAATATACAAAATTCATCCGTACATATTATAAAAATGGATGCATGTATGTACATATGCTCCACATATCCTCCTAAGTCACTGGACAGATTTCAAGGGGTAAGAACCACCTAGCTATCATAGTTTAGGAGATAAGACATCATAAACAATGAGATGTCACATCATGCATGACCTTTAAATGTATTATTTCTGCGCTACCAAATGTATTTGAAAATAAATTTCACAGGCATTATCTACATATGCTGCTACATGCACCTATAAAAGTATATCTTGGTATCACACACAGTTCAAGAGGTATGATGTCATAATGATTAAGACGTGTGAAAAACTGCCACATTGTGCATGACGTTTAAATTTAATACTCCTTTTCTAACACTACTCACAACACATTTTGTAGACACTACCCACACATGCTGCTGAATGTACCTACAAAAATATATCATTGTGTGAGACACATGTATTAGGAGATATGATGTAAGAAACACTGAGATGCATGGAAAATTGCTGCATCATGCATAACCTTTAAATTTATTACTTCTTTCCTACTAACTCCATTTGCAGCATACTTCACTGACAGTGTCCACAAATAATGCTAAATGTACCTGCACACATATATCATTGCATGGCACATAGCCCAAGAGATACAAAATCATAAAAATTGAGATATGTGAAAAAATGCTGTATCATGAATAAAGTTTTAACACCTTTATTCTTTACTACTAAGACAATCCCACAGTTGAGCAACTTAAAGAAATTCTTAACACCTGGCAGGGTTTTTCACAGCTTTCAACTGTGAAGTGCAAACAGCTATAGATGAAAATGATAGATGTAGAGACATTTACAGAATCACATTGTAGAAATATGAAGCAGCTGCATCCAGTGTACAAAAATTGTCGAGGATCATGTTTCTTAATTTGGATACTGATACATTCATAGAGTATGCACATGTCTTAGTATGACTATTTCATAATTTCAAATCTGTTTTTACAAATATATAGAAATGAAATCATTTTGAAACTTCACTACAAAAATGAATACTCAAGCAGTGTCGGGAATGTCAGATAGTAAGACTATAACAACCTCATGTTGGCCTACAATGGTCATACTCTGAATTTAAAATGTATGGGATGATTTTCAGTATAAATCACTGGGTGGAGAAATGGATTTCCATTTGTCCTATTTTTTCCCTTAGTCTTGAATTTATTATTTGATGGTAGAAGACCAGATACATATTTGTACATTCTATTCAATAAGTATCTGACAGAAACAGAAGATAAGTTACATCCCAGCTCTTTGATAAGACAAACTTTAAATTAATAATAGTAGTTCTCACAAAATGTTGAAATAGTTCACATAACAGTTAGGAAAATGGTGATTTCAAACATCATATTATAGCTCTTTCAGTTAAATATTATGAGAGTTGTTAAAATCTGTATATGAAAGCAAAACAGGGAGAAATAGCCCTCAACAAAATTGTAAAATTATGAGGAGACAGAATGATTAACTAGTACTTCCCTTCAGGAGATGAGATCCTAAGTACTGCCGCTAGATGCACACATAATTAGAAAAAAAGGTAGTCTAGCTTTCAGAAAAGTTAGTTCCTTTCTTGGGAAGGAAAGAGTGAAGTTAACGAAGGAGGGGCACAATACTCACCTCAAGCTGAGAGTGAGTCACCTGGCATATCGATGGTCTGTCTGTCCCTTTTTATTCTTCCCCATCCTATACCTCTCTCCTCCCTGAGAAAGGAACTTACTTTTCTAAAAAATACTTTTGTATTGTCTATCACCAGTACTGAGACATTCTCTCCTGGAGTTGAAGTACTGGTGGTCATTTTGTGTCCTTGTTATTTTATGGCATAACAGTAAAAAAAAATTCTGGTTTTTGAAGTAGTGATGGAAGATCATATTACAAAATTTAAAAGTCACAAACTCAGAAACATTGAAAATTGCATTCACTTACTCTTGCAGGAGTATGTACTCTGTGTATCGTGGTTTGTCATATGCTTTCAGACACATCTGTATGGTGTCAAATGGTTTTGCAAGTTTCCATGATGTGCCCATGAAGTTCCTCTTGATTTGGAATGCCAGTTGTATAAATTAACTGTTTAGATGTTCATCATAGAAATAATTGCCATCAGGGGAATATGCGAGCCATGAAACTGGCCCTCCCAAAGTATCCAAAGTATACAAGTATCCAGTGTACCTCAAATAACATAACTGAACTGTGCTGGTTCCTCATCATAGACACACTAACTGCTTCCTATTATTTGAAAGAGCGTATCATGTAACAAATCTGGAAGACTATTCTGACAAAAGTCCTTACAGACAGCACTTGTGAGACAAGGAGAATATGTGAACTTTCAATTCCAGCCCTCACATTGATTATAATCTGCTGTTCATGGTTATTCAAATTTCCAGCCATTGCCCCATCTGTACACAAAACTGAAGAGACAAAAACAAATGATTGGCAGAGTGAGCTACAAACCATTGGCAGATGTGGCCAGCTCCTGTAAGACCGGCATATGCTGAAGGTGATACAGATGCATGAACTGGCTATGACACATCCTTCATTTGGTCCTATGAGATACATAACATGTTATGGCAACATGCTGTGCCTTGATTTTGGGACCACTTTCAACAGCCTGCAAAATAAGTCTCTCTTGATGGGCATTTACAGTAAGTTTAGAAACATGTTTCTTTTTGCAACAATGTTTCCAACCATGTCCGAAACATACTTGAAGCTATGTTTGTTGTTCATGTCCCCGTTAACACTAGTGACAAACATTTCTATATGTGTACAAGCATCGTTCACAACACTGTGTCCAGTGAAGAGAATGGATTAATGATATGTCTACATCTACATGATTACTCTGCAATTCACATGTAAGTGCTTGGCAGAGGGTTCATCGAACCACAATCATACTATCTCTCTTACCATTCCACTCCCGAACAGCGCGCAGGAAAAACGAACACCTAAATCTTTCTGTTCAAGCTCTGATTTCTCTTATTTTATTTTGATGATCATTCCTACCTATGTAGGCTGGGCTCAACAAAATATTTTCGCATTCGGAAGAGAAAGTTGGTGACTGAAATTTCGTAAATAGATCTCGCCGCGACGAAAAACATATTTGCTTTAATGACTTCCATCCCAACTCGCGTATCATATCTGCCACACTCTCTCCCCCATTACATGATAATACAAAACGAGCTGCCCTTTTTTGCACCCTTTCGATGTCCTCCTTCAATCCCACCTGGTAAGGATCCCACACCGCGCAGCAATATTCTAACAGAGGATGAACGAGTGTAGTGTAAGCTGTCACTTTAGTGGACTTGTTGCATCTTCTAAGTGTCCTGCCAATGAAACTCAACCTTTGGCTCGCCTTCCCCACAATATTATCTATGTGGTCTTTACAACTGAAGTTGTTCATAAATTTAACACCCAGGTACTTAGTTGAATTGACAGCCTTGAGAAATGTACTATTTATCGAGTAATCGAATTCCAACAGATTTCTTTTGGAACTCATGTGGATCACCTCACACTTTTCGTTATTTAGCATCAACTGCCACCTGCCACACCACACAGCAATCTTTTCTAAATCGCTTTGCAACTGATACTGGTCTTCGGATGACCTTACTATACGGTAAATTACAGCATCATCTGCGAACAACCTAAGAGAACTGCTCAGATTGTCACCCAGGTCACTTATATAGATCAGGAACAGCAGAGGTCCCAGGATGCTTCCCTGGGGAACAACTGATATCACTTCAGTTTCACTCGATGATTTGCCGTCTATTACTATGAACTGTGACCTTCCTGGCAGGAAATCATGAATCCAGTCGCACAACTGAGACGATACCCCATAGGCCCACAGCTTGATCAGAAGTCGCTTGAGAGGAATGGTGTCAAAAGCTTTCCGGAAATCTAGAAATACGGAATCAACTTGAGATCCCCTGTCGATAGCGGTCATTGCTTCGTGCGAATAAAGAGCTAGCTGCGTTGCACAAGAACGATGTTTTCTGAAACCATGCTGATTACATATCTATAGATCGTTCCCTTCAAGGTGATTCATGACGTCTGAATACAGTATATGCTCCAAAACCCTACTGCAAACCGACGTCAATGATATAGGTCTGTAGTTCGATGGATTACTCCTACTACCCTTCTTAAACACTGGTGCAACCTGCGCAATTTTCCAATCAGTAGGTACAGATCTATCGGTGAGCGAGCAGTTGTATATGATTGCTAAGTAGGGAGCTATTGTATCAGCGTAATCTGAAAGGAACCTAATCGGTATACAATCTGGACCTGAAGACTTGCCCGTATGAAGCGATTTGAGTTGCTTCGCAACCCCTAAGGTATCTACTTCTAAGAAACTCATGCTAGCAGCTGTTCGTGTTTCAAATTCTGGAATATTCCATTCGTCTTCCCTGGTGAAGGAATTTCGGAAAACTACATTCAATAACTCCGCTTTAGCGGCACAGTCGTCGGTAACAGTACCATCGGCACTGCGCAGCGAAGGTATTGACTGCGTCTTGCCGCTTGTGTACTTTACATACGACCAGAATTTCTTCGGATTTTCTACCAAATTTCGAGAAAATGTTTCGTTGTGGAACCTATTAAAGGCATCTTGCATTGAAGTCCGTGCCAAATTTCACGCGTCTGTAAATTTTAGCCAATCTTCCAGATTTCGCGTTCTTCTGAACTTCGCATGCTTTTTCCGCGTTCGGACTTGTTTTGTGTACCATGGGGGATCAGTTCCATCTCTTACCAATTTATGAGGTATGAATCTCTCAATTGCTGTTGCTACTATATCTTTGAATTTGAGCCACATCTCGTCTACATTTGCATAGTCAGTTCGGAAGGAATGAAGATTGTCTCTTAGGAAGGTTTCTAGTGACACTTTAACCGCTTTTTTAAATAAAATTATTTTGCGTTTGTTTCTGGTGGATTTGGAAGAAACGGTATTGAGCCTAGCTACGACGACCTCGTGATCACTTTTATCCCTGTATCAGTCATGATGCTCTCTATTAGCTCTGGATTGTTTGTGGCTAAGAGGTCAAGTGTGTTTTCGCAACCATTTACAATTCACGTGGGTTCGTGGACTAACTGCATGAAATAATTTTTGGAGAAAGCATTTAGGACAATCTCGGAAGATGTTTTCTGCCTACCACCAGTTTTGAACAAGTATTTTTGCCAACATATCGAGGGAATGTTGAAGTCCCCACCAACTATAACCGTATGAGTGGGGTATTTATTTGTTACGAGACTCAAATTTTCTCTGAACTGTTCAGCAGCTATATCATCGGAGTCTGAGGGTCGGTAGAAAGAGCCAATTATTAACTTAGTTTGGCTGTTAAGTGTAAACTCCACCCATACCAATTCGCACTGAGTATCTACCTCAGCTTCACTACAAGATAAACCACTTCTGACAGACACAAACACTCCACCACCAATTCTGCCTAATCTATCTTCTATCTTTCCTGAACACCATCTGAGACTTCGTAAAAATTTCTGCAGAACTTATTTCAGGCTTTAGCCAGCTTTCTGTACCTATAACGATTTCAGCTTCTGTGCTATCTATTAGCGCATGAAGCTCAGGGACTTTCCCAGCACAACTACAACAATTTACAACTACAATTCCGAATGTTCCTTGATCCAACCACGTCCTGTATTTGCCATGCACCCTTTGAGATTGCAGCCCACCCCGTACTTTCCCAGGCCTTCTAACCTAAAAAACCGCCCAGTCCACGCCACACAGCCACCGCTACCCGTGTAGCCGCCAGCTGAGTGTAGTGAACTCCTGACCTATTCAGTGGAACCCGAAACCCCACCACCCTATGGTGCAAGTCAAGGAATCTGCTGCCAACACGGTCGCAAAACCGTCTGAGCCTCTGATTCAGACCCTCCACCCGGCTCTGCATCAAAGGTCCGCAGTCGGTTCTGTCAACGATGCTGCAGATGGTGAGCTCTGCCTTGATCTCGTAAGCAAGACCGGCAGCCTTCACCAAATCAGATAGCCGCTGGAATCCAGAGAGAATTTCCTCAGATCCAAAGCGACACACGTCATTAGTGCCGACATGTGCCACCACCTGCAGCTGGCTGCCCCCTGTGCTCTTCATGGCATCCGGAAGGACCCTTTCCACATCCGGAATGACTCTACCTGGAATGCACACGGAGTGCGCACTGGATTTCTTCCCCTCCTTAGCCGCCATATCAGTAAGGGGCCCCATTATGCGCCTAACATTGGAGCTCCCAACTACCAATAAGCCTACCCTCTGCGATTGCCCGGACCTTGAAGGCTGAGAATCATCCTCTGAAACAGGGCAGGCAGCTGCATCTGGCTCAGCCAGAGACAGTACTTAAAACCTGTTTGTCAGACGCACCGGGGAGGCTTTCTGATCAGCCTCTGGGGACGTCTTTCGCTGCCTGCCATGCCTTGGAACGACCTCCCAATCAACCACAGGCAAGGGCACAGCCCCACTGCGGGCAGCAACTGGGACAACCACAGCGGCAGACCGATCTGGGGACAGACGGGATGAGGTTGACATCCCCGTGATACCCAAGTCCGGCTCCCCACAGTGGTGCCCATTGGCAACAGCCTCAAGCTGTGCGACCAAAGTCAGCGCCGCCTGCAGCTGTGAAGTAAGGGATGCCAACTCGGGCCTCATCCGAACACAGCAATCACAGTCCCTGTCCATTCTAGTCGATGTTAAACAACTGTTACTGAAACACGAGTCCGTGCCTAGATAACGCAAGGGAAACACGCAAAGAATGTATGAACTAACCTGTACAACTGCCTAACGACTGCGCTACAATCTGCCTGAGTTTACAATTACAGTAACTAAAACTCTAAATTACACCTCCTATATGAAACTCACATGCAATTTAAGTAAGAATCTACGAAGTAAACACAGAAAAGAAGCTATATACGTATCTTTCTGTGCTGTCGATGTGCACCAACTGGGAGCTGAGGCCACACTGGTCTCTGAGAGCCTACTAGACAGACAAGTGCCACTGACGTACCAAAACAAAACAAATGCCTCACAACTGCGCTACAATCTGCCTGAATTTACGATTACAGTAACTAAAACTCAAAATTCCACCTCCTATACGAAACTCACACGCAATGTAAGTAAGAATCTGCGAAGTAAACACAGAAAAGAAGCTACATATGTATCTTTCTGCGCTGTCGATGCGCACCAACGGGGAGCTCAGGCCACACAGCATAATTAATACTCAACAACAGAAGCAGATGAAGACAAAAATGTAGGTTTTGTGTTGGCTGAAAAAACAATATAGCAGTCATTGCGGGACTGATATACTGCACGAGATGAATGTAGGAGATAGTGCTGCTTCACTAGGATTACATGATTTGATTTCAAAATTTTTCATGGCTATTTGTTTCAAATAAAGGCACAAATTTTTCAGAAATACAAGAAATTCCTTTTAAAGTCAGCTCTAGCTTCAATTTTTGAAGCGTTGGTTGAAGGATTTTGCAGAGGTGATCCACTCATGTAAATAATGCTAAACTATATGTTTTATTGTACACTGAAATCCATTAATATGGAGTGCCGTTTTAACCTGGGATTTTTATACTTTGCACCTCACACATTCCACATTCTCCTCTGCCTCGTAGAGTACAACACAATGAATAACTATGTCTTGACACAACACCAACAGACTTTTGACCTTACCACACAATGCAGAACAACGTAATTACTAAACTCTGCTGCATGGCTGCATGGAGTAAGTCATAAACATAAACAAACACCAGCACCAGATAGTGGCATTTAGCAGCAGCAGGCCAGAGACAAAGTTTCCTTTGATCTGTACCAACAGAGTCAAGAATAGCTGCTTTCATATTAACAAAATGCTGTGAACACTGATAGTCCAGCAATGGCTGCAAATAATGTTGTAAAACATGTTCCAGACACCGTGTAAATGCTGCTTTAGACAGGCATCTGATTAAATCTTGGTTTCCTTCATTACACCATTTGTTGTGTTATGGATCCTGTCTTAGCAATGTCATAATACACTACTGGCCATTAAAATTGCTACACCACAAAGAGGACATGCTACAGATGCGAAATTTAACTGACAGGAAGAAAATGCTGTTATATGCAAATGATTAGCTTTTCAGAGCATTCACACAAGGTTGGCGCCGGTGGCAACACCTACAATGTGCTGACATGAGGAAAGTTTCCAACTGATTCCTCATACACAAACAGCAGTTGACCGACGTTGTTGTGATGCCTCGTGTAAGGAGGAGAAATGCGTACCATCATGTTTCCGACTTTGATAAAGGTAGGATTGTAGCCTATGGCGATTGCGATTTATCATATCGTGACATTGCTGCTTGCGTTGATCAAGATCCGATGACTGTTAGCAAAATATGGAATCGGTGGTTTCAGGAGGGTAATACGGAACGCTGTGCTGGATCCCAACGGCCTCATATCACTAGCAGGCATCTTATCCACATGGTTGTAATGGATCGTGCAGCCACATCTCGATCCCTAAGTCAACAGATGGGGGCGTTTACAAGACAACAACCATCTGCATGAACAGTTCGACGACGTTTGCAAAAGCATGGACTATCAGCTCGGAGACCATGGCTGTTGTTACCCTTGATGCTGCATCACAGATAGGGCTGCCTGCGATGTTGTACTCAATTACGAACCTGGGTGCACTAATGGCAAAATGTCATTTTTTCGAATGAATCCAGGTTCTGTTTACAGCATCATGATGGTCGCATCCGTGTTTGGCGACATAGCAGTGAACGCACATTAGAAGCATGTATTCATCATTGCCATACTGGCGTATCACCTGGCATGAAGGTATGGGGTGCCATTGGTTACACGTCTTGGTCACTCTTGTTCGCATTGACGGCACTTTGAACAGTGGACGTTACATTTCAGATGTGTTACGACCTGTGGCTCTACCCTTCATAACCCTACATTTCAGCAGGATAATGCACCACTGCATGTTGCAGGCCCTGTATGGGCCTTTCTGGATACAGAAAATGTTCGACTGCTGTCCTGGCCAGCACATTCTCCAGATCTCTCACCAATTGAAAATGTCTGGTCAATGGAGGCCGAGCAACTGGCTCGTCACAATGCGCCAGTCACTGCTCTTGATGAACTGTGGTATCGTGTGGAAGCTCCATGGGCAGCTGTACCTGTACACGCCATCCAAGCTCTGTTTGACTCAATGCCCAGGCGTATCTAGACCGTTATTAAGGCCAGAGGTGGTTGTTCTGGGTACTGATTTCTCAGGATCTATGCACCCAAATTGTGTGAAAATGTAATCACATGTCAGTTCTAGTATAATATATTTGTCCAATGAATACCCATTTATCATCTGCATTTCTTCTTCTTGTAGCAGTTTTAATGACCAGTAGTGTAAAATTCAACAGGGATTGTATAGTTAAGTCTAATTCCCATAGGAAAATGCTATTTTATTCTCAACTGTGCAGTTTTAGTTCCACTGCCATTTGCATGCCCATAGACTGAAATCATATCTGTCAGAGTACTAAGTATATAACCTAAATAAACCGATCAATTACCAGGCAATTCACCCCCCCTCTCCCCCCCCCCCCACCCCCCCCACCACCACCACCAATGCATATGTAAAATGTTCAAAACAGATCATCGCAAATGCACAAAACTTGCAGGTCAAATGTGACTCTTAATCAACACTTCGCCATCCGTGATACCATGAAAGTATTGTGAGACTGACCTGTATCAATGGTATCACTCAACCACCTTATGAAATTAATTTTAGTTTTTGGCTATGAACTACAGTTTTTGGATATTTTTTCAACACAGAGTGAATGTAAACTTTGATTGATAATTAACAAATAGTGGTTGGTTGGTTGTTTTGGGGAAGGAGACCAGACAGCGTGGTCATCGGTCTCATCGGATTAGGGAAGGATGGGGAAGGAAGTCGGCCGTGCCCTTTCAGAGGAACCATTCCGGCATTTGCCTGGAGTGATTTAGGGAAATCACGGAAAACCTAAATCAGGATGGCCGGACGCGGGATTGAACCGTCGTCCTCCCGAATGCAAGTCCAGTGTCTAACCACTGCGCCAGCTCGCTCGGTAACAAATAGTGGTTTTACAGACATATGTTTAAATGAACTACTTCCTTTTTGAAAGATTTTTGTAGAAGCATAAACATATTGTGAATTGATGTGGACATTATTGGTACTGGAATCAAGTTGTTAAAAGACACACCAAGCAAACTAAAGAGATGGCCGATATTAAGGATGCATCACCAAAACATTACATGAAATATGTACACATGAAAAAAGAAAACAAAGCAAGTAGTTTGGGAATATCATCACGAAAAATACGAACAGGCAAATCTACACATCAAGGACAAATGTGGAAACTCTAACTAGCCTACACGACATCACGAGTGAAGTAAAACAAGAGAGTTCAAAAATATTAAGTTACAACACAATAGAACTGTTCTCAAACCAATAATTTTATACACAGCTAAAAATGTTTTCCTGAATTATATACACAAGAGTTAAAAATTACATAATTATTTTAGTACACTATTACAAGAATGAGAGAACAGTAAACCCAAGGAAGTATTAAGCCTGAAAAGAAAAAGAGTAATCCTGCAAAATCGACAGTGTTCAATGGGATAAACTTACATGAACAACCAGATGCACGACAAGGTGCCTTTCAAGCAAAGGAGAGCAAACAGGCTCACTTGAAAAGAATAAGAGAATTCTGAGTAAAAAGAAAGAAAAGTTCACAGCAAAGTTGAATGATTTTTGTAATGAGAAAATCACAGCCTAGATCATGAATTCTATTGTAATAACATGTTTCAGCCAAATCAGGTCATTCCAAAATTTGGAGAGGATGACAGCTATCACAAGCATTAGCTGGTGCGCATTGTCAAATCTTAGCATTCACCAACTCATGATGGTCATAACTACCATCCTCCCCATATTTTGTACAGAGCGATGTGGTGCAGTGGTTAACACACTGGACTCGCATTAGGGAGGACTACGGTTCAAACATGCATCCGGCCATCCTGATTTGGATTTTCCATGATCTCCATAAACCACTTCAGACAAATGCCAGGGTAGTTCCTGTGAAAGGGCACAGCTGATTTCCTTCCCCATCCTTCCCTAATCTGAGCTTGTGCTCTGTCTCTAATGACCTCGTTGTCGACACGACCTTAAACACTGGTCTACTCCTCCTCCATATTTTGTATGAGAAGATGGCCTAACACAGCCTAAACCAGTTGTCACAATAAAAATATGTGACCTAGAATGTGTTTTGTTCATAAAATTATAGAAGTGTGAGGTCACATGCCCCCACCCCCCTCCTCTCCCCACACACCCACCTCTTCTTAAACGTGTGACTTGATTTCAACGAAACTTGGTATACACGCTACACTTACTGACTGGAAAGAAGCACTGGGGGTAAGAGCTACCTGGTTTCCATTGGTGTGTGGGTGACATACAAGGTGGACAGAGACTGGGGAATGGAGTGGGAGGGAGCAAGCAATGGAGAAGTGCATGTTGGGAATTACTAGTAGTGACAGGAAAACAAACAAACGTTCGAGAAACAGATTGAAGTGGAAGGCACAAGCACAGTCAAAATGAAAATGAAAGGGCTGAAGCATGTGGATAGGCAAATGAATGATTATGAGAGATAAGAAAAGACTAAGATAGTGTATTTATGGAAGATGGGGCAGATCACATTAGAAAACAGACAGGATGAGCACAGCAGCATATAGCTGAAGACTCTAATGGACAAAAAATTTCAGTTTACTCATGCAGTAAATGTTGATAATCACACACTCACCCTCCAACATACATCCCCCCCCCTCCGCCCTCCCTAATCAATAAATACAGCTTTCTGCGTCAGAGGGATAGCACTCATGTAAAAACGGTGAATGTAATAATTCAACCCGTCTCATTGATGAAATGTCATCAGACCTCATAGTCAGCATATATAATGGGCAAGGTGAACGATATCACTAGCTCTGATTGCATCTTCATGATTACGCAGGAAGTCAGGTTTTCACTTGATGTAGTCTCAAGTGTATACTGTGAGCATTAGTTTTGGAAAAAAACTGCCAACACTACAGTCAATTGTTGTGGGCAATAACATGCTTTCAAGCAGCAGGTATTGTTAACTATACAGGATTATATTGGTAGACAGGCAGGCCACAGTGCAGCAAATCAGTCACCAAATAAATGATAGACAATAACAGCCAGTGAGTAGCCATATAAGATAGGGTCACCTGCTAACATTTTACAGGACACACATTAGCATGGGGATTTATATAAACCAAGTATTATTATTATTATTATTATTATTATTTCTTTCTTTTCTCAGACGTTATGTCTGGTCAAAAATGGACAGTGACGCGGACCTTGATCAAGCGTGACTTCCTTTTAACTGTACGGTATATGTTATATTGCATTTAGGGACTTTCGGGTGATTGAACATGTATCAATAATTACGGATTTCTGTAGTTGTATATATAAGTTTGGATGTAGCTGTATTGCATTGATGTACTGGTGGATATTGTGTGGTATGACTCCTGTAGTTGATAGTATAATTGGTATAATGTCAACTTTATCCTGATGCCACATGTCCTTGACTTCCTCAGCCAGTTGGATGTATTTTTCAATTTTTTCTCCTGTTTTCTTTTGTATATTTGTTGTATTGGGTATGGATATTTCGATTCGTTGTGTTACTTTCTTCTTTTTATTGGTGAGTATGATGTCAGGTTTGTTATGTGGTGTTGTTTTATCTGTCATAATGGTTCTGTTCCAGTATAATTTGTATTCATCATTCTCCAGTATATTTTGTGGTGCATACTTGTATGTCGGAACGTGTTGTTTTATAAGTTTATGTTGTAAGGCAAGCTGTTGATGTATTATTTTTGCTACATTGTCATGTCTTCTGGGGTATTCTGTATTTGCTAGTATTGTACATCCGCTTGTGATGTGATCTACTGTTTCTATTTGTTGTTTGCAAAGTCTGCATTTATCTGTTGTGGTATTGGGATCTTTAATAATATACTTGCTGTAATATCTGGTGTTTATTGTTTGATCCTGTATTGCAATCATGAATCCTTCCATCTCACTGTATATATTGCCTTTTCTTAGCCATGTGTTGGATGCGTCTTGATCGATGTGTGGCTGTGTTAGATGATACGGGTGCTTGCTATGTAGTGTTTTCTTTTTCCTATTTACTTTCTTCGTATCTGTTGATGTTATGTGATCTAGAGCATTGTAGAAGTGGTTATGAAATTGCAGTGGTGTAGCCGATGTATTTATATGAGTGATTGCTTTGTGTATTTTGCTAGTTTCTGTTCGTTCTAGAAAGAAATTTCTTAAATTGTCTACCTGTCCATAATGTAGGTTTTTTATGTCGATAAATCCCCTTCATCCTTCCTTTCTGCTTCATGTGAATCTTTCTGTTGCTGAATGTATGTGATGTATTCTATATTTGTGGCATTGTGATCGTGTAAGTGTATTGAGTGCTTCTAGGTCTGTGTTACTCCATTTCACTACTCCAAATGAGTAGGTCAACATTGGTACAGCATAAGTATTTATAGCTTTTGTCTTGTTTCTTGCTGTCAATTCTGTTTTCAGTATTTTTGTTAGTCTTTGTCTATATTTTTCTTTTAGTTCTTCTTTAATATTTGTATTATCTATTCCTATTTTTTTCTGTATCCTAGATATTTATAGGCATCTGTTTTTTTCCATTGCTTCGCTGTGGTTATCCAATATGTAATCTTCTTGTTTAGTGTGTTTTCCCTTGACTATGCTATTTTTCTTACATTTGTCTGTTCCAAAAGCCATATTTATATCATTGCTGAATACTTCTGTTATCTTTAGTAATTGGTTGAGTTGTTGATTTGTTGCTGCCAGATCATCCATGTGTAGCAAATGTGTGATTTTGTGTTGGTATGTTCCAGTAATATTGTATCCATAATTTGTATTATTTAGCATGTTGGATAGTGGGTTCAGAGCAAGGCAGAACCAGAAAAGGACTTAATGAGTCTCCTTGGTATATTCCACACTTAATCTGTATTGGCTGTGATGTGATATTATTTGAATTTCTTTGGATACTAAGTGTAGTTTTCCAATTTTTCATTACTATGTTTAGGAACTGTATCAATTTAGGATCTACTTTGTATATTTCCAATATTTGTAGGAACCATGGGTGGGGTACACTATCAAAAGCTTTTTGGTAATCAATGTGTGGGTAGTGTAGCGACCTTTGTTTAGTTTTAGCTTGATATGTCACCTCTGCATCTATTATCAGTTGCTCTTTATACCCTCGTGCTCCTTTGCAACAGCCTTTTTGTTCTTCATTTATAATTTTGTTCTGTGTTGTATGTGTTATTAATTTCTGTGTAATGACTGAAGTTAATATTTTGTATATTGTTGGTAGGCATGTTATGGGACGATATTTAGCTGGGTTTTCTGTGTCTGCTTGATCTTTAGGTTTCAGATAAGTTATTCCATGTGTAAGTGTATCAGGGAATGTGTATGGGTCTGCAATGTAACTGTTAAATAATTTAGTTAGATGTGAATGTGTTGACGTGAACTTCTTTAGCCAGAAATTTGGTATTTTATCTTTTCCAGGGGCTTTCCAATTGTGAGTAGAATTAATTGCTTGGGTGACTTCATGTTGCAAAATTATCACTTCAGGCATCCGCGGTATCACCTTGTATGTGTCTGTTTCTGCTTGTATCCACCGTGCATGCCTGTTGTGTTGTACCGGGTTTGACCATATGTTGCTCCAGAAGTGTTCCATGTCTGTTATGCTTGGTGGATTGTCTATTTTAATGTGTGTGTTATCTATTGTCTGGTAAAATTTCTTTTGGTTTGTGTTGAATGTTTGGTTTTGTTTCCTTCTATTTTCACTTTTTTTGTATCTTCTAAGTCGTTTGGCCAATGCTTGTAATTTCTGCTTCTTTTCATCTAATTGCTCTATCACTTCTTGTTGTGAGATTTTACCTAACCTTTTTCGTTTTTTTTTCTGACATTTCATTTCTTATAAATTGCGTTAGATGTCCGATGTCTTTTCTCAGTTTTTCTATTCTGATCTGTAGCCTGTGTTGCCATGCTAGTTTTGTGGGTTTCTTCTGTGTGTTGGTTGGTTCTGATCTCTGCCTAGTGTGTATATTTAGTGTAGTGAGTGCTCCTATATAAACCAGTAGTTGTAACTCTTCCATAGTTGTGTTTTCATTTATTTTGTTGTGTATGATTGTGTTGATAGTTTTTATTGTTGTTTCGACTTGTGGGTTATTTGGCGGTCTATGCAAGAATGGTCTAATGTCTGTATTTGTGTCTTTGTATTCTATATATGTCAGCTGAAATTTCTCTTCTATATCTAACATGAGTGTCACTTCATGTTCCATTTGTGCTTGTTCTGGTGGCTGTCTTAAGATTTCGTTTTCCTCTGATTGTTTAATTGATGCGTGTTGGTCTTTGTTTGTTTGCTCTCGGATGTTTAAGTCCATTTCTGTATTTTCTTCTTCCTCTGCTTGCACATTATTGTGTTCCACTATTTGTTGTACTTGTTGTTTGATGTTTTCTAATTCTGACTGGGGTATCCTGTTATTTTTGATTATTACATGGATCTGATCAGCTAGTCGTTGTTCTGTTAAAAATTTTAATTCTGGGTATCTGGTAATAAATGTTGTGTATACTTGTGATTTGTATCCAGTTGTGTTGGTTCCTAGGTTTGTTGCTTGGTAATAACAGAACATGAGGTGTCTATTAAGTTCATCTGACCATCTCATCCTCTGTCTTTGTTTTCCTTCTAGGGTGGTTGCAGGAAGCATATTCTGTAAAACACCTCTATTTGGATTTAAATCATTTTCCAGTTGGCTAGCAGTGTCGTTACCATTGTGGGCGGACATAGGGTTCAAGCGTCGTCCCCGACCATGACGGCGCTTGTCCGAGGCTTCTTTAGTTCTGTCCTGAACCAAGTAATCACACTAAAAGGGGGGTTAGCCCTATTAGTGGTTTGTTCTTTTCGTCGCCTTTTACGAGTGGCAGAACATACCGGAGGCCTATTCTTTTCCCGGGCCTCCAAGGGGTAATTATTATTATTATTATTGACAACAACAAACTTGTCAATAAAGAACTTTTACAAATCATTTAAACATCTGCCACTTCTGGTATAGAACATGGGTAGCACCAGCACTACATGAGGTAGCTTGAATTTATTCACTTCCTCCATTCCACCTGCACCATAGCTCTTCCCACAGCAGTCTGAACAGTACTGGACAAAATTTGTGACCTTGGCTCCTCTCATGCCATTTGAAAGTGATCAGGAAACATTCAACAAATACACTGACGCACCAAAGAAACTGGCATAGGCATGCATATTCAAATACAGATATATGTAAACAGGCAAAACACAGCACTGCGGTTGGCAATGCCTATCTAAGACAAGTGTCTGGCATAGTTGTTCGATCAGTTACTGCTGCTAAAATGGCAGGTTATCAAGATTTAAGGTGAATTTGAATGTTGTGTTAAGTTGACACATGAGTAATGGGACACAGCATCTCTGAGGCAGCAAAGAAATAGGGATTTTCGCATAGAACCATTTCATGAGTGTACTGTGAATATTAGGAATCTGGTAAAACATCAAATTTCCGACATCGTTGCAACCGGAAAAAGATCCTGCAAGAATGGGACCAGCAATGATGAAGAGAATTGTTCAATGTGACAGAAGTGCAACCCGTCTGCAAACTGGTGCAGATTTCAATGCTGGGCCATCAACAAGTGTCAGCGTACGAGACATTCAACGAAACATCATCGATATGGGCTTTTGGAGCAGAAGGCCCAGTCATGTACAATTGAGGACTGCATGACACAAAGCTTTACACCTCACCCAGGCCCGTCAACACCAACATTGGATTGTTGATGACTGGAAACGTGTTGCCTGGTTGGACCTGTCTCATTTCAAATTGTATCGAGCAGATGGACATGTACAAGTATGGAGACAACCTCATGACTCCACGGACGCTGCATATCAGTAGGGGACTGTTCAAGCTGGTGGAGGCTCTGTCATGGTGTGGGGCATGTGCAGTTGGAGTGATATGGGACCCCTGATGCATCTAGATATGACTCTTGACAGGTGACACGAACATAAGCATCCTGTCTGACCACCTGCATCCATGTTCGTTGTGCATTCCAACAGACTTGGGCAATTCCAGAAGGGCAGTTCAACACCACACATGTCCAGAATTGCTACAGAGTGGTTCCAGGAAAACTCTTCCGAGTTCGAACACTTCTTCTGGTCATCAAACTCCCCAGACATGAACATTACAGAGGACATCTGGGATGCCTCACAACATACTGTTCAGCAGAGATACCCACCCGTTCGTCCTCTTACACATTTATGGACAGCCCTGCATGATTAATGGTGTCACTTCCCTTCAGCACTGCTTCAGACATTAGTCGAGTCCATGCCACGTCGTGTTGCAGCACTTCTGGGTGCTCGCAGGGGCCCTACATGATATTACGCAGTTTCTTTGGCTCTTCAGTGAAGTACACTCATGTTCAGAAAAAAAAAAAACAGAACACCTTCAATGACTAGAGATAGGATGTTCATATTCACAGGGCATGTACAGAAATGATTGGCATTTGAACCATGTCAGCCTGCAGGTTCAAGGTCAACATCGATATTGCGGCACAACACCACCTACCGGCAAAATGTGCCTGTGGCTTTCGTTGTTGCTATAAATCAAAGGTAATGGATCAGTGTGACTAGAGCAGATGGGCTGGATACTTCGCAAATATATCTGCAAACTGTACCACCAAATCAGTGAGTTTGAAACAGGGCACATAATTGGCATGAGAGACTGTGATGCATCCATCCAGGAAATTGCTGCTCATAAGGGAATGTTTCAGTAGTGCAACGGGTGTGTGTCGAATGGTTCACAGAAGGCCGTATAACACAACGAGATGTGACAAGTCACACCACCAAGGCCAACCCCACGAGAAATTGATACATCCCCGAATGGTATTGCAGGACAGATCTGCATTCTCTTCGTCTCTAGTGAAACAGTATAACACATTGTACACTATGACGGTTGACAGTTTGCCACCATTTATTACGACTTGGGATACATGCACGTCGTCCACTTCTCCACTGACCTTTGACGAATGTACAGAAACATTATAGATGGAAATGATGGTGTATGGAATGACATCACTGGGTACAGGAATGGCATTAGATAGTGTTTTTGGATGAATCCTGGTTCTGCTTGTTTGAAAATGATGGCCACATTTTGGTTCTGTGCAGACAGGGAAAGTGGTGTCACAGTGACTGCATTCGCATGAGACACACAGTGCCAACTCAAGGCCGTGTGGTGCGGAGTACAATTGGGTACAACCACTAATCACAGTTGGTGTGTGTTCATGGCACTGTGACCAATGTGACCAACATGAATGACATCATCCTGTTACCTTTTGGCATGCCAATTCTGTACAACTAGCCAGACACAATTTTTTAGGAAGACAATGTACGACCTCATGTTGCTGCACGAACACATGCCTTCTAGGTGTCAGAGGATATCAGCCTTTTGTCCTGGCCTGCCACGTCGCCAGACTTGTTGCCAATCGAAAATTTTTGGAATATGGTAAAACAAATGACAACAGTCACAGATGAACTTTGGAACCAGGTGAATGCAGCATGGATGGCTATACCGCAGGATGCTTCCCACCTTATATGTGTCGATGCCATGCATGGAGCAAGTTATGAGGGCAAATGGCAAACCCTGTGCCTACTAGGCAACGTGACGCCTGCTGAACCAAAGTGACTGAAATGCTAATCATTTCTGCAGAACATACTAATGTGTAAATGTCCTACGAATAAAAACATCCTACATCTAGTCGTACAAAGTGTTGTTTTTTTAACATGAGCTTATATGCAAGACAAAAGTCAGGGCCATTTGCTTGTTTGTGTTTGTAGCTCAGAACAATCACCATCACTAAGAGTTCATTGTAGTTTTAAACTTTGAATCTCTTCAAGCACAGTAATGTAATTTGTGTAAGTACTTATTGTACACTTTTTTCTTCTGAAATTTCTTGGTTACAACAGTATACAAATTACTCATTATATGGGGTTCAAAGTGTACAAATTTATCTGTTTGTCATTAAGTTTTGTATTACTTTTAAATAAAAATATGTTTAAAAATTTGATTTACTCCACATTCTTCAGAAATATTTCATTTAAAGTTAGTGGAAGAAAGATTAGCATGCTAGTTGTCTTGTAAATATGTATTACATGTTTTCTGACGAGTTCTATATCCTTGAGGATCTGCTCATTATGGGTTTACAGAAGAGTATATTTAATTTAATGTTATATGAAAAAGCTGTAACACCTGACACAATGTGAAGAGTAGCACTTACATGACCAAACTTAATAAGTGGGTATTTAATGACATGCTTGAACCGCCTGTAGAACAATCTGGATCTCCCACATTTCCTTATCAGAGAAACTGATCAGTGTAAAAGTAGGAGACCACCTACTAGAGTGTGTGGACAGTTTTCCTTACTTTTGAAGCGTAATCTCCAATGATAATTTGGTCAGAAATGAAATCACCAACAGAGTATAAAAAGGATCTGAATTTTACCAACAAATAAGATCACTTTTATGGGATGACTTGATTCCAAAACAGGCCAAACTGATGTTGTTTATTAGCTATTTCATACCAATATTGACCTACGATATTTTAACATGTACCCTCACAAAAAGAGAATCATCAAGGCTGCAAGTATCAGAGATGAGATTTCTTAGATCCACAGTCCGGAAGACCAAGATGGAAGGAATGAGGAGGTGAGGAAAGAAGCCGGAATAAAGACATCTCTATTAGATTGAATTGCCGCATCTAGACTTCGATGGTATGGGCATGTGATGAGAATGGAGCCAACTAGAACAGCCAAAATAAATTTGGAAAGACAGGTGGATGGGAATAGATCTCAAGAGAGACCTCAAACCCGATGGGTGGACTTGATTAAGGCTGATCTAGTGACTAGAGGAAGGACAGTGAATGATGTTCTTTGTGAACAGGCGTATTTGGACAGGATGAAGTGAAGTACCCGGGAAACTGGAACTGTTAAATGATGATGAAGAAACTGATCAGATTGATTTAGAATACGTGAAGTAGTTAATTTCTTCTTGCAAGGCTGGGCACACACAAACTTGTTATCAGCTGGAGTTTCCAGCTCAGCAGGTGTTTGCCAGTAGAGGGCAGGCCTGTTTTTTAATACAGTAGTGATTAATCCAAAACTTTTCAGGAACTCATAAATAATACCTATATCCACATGAAATTGTAAGGCTGCTATCATCTGATTGTACTAACTTAATCATCACAAAAATTTAAAAATGTTTCTGTTAGTATTTACTTAGTTTATGAATGATACTTACAGTGTTATCAATATTTATGATATCTGACTATCATTGCATGTTGTAAAATGAATCTTAATTTAAATATTACAAATTGAAACTGCTATTAAATCACAAAGCTGAGCTATGAACACTGGTGTGGCTATAGTCAGATGATACTAAATAGATATAAATCTTTACTAAATGTAACTTGTGACAGAAGTTCAGAGACAAAATGAGAAGTCTCAAGAGACACACAATGGCAAATAGTAAATTATCAAACAAGTTCGGTAACAGGTTGTGGGCACATGAACACAACATGGGCACAGAAGATCAGCACTTATAACTACAGAATTTAAACAAATGCTGTAATAAAAATGTACACAGAGAGTAACACTGAACTGCAACAATTAAATACAAAATACCACACTGAAGTTCTGAGGTCTGAGCACAAGAACACTGTGTCACAATATAATGCACAAATGTGTGTGGATTTATGATTTATGGTTAAGTTATAACTAAACAAACAATTTTTTGAACCAAGAAGCATAATTTTACAAAGAAAAAATGTTTCTATTATATTTTGGGTGTAAAAGGTAAGTGATAGAGAGAGGTATCAATTTACTTTCTCTAAGGAAATGCAAGAAAATGTAATAGTGGATTGAACTAAACATTGTCTTCTGTTTATGTGTTAAATATGACTGTGCTTCTATTAAACTGCTTGGGTTTCATCTTCACTTAAAATTGACATGAAGAATTCATACTGAATAACGAGTTAAATATTTATTAAGGAATTCTAGGTCATGTGTTAGTGATAAGCTACTGTTCGTAGCATATTATACTTTTTTCTTCAGCTGCTCATTACATAAAGGTTCTTTTTGGGAAAAAAGCTTAATGGGAAAACAGCTTAATGGGAAAAAAGCTTAATGGGAAAAAAAGGCTAGCAGCTGCATTTATGGAGTCAAAAGTAATGACTGCTATCACCATAGTTCAAGAAATTAAAAATACTACCAGGTATGTTCGTCTTTATTTTAAATTACATGATATTAACAAAGGAAAAGCTATGGAACCATGAAGTGCAACAATCTGCTTATCAGTATGGCACCCACAGAAAGCAGAACAGATTGATATTACACCTGCCTGACTCCAGAAAACAGAAGAAAACTCATGACAGTTACACACACATGGGTTCACATTATTTAATTACTGTCAGCATGGGTATATGGTGTGTAACTTAGTTCATTCAGAAGCAGCATGTGAAAATGACTTAAATAAAATCTATTTCATCCAATATAAATATTCAAAAGTGGTATAAAGATGATCTTAAGTACTAATGTTCTTTTATTTATGTCGTAAATGTACACATATATTCCATGAATATCATTCATCATTTTGTATACAAATTGTATATAGACCAGTAATAGCAATCGCTGATAAAATGTTACCATATCTTTTTCACGACTTAGATAAGAATTTGTATATGTATGAATGTATGACAAAATGATGAAATCAATTACATTTATAAGCTTAAAGTAGAATGACAACTATTAAAAACATAAAAGCAAAGGGAGCACAGATAACACATTGAGAGAAATATTTGCATCTGTAGGGTAAGAGGAAAAATGGGAGAAGTCTATGTGCCAGTATGCATGTATTCATTCAAAGTCTACTGAGGGCTGTAAATCAGTGATTAAACTTTTAGAAGTTTCCCATAGAATCCATTTTGCAGTTTGTTAGCTAACTTTAAGATTCCAGGCAGGACTTTGTAGCAGTGACTCAGGGTGAGCTCATGCTTAACACGTGTAAGGTCAGACTCCCAGAATCTTAGATACTGTTCATGCTCAGCAACTCTAAGTGGCTTAGCACTACTTGACTGACAAATGTAAAACATAAAACAATCACCACACTTTGTACTCTCCATTGTTAACCATTAGTTGTATCTCATCTGTAATGTTAAACAAGGAATGGGCTGTGATACTCTTTGCTATACAAAATTTCTCACAACCAGATGGTTGTCCTATGTATTGCATTGTACAACACTAAAAAAATTGCAACAGGAATTACTGAGATGTTGCTCGGAGGAGGATCATATCTCTAGCTTCTGTATCTTTTATGAGATATTGTTAATCCAGGCAGAATTTGACTTTGATGAATAACTTTACATGTCTCTGCTTGAAAAATCTTGCTATGAAATTGTAACAGATATAAAATGATGGTCCCTGGATGGCACGCTGAATTTTCCTATGCTGTTGGTTCCAGGGAAAAAAAATTATTTCTGCCTCTATTGCAGTTACTCTGAAATTATTTAAGAGTCATATTGTGCATTTGCATGGATGTTAATGCTCATATATAGGATGTTGAACAATTTTTCACCAATTCAAAAGTGAGTCAAATAATTTGTTGTAATCTGTTTGTTGTTTGCTAGTATTCTTAGCACATGTTCAGAATCCTGTCTACATACTTTTGAAGAAGTATTGCCTTTGTCAGTTATGAGGTTCTTATCAAAAGTTTTACAAACAGAAAATTGAAGGCCAAGTCAACCACATGTTTAAAAATGTAAATCTGAAAAGCGAAGAATTTTTTCTAGTTATGTACTAGTGGTTGTCTTATGTCTTCTACATTCAGAGTGGCATAATCTGGGTACAATGACCATGTGTCAGATTTATTGTTAACGTATTAACAGTATCACTTTATTCCTCAGAAATTGAAGTAATAGAAATCAGGCATTGAGCTCAAATACAAGAACAGATTAATTCTAACCCCCTTTTGCAAGGATGTAAAGGGTGTCCCCACAATTTCATGCAAGATTTGAATTTTGCACCATTTGTGAGGCAAAGTGTAAAGGGACACAGAAAGAAAGAAAGAGAGAGAGAGAGAGAGAGAGAGAGAGAGCTGACAATTTAGGGTTATCGAAAATGGAGTGCCAAAGAAAGAAAATGTCTTTTCAGTGTTGAAACAATATTTTAAAAATAATAAGATCTGACAGCTACAGCTTGCAATTTCTGTATAAAATATGATTGGAACAGCAATTTAACTTCATCAACTGTGAAAAAATTAACTAAAAAATTATGGAGACTGGATCAATTACTGATCTCAAACACTCTGGCCATCCTTCAACAAACTGTTCAACACAAAGCATTGAAGCAGTTTGTGAAAGTGTTGCTGAAAGTCCAGGTACGTCAAATTGCCACCTCGTCAAGAACTGGACATTTCAAGAAGCTCTCTACAGTGTATTCTCATGAAAGATTTGTATCTTCATATTTACAACGTTCAGCTGACTCAAAAACTGAAGTCTACTGAACACACACACCAAATAGAGATCACTGAATGGATTTCAAGAGGATGTCAACTTATCAAATAAAATCACCTTCTGCAATGAGGCTCATTTTCATCTTGACAGCTGGGTTATTGACAAAACTGTTGCATTTGGGGTTTAGAAAATCCAAGTGATTGTTGAGAAACAAATGTATCCTTATTCACTGATTGGTGTGATTTTGGCACTGGGGCACCATCGGAGCATTCTTCTTTCAAAATGTGGCTACGAAGGCAGCAAGAGTTAATGATGTTCACAATCGCGACATGATAAAACTGTAATATTTTTTTTTTTGCTCCTAAACTGCAATATATGGATGCAAATGACTTGTAGTTTCAACAAGATAACAGCTACATGCCATACAGCCCAAGAAATAATTCAATTACTACACGAGTCATTTCCAAGTTGTGTGATTTCCTATTTTGATGATCAGAATAGGACATCCAGATCATATGATTTCTAAAACAACTCACACCTTTAAGGAGAAAGCTTGTTGTATCAACAAAATTCAGGCACCTTAATGCAAAATGTCATGCAAAATTTTGACAACAGAGTGTGTGTGTGTGCCAGCAAAGTAGTGGAGATCATTTACCCAATATGCTATTCCCCACATAGCCCTGTGCTCTATACTTTAATTAAATTTTTTATATGTTTCTATCAAAATTACTTCTTGTGGAAATTCTGGGAAACTTATTTTGAAGCAATTCTGGGACACTTATTTTGAAGCAATAAATACATAATCATTGGACAAAAATACTTTAGTGTTACCTGTTGCTGGGTAAGTCACATGCTGCACATCTGCCAATGAAACAGATTTCTACCTGTCATAACAGGGTTGATCATTACCAGGTTTTCATTCTTCCATCATTAATGAAAATATTTCAGACAACATAACAGCATTTCTGTTCTTGGTTGTAATTCAGTTTCTTTAACTGTTTCGCATTTGCTTTGGCATTTGTGTCCTGGATACCCTGTCACATATTACTTCCAATACATTGAACATAAAGTTTTCTGTTAAAAGTAATGTATTGTAATGTTGTTGTTATGGTTGTGGTCTTCAGTCCTGAGGCTGGTTTGATGCAGCTCTCCATGCTACTCTATCCTGTGCAAGGTTCTTCATCTCCCAGTACTTACTGCAACCTACATCCTTCTGAATCTGTTTAGTGTATTCATCTCTTGGTCACCCTCTACGATTTTTACCCTCCACGCTGCCCTCCAATGCTAAATTTGTGATCCCTTGATGCCTCAGAACATGTCCTACCAACTGGTCCCTTCTTCTTGTCAAGTTGTGCCAGAAACTCCTCTTCTCCCCAATCCTATTCAATACCTCCTCATTAGTTATGTGATCTACCCATCTAATCTTCAGCACTCTCCTGTAGCACCACATTTCAAAAGCTTCTATTCTCTTCTTGTCCAAACTATTTATTGTCCATGTTTCACTTCCATACATGGCTACACTCCATACAAATACTTTCAGAAACGACTTCCTGACACTTAAATCAATACTCGATGTTAACAAATTTCTCTTCTTCAGAAACACATTCCTTGCCATTGCCAGTCTATATTTTATATCCTCTCTACTTCGACCATCGTCAGTTATTTTGCTCCCCAAATAGCAAAACTCCTTTATTACTCTAAGTGTCTCATTTCCTAATCTAATTCCCTCAGCATCACCCGAATTAATTCGACTACATTCCATTATCCTCGTTTCGCTTTTGTTGATGTTCATCTTATACTCTCCTTTCTAGACACCGTCCATTCCATTCAACTGCTCTTTCAAGTCCTTTGCTGTCTCTGACAGAATTACAATGTCATCTGCGAACCTCAAAGTTTTTATTTCTTCTCCGTGGATTTTAATACCTACTCCGAATTGTTCTTTTGTTTCCTTTACTGCTTGCTCAATATACAGATTGAATAGCATCGGGGACAGGCTACAACCCTGTCTCACTCCCTTCCCAACCACTGCTTGCCTTTCATGTCCCTCGATTGTTATAACTGCCATCTGGTTTCTGTACAAATTGTAAATAGCCTTTCGGTCCCTGTATTTTACCCCTGCCACCTTTAGAATTTGAAAGAGAGTATTCCAGTCAACATTGTCAAAAGCTTTCTCTAAGTCCACAAATGCTAGAAATGTAGGTTTGCCTTTCCTTAATCTATCTTCTAAGATAAGTCATAGGGTCAGTATTGCCTCACGTGTTCCAATATTTCTACGGAATCCAAACCGATCTTCCCCGAGGTCGGCTTCTACTAGTTTTTCCAATCGTCTGTAAAGAATTCGCCTTAGTATTTTGCAGCCGTGACTTATTAAACTGATAGTTTTTCACATCTGTCAACACCTGCTTTCTTCGGGACTGGAATTATTATATTCTTCTTGAAGTCTGAGGGTATTTCACCTGTCTCATACATCTTGCTCACCAGATGATAGAGTTTTGTCAGGACTGGCTCTCCCAAGGCCATCAGTAGTTCCAATGGAATGCTGTCTACTCCCGTGGCCTTGTTTCGACTCAGGTCTTTCAGTGCTCTGTCAAACTCTTCACGCAATATCATATATTCCATTTCCATAATATTGTCCTCAAGTACATCACCCTTGTATAGACCCTCTATATACTCCTTCCATCTTTCTGCTTTCCCTTCTTTGATAAGAACTCTGTTTCCATCTGAGCTCTTGATATTCATACAAGTGGCTCTCTTTTCTCCAAATGTCTCTTTAATTTTCCTGTAGGCAGTATCTACCTTGCCCCTAGTGAGATAAGCCTCTACATCCTTACATTTGTCCTCTAGCCATCCCTGTTTAGCCATTTTGCACTTCCTGTCGACATCATTTTTGAGACGTTTGTATTCCTTTTTGCCTGCTTCATTTACTGCGTTTTTATATTTTCTCTTTTCATCAATCAAATTCAATATTTCTTCTGTTACCCAAGGATTTCAACTAGCCCTCGTCTTTTTACCTACTAGATCCTCTGCTGCCTTCACTACTTCATCTCTCAAAGCTACCCATTCTTCTTCTACTGTATTACTTTCCCCCATTCTTGTCAATTGTTCCCTTATGCTCTCCCTGAAACTCTGTACAACCTCTGGTTTAGTCAGTTTATCCAGGTCTCATCTCCTTAAATTCCCACCTTTTTGCAGTTTCTTCAGTTTTAATCTACAGTTCATAACCAATAGATTGTGGTCAGAGTCCACATCTGCCCCTGGAAATGTCTTACAACTTAAAACCTGGTTCCTAAATCTCTGCCTTACCATTATATAATCTATCTGATACCTTCTAGTATCTCCAGGATTCTTCCATGTATACAACCTTCTTTTATGATTCTTGAACCAAGTGTTAGTTATGATTAAGTTATGCTCTGTGCAAAATTCTACCAGATGGCTTCCTCTTTCATTTCTTTCCCCCAATCCATATTCACCCACTATGTTTCCCTCTCTCCCTTTTCCTACTCTTGAATTCCAGTCACCCATGACTATTAAATTTTCGCCTCCCTTCACTACCTGAATAATTTCTTTTATCTCATCATACATTTCATCAATTTCTTCATCATCTGCAGAGCTAGTTGGCATATAAACTTGTACTACTGTGGTAGGCATGGGCTTCGTATCTATCTTGGCCACAACAATGCGTTCACTATGCTGTTTGTAGTAGCTTACCCGCACTCCTATTTTTTTATTCATTATTAAACCTACTCCTGCATTACCCCTATTTGATTTTGTATTTATAACCCTGTATTCACCTGACCAAAAGTCTTGTTCCTCCTGCCACCTAACTTTACTAATTCCTACTATTCTATTTCCCTTTTTAAATTTTCTAACCTACCTGCCCGATTAAGGGATCTGACATTCCACGCTCCGATCCGTAGAACGCCAGTTTTCTTTCTCCTGATAATGACGTCCTCTTGTGTAGTCCCTGCCCAGAGATCCGAATGGGGGACTATTTTACCTCCGGAATATTTTACCCAAGAGGACGTCATCATCATTTAACCATGCAGTAAAGCTGCATGCCCTCGGGAAAAATTCCGGCTGTAGTTTCCCCTTGCTTTCAGCCGTTCACAGTACCAGCACAGCAAGGCCGTTTTGGTTAGTGTTACAAGGCCAGATCAGTCAATCATCCAGACTGTTGCCCCTGCAACTACTGAAAAGGCTGCTGCCCCTCTTCAGGAACCACACGTTTGTCTGGCCTCTCAACAGATACCCCTCCGTTGTGGTTGCACCTACGGTACGGCCATCTGTATCGCTGAGGCACGCAAGCCTCCCCACCAACGGCAAGGTATTGTAAACTTCTTTTTATTTGTGAACTGACCACTTAGTATCACGCTACAATTTCATTTCTTTTTTGTCTGAAGTTTCCTCCTCCTAAAGTACTCTTTCGTGTGGCCGCTGTGCTGTTCATTCGTCCAGGCTCTTCCAGTCTTCTTAGTTCTTTTGACTTGAAATCTTTCTAAATTTTGAATCATGGTCCAAAATGTATCCCTATTTAACATCTGAATGTTGAACCTTTCCAGATATTTACAAGCTTCCTTAATCCATATTGTTGTCTTCTTTTTCCACAGGTAGTCGAATATCCTTTTGGCTGTTGCAGCTTTACTTGATTCTGAGAATGAAATGACAGATCCAACAGAGATGGATGGTGCAAGTGAACTACAGGCCACTGACAATGGCAGGACCACTACCCATGGCTTTCACATTGCAGATGCAGAAGGAATAAAGGATGCTACATCTAGCTCCAACTGTACCATGTGTTCTTTGCTAGCTTTCACCTACATCAATTGCCAGCTTTTCAATTGTGGCACATCTAAACTGGATCAAACTGCTGTTTCTGCATTCTGGTGACAATTTTTGTATGATACTTGGATGAACATTTCTCTGCCTGCTGACAGTATGTGGTTTCAGACTCTCTCTCTCTCTCTGGTTTTCTGCAGAAAAGTATTTTGGCCTAGGTTATGATAATATAGTGTTATTAGGCTTTGTGTGTATTCCAACTTTGCAGGGGGTGTACCTGAAATGTGTGCAATAAAACACAATAACACAAGGATAGCAATAAGTTTTTCCATACTGTCATCACATCATGAAGGACCTCATGTTGATGACAGATTTCAAGAGATAGAGTAAATACATAAACTCATCAAGGTTGTGGAAGGAAACCAGTAGTCTTCTTTTTAAAGAAACATCCTGATATTTGCATTCAGCAATTTATGGAAACTACAGAAAACCTACAACTGGATGGTCAGAGAGCAGTTCTAACCTCTCCCCTCCCAAAAGCAGCACCAGTGTCTTACCCACTGTTCACATCACTGGGTTGCAGTCATATCAGTGGACTGTGAACAAATACTGCGAGTATTTGTAAAATATAGAAGAGCATCATCAGCAGCTATTTTTGACTCACCACTCACTGCCATCAACTTCATCACAGCTGGCATTCAATTCTCTCGGTGAAATGCCATGTATGGAATATCTATTTATGGCACCTACAGCATCATTTACACGTCCCCTGAACAGCAGTTGTTATTTTTACAGTTGTGGTTACCCCCAGGCAGATGTCTGTTGCAGAAGGTGCAAGCTTTGGTTGAGGCAGTTTGCTCCCTTCTTGAAACATAAGCAACATGGTTCCTGCATGTTATGCACGTCAAATGCATGTAGTGGACACTCACCTTGAATTTAACCAATGTTAGGAACTCCAATGCAGCTACACCGTGTGTAGTCCTTAGTCTGTGTGTCCTCAGTCACTACAGTAAATTTGTCTGTACTAATTGGAAGTGACAAAGGACCTATGCTGATTCCTTGACTAGGGTACACAGAATGCAGAAATGTGTCGTATGAATTGTATCCACAGTTAATGCTAGGTATCCAGTAGAGACTTATTAGTACAACTCGAGATTTGGTCAGTTTTTTAAAATGTCTGTCCTTTTTGTTAGGAATTATGTTACTTTACTTTACTTTACATGAAAGGGGGAAGGTAAGTGAAAAGGAAGATTACAGTTTACTGTCTTGCTAATGATGAGGTTATTAGAGATGGAGCAATAACTCAAATGGAGCAAGAATGTGGAAAGATATTGATCACGTTCTTTACACAGGAACCACCCTGACATTTACCTTAATAGATCTACAGAACCCTGGAAAACTTAAATTGCGATGGCTAGACAGGACTGCAACATTGACTCCTCCTCAATGCAAGTCCTGTACCTTATAAAACATGAATCGTATTTCTGTTGATAGACACATATAAAAGTGACACACCACCTATCTTTCAGAACTAATAATTCCTTTCTCAGGGAGGAGAGGTTGGGGAAGATTAAAAGGGCACAGCAGGTCACACACTAACACAGCCCCATTTAGAAAGAGAGAGAGAGAGAGAGAGAGAGTGAGAGGGGGGGGGGGGGGGGGGGGTGGAGGGACCTCAGAAATACACCTACTGTCACACAGTATTGCCCTAGTCGTGAATACTGCAATGTTTTACTCTGCCAGGTCTATGATTTTGTCAAGTCAAACCCACAAATGAAATCCTCTATCCATGATGTCCTCCCCACACCACCCTCTGTCACCTTCCCATTGCTCTCTCAACCTCCCCCACAACTAACTTGCATCCACTGCATTGTGTTTTATTTTTGCATTACCACCACTAAATCGGTTGAGGACATTAATGGGCACAGAAAAACTCTCCATCTTGGGGACTCCCAGTACCCAGTATGTGAAAATGACCCACTATTTACCTTTACTTCTGTCCTTATCATCTCTGAACAAAAGTTGGTCCAGTGCTTACCAGTTTATCATATCTTTGACACCTCCTAAATCCTTTTTGACTACCGTTGTCCTCCCCACAGGTGGATCTCTCTCATCCTTGAAACATATCCCTCTCTCCTTCCTGAGGAAGGAACAATTAGTTCCAAAAGCTAGGAAGTGTATAACCTTTAGTTTTATAGTACTCACCAACAATTGTATTTTGTAGTCTATTAGTTTTCTTTCTTGAACAATGGGAACTCCAGGATGGAATAAAGGCAATATTATGAAAAGGATAAAGTGCCACTCATCACATAGAGAAGATGCTGAGTTGCAGACATGCACAATGAAAAGAAAGACAGACAGACTGACTGACACACAGAGTCTCTGGGTGTTGTAGCCGGACTGTGGCAGTCCAGGCAGAGACAATGGTCATATTGTGTGTGTGTGTGTGTGTGTGTGTGTGTGTGTGTGTGTGTGTGTGGGCGCGCGCGCGCGCACTTCAGAGGAAGGCCTTTGGCCGAAAGCTTTAATGTGGAGCAGTCTTTTCATTATGCCTGTCTGTGACTCAGCATATCTATATGGTGCATAGTTTTCTATGGATATTCCTTTGATACAACTACCAATATTTAGTCAATTCAGTGAAGAGCAATCAGTTGTATACATAATATACAACTGAAATGCAACAGAATGACTTGGTTTATCATTGACAGAGGGAAAACAGGATTTACATACCCTCATTCAGAAAATTGTGAAATTTTCGTGCTGTAATCGTTTTTTACTATTTGTTAAAGCTGGTTATTCTGTGATCAGTTTTGTGACAGTATTTCCTGATATAATTTTTCATTACTTTCTCCTTTTCATAGCATGATTATTTACGGACATCAATTTATGAAAGGAACAAAAGTGGGCCCTTGGAGTACACCATACTTAATTAAATCACACTGACATTTGTTCAGAAATAACTTTACATTTGAGAATGTACTTGGTGCTCACTACCTGCTTAAGATTGCTCAGGAAGGAACTGATCCATTTGTAGGACATATACATCTCAATCTTTGACAGCAGAATACTGATTCACCACGTCAAAAGCTTTCAGTAGTCAATAAACACTCCTCCTGGCACCTGTTTCTTGTCTGTCATGCTTAATATGCAGTTTCCACACTCAAAAGCTGCAGTTGATGTTGACATCAGAGACACGAGTATCATTAGGAGTGCCCTAATGCTATTATTCTCTCTATATATAAATGATTTGGCAGACAGGATGGACAGCAATTTGCAGTTGTTTGGTGATGATGCTGTAGCGTATGGTAAGGTGATGAAGCTGAGTGACTGTAGAAGTATATAAGATGACTAGACAAAATTTGTAGCTGGTGTGATGAATGGCAGCTAACTCTACATATAGAAAATTGTAAGGTAATGTGGATGAGTAGGAAAAACAAACCCATAGTGTCTGGATAAAGCATTAGTAGTGGGATGCTTGACATAATCATGTCATTTAAACAGATGGGCAATATGACATGAAACAAACATGTGAGGGTTGCGGTAGTGTGAAAGTTGAATATTCAACTTCGGTCTATTGGGAGAAAGTGTTGCTCATCTCTAAAGGAGACCGCATATAGGATGTTGTGCGACCTATTCTTGAGTATTGCGCAAGTGTTTGGGATCTGTGCAAGGTCAGATTAAAAAAAGACATCGAAGCAATTCAGAGGCAGGTTGCTAGATTTGTTAGTGGTAGGTTCCAACAACACGGATGTGTTACGGGGATGCTTCAGGAACTCAAATGGGAACTTCTGAAGGGAAAGCAATGTTCTTTTCAAGGAACACTACTGAAAAAATTTAGAGTATCAGCATTTGAAGCTTACTGCAGAAAAATTCTGTTTACTCCAACATACATTGCAGCCACGGACCATGAACATAAGATATGAGAAATTAAGGCTCATACGGAGGCATATGGACAGCCTTTATTCTTTTGTTCTATTTGTGACTGGAAGAGAAAAGAAAATTACTAGTAGTGGTATGGCGATTCTCTGCCATGTGCTGTAAGGTGGATTGTGGAGTATCAATGTGGATGTAGATGTAGACCTCTTACACTGAAGAGCCAAAGAAACTGGTACACCTGCCTAATATCATGTTGGGCTCCTGCAAGCACGCAGAAGTGCCGCAACATGACATGGCATGGACTCGACTAATGTCTGAAGTAGTACTGGAGGGAACTGACACTACGAATCCTGCAGAGCGGTCCATAAATCTGTAAGAGTATGAGGATGTGGAGAACTCTTCTGAACAACACATCGCAAGCCATCTCTGATATGCTCAACAATGTTCATGTCTGGGGAGTTTGGTGGCCAGCAAAGTGTTCCTGCTGCCACTCTGTAGCAATTCTGGACCTGGGGGGAGGGGTGTCCCATTATCCTGCTGGAATTGCCCAAGTCTGTCAGAATGCACAACGGACATGAACGGATGCAGGTGATCAGACAGGATGCTTACATATGTGTCACCTGTAGGGTCATATCTAAATGTATCAGGGATCCCATATCACTCCAAATGCACACGTCCCACGCCATTACAAAGCTTTAACCAGCTTGAACAATTCCAGACTGACATGCTAGGTCCATGGATTCACGAGGTTGTCTCCACACCCGTACATGTCCATCCACTCAATAAAATTTGAAATGAGACTTGTTCGACCAGGTAACACGTTTCCAGTCATCATCAGTCCAATGTCGGTGTTGACAGGTGCAGGCGAGGTGTAAAGCTTTGTGTCATGCAGTCATCAAGGGTACACAGGTGGACCTTCGGCTCCAAAAGCCCATATCAATGATGTTTCATTGAAAGGTTTGCACACTGACACTTGCTGGTGGTTGAGCATTGAAATCTGCATCAATTTGTGGAAGAATGTCTGATGAACGACTCTCTTCAGTCATCATTGGTCCTGTTCTTCCAGGATCTTTTTCTGGCCACAGCAATGTCAGAGATTTGATGGTTTACCAGTTTCCTGATATTAATGGTACACTTGGGAAATGGTTATATGGGAAAACCCCTATTTCATTGCTGCCTCAGAGATGCTGTGTCCCATTGCTCACGTGCCCACTATAACACCAACAACCTGCCATTGCAACAGCGATCGCTGATTCCATTGTTTATCCATTGTTTATCCATTGACTCACTGCATAAATGAATCATTTTCAGAGGAGCTGAAATTATCTAGTGTGGTGCCTGTGTGCAAAAAGAGTGACAAAGACAACCCTTTAAGTTTCAGGCCAATATCAATAGCTCCAGTCGTGGCCAAAATGATAGAATACATCATTTATACCATCAGCTGTCTGCTCACTTTGAAAAACCTGGAATATTTAATGTAGCACAATATGGATAGAAGAAAATCATCAACAGTAGACACAATAGACTCTGTAATTAAATATGTTCTTCAAGTGTTTGAGGAGAAGGTATTTGCTCATTCCACGTTTTGTGATATGAGTAAAGCATTTGATTGTGTAGGACATGACACACTTCTACAGAAACTCCATTTGTATGGCATCCGGGAGTACATCCTAAAACTACTAAAATCTTATCTCCAAAATCATAGGCATGTAGTGTGTACTGGCACAGTAAAGTCTATCGCGAAACAAACTAAGGTGGGAGTTCCTTTATAAGTTCCAAATCAATGCTATTTGCAGATGACACTACCTTCCTAAACTACAAGAATGATCTAAATAAGTTCAAAGATTCTGCTGACAATACACTCGCCCAAGCGTCACACTGGTTCAGGTCAAATGGGTTTGTTCTGAATGAGAACAAAACACAAAAAAATAGTATTTAGTCCAAAGGACAAAAGTCCTTTTAATAATCCCTTAATAATCCGTGTTATACAAATTTCTTGGGGGTACAATTAGATGACAAATTGTCCTGGGAGTAACACATTAGTGTTAACTTATCAGAGTAATTTACTTATTAACATGTCTTATGAAATGTGTACCAGAAGCTTATGTTAAAACATCTTATTCTGCACTTTTTCAAAGTACCATGTCATATGGACTTATTCTCTGAGGAAACTCAAGCCATGTTGAGAACATATTACTTCTGCAGAAGAATGCAATCAGAGTCATTACATGTTCTCAGCATAAAGCACATTGTAAGCCTTTCTTCTCTGAATGTAAAATAATGACTGTTATAAATCAGCATAGATACCAGTGTTAACCCAAACAAAAAAGAATCTACATGAAGTAAAACGTAGAAATAATATTCATGTTCACAACATTAGGAATAATAATTCCATACATATGTTAATAAGCTTCTGCAGAGGGTACAAGACTTTCAAGAGTGTGAATTTGGGAAAACATTAAATAAATGGCTTGTTGCCAACCTCTTCTATGAATTAAAATTTAGAGAACCGGCATGTGAAGCTGACTGTCAAATGATTCTATTGCCCGCAACTTATGAGGGTTGAATGAAAAGTAATGCCTCCACCTTTGTTAAATGGGTTTGGATGAGAATATTTTAATAAATCAAATGCTGAAATAATCCTAATTACCAATACTCACTTTTCCACATAATTACCAGCCAATTGGATACATTTCTGCCAACAATGAACAAGTTTTCTGAAGCAGTCACGGAAGAAGTCGAAACTCTGTTTCCACAACCACAGACTCACAGTTGTCTCAACATCTTCATCAGAAGCATAATGATATCCCTGCAGATCATCTTTCATTATCAGGAACAGATGGAAGTCAAACGGTGCTAAACCTGGACTGTATGGAGGATGCCATTCAGTCTCTGAAGTTCTGCTGTGGCACATGAAGTGTGTGGTTTGGCATTGTCATGCTGCAGGAAAACATTTCCCTCTTCCTTTCGGACATTTGTTAGCCTTCGTTTCAGCGTCCGCAGTGTTGTGATGTAATGTTCTGAATGTATTGTTGTTCCACGATCAAGGAAATCAACATGGATTACCCCATCTGCATCCCAGGACACTGTGGCCATGATTTTTCCAGCTGAGGGCTGCATCTTGAATTTCTTTTTCTGGGGCGAGTCTTTGTGTCGATATTTCATAGACTGACATTTTGTCTCCGGGTCATAATGGTGTACCCACATTTCATCTCCTGTCATAATTGAATGGAGAAAGGCATCACCATTATTCTCAAAACATGAAAGGAGTTCCTGGCAAATTTCAAGTCTGTGCGCTTTCATTTCAGGAGTCAGCACAGATCTTCCAATAGCCAAACAAAGCAGTACTATGACCCACACGTTCTTGTGAAATGCCAATTGTGCTTTCAGTTTCTCTCTGAGAGACATGATAATCATCCTGAATCAATCTGTCAACATTTTGGTCATGAAACCCGGTGGTTGCTGTCACAGGATGTCGAACTCTTTATTTGTCATGCAGGTCAGATGTTCCCGCCTCAACATCTTTAAACTTACTCGCTCAATGACACACAGTACTCACATCAACACAATCACCATAGCTCAATGACGCACAGTACTTGCATCAACACAATCACTATAAACTGCTTTCATTCTCTGATGAATCTCCTTTGGGGTGACACTTTCTGCTGTCAGGAATTCAATGACTGCACCCTGCTTAAATCACATTGAGTAACCACTTAAATCACATCCCATTTTATTTACTCTGTTTAGCGGTGATTGTATTTTTTTCTCCAAACTTCAATGATAATTCATGTGTCTTGAACCACTTGCTGAAATCTTCATTAATGTCATTTCAGGATGAAAAGATAATTTTTATTTTTTATTTTTATACTTCAATAGTCTGTAAATGGGGACAAAGTTTATATCTTGTGACAATAGAAGCGGACAGTCATTAATTTGAATTAAAAAATAATGAAGGACACAACCAGCAATCACATGGTGCTCCATGCCTGATTTTTTCAGTGTGTCTACTGCTGGACAACAAAATGGTTCAAATGGCTCTGAGCACTATGGGGCTGAGGTCATCAGTTCCCTAGAACTTAGAACTACTTAAACCTAACTAACCTAAGGACATCACACACATCCATGCCCGAGGCAGGATTCGAACCTGTGACCGTAGCGGTCGCGCGGTTTCAGACTGCAGCACCTAGAACCGCTTGGCCACTCCGGCCGGATGCTGGACAACACTCTCGGAACTTATGCAAATTGTTTGCTATTGGAATGGTTATTTAAAACCAGTGAATATCCTGTGTTGGCTATTGAACAATAATCATATGAAACTATACGATTCCAGAGATCTTCTCAAGTCTCAAAACATCTATGATATGCATATGCAGAGTGAAGCGACAAATGAAAATTTGTACCAAGGCTGGGATTCAAACCCAGGTCCCCTGTTCATTAGGGAGATGTGCTAACCACTATGCCACCCTGCCACAGTGGCTGTGCTCAACTGCATGGAGTACCCTGGCATGCCTCCCTGCTAAACCCAAATTCCCATTCATGCCTCTCATAAACTAGAACATCAGTACAGAGGCTCTCCAACTGTATTAGAATAGCTTCTCAGCATCAAATGGAATGGGGGATCCTGTCTGAAAGCCTCTGCAATGCTGTTCGAATTTAGGGGAAATACCGAGTAGGCTGAGGCATGAATGGGAATTTGGGCTGAGCAGGGAGCAGTGCTAGGGTAGTCTGTGCAGTTGTTCAAGTCCAGTATGCCAGAATGGTGCTGCAGTTAGCACATTTGCCTAGCGAATAGGTGACCCGGGTTTGAATCGCAGCCTTGGTATAAACTTTCACTCATTGCTTGTCTGCATATGTACATAATTATTGAATAATACTCTAATTTTTTACAAGAATATCATGTTTCAGACATTCATAAGTTGTAGATAAGGCACAAAATCTTACCAGTGCTACTAATTTTGCATATCGAGGTGAATATAGCCTATTCAGTTGTCAGTCCTTTTAAACAATTTTTCACTGAGTAAAGTTTGCTAAGCGAGCAATGAGCATGTTGGGAATTGCTAGGTGAAACAAGAAAAACAAACAAATGAATCAGATAAAAGTTTGAAATACAAAATGAAACTGTTGCTGAAATGAAAATAAAACATATGGTGTGCAGTCAGGCAAATGGACCAAAGAAATACTGCAGTTAGCTGAAATTCAAGACAAGAGAAAAGTCAGAGAAGATGATATAATGGACAGTGGGCAAGTAACACTAAAAAATATGCAGGAGCAAGAAGGATGCATATGAAGGCCCCAGTCCACAGAGGGGTAGGGAGAAGACTTTTTCAGCAATGAATTTCAAATTGCTATGGATAATGAGGGTAAATTTACTGATGATGGATTTTTGTGATTGTTTTAGTACAAGCATTTCAAATTAGTGTATGAATACATCATAGAATTTGCTAAATTTTATATCCATTCTCATGTGGTGTTAGGTTGGTTACTGATTAACAGTAATTAAATGCTAGGCTTTATTCCTCCATGCTTGGTATTCATATTTAAATGATGAACTGATATTTACAAATTTATTTTATATCTGCAATATTTGTAGGCAGCAGTTCAATTTTTTGAAAAGAGAGAGGAAAGAGGGAGGGAAGGAGGGAAAGGGGGGAGGGAGGGTGAGTGATTTTTTTTTTTTTTTTGGGGGGGGGGGGGGGGGAGGGGGGAGTGAGGGATGGAGGGTGGGTCACTTTTTGGCTTCTAAAATTTTGCTGTTAAATTTAATCTCCTTTCTTTTTCCACATGTTTCAGGCTTAATATTTTCAGTTGTATCAACTTATTTAATATTGATGGTCTGAAGCTTGAAAGGGTTGTTGCTAGCATATCAGTGATTCTTACGCGTGCCATTGTCCATCCTCAAATTAGATGTTGCTTTCAATCTTTTGGCATCGGGATGTACACTATGACTTGTAAAACTTAACCTTCTTATGGAATCAAATTCCTGTTTCACCCAGAAATAAGACAAGAATCCGAAAATTGACTCCATGTCTGACTAGAATCAACCATAGCACTTCACAACAGAACCAGACTCAACAACCCTCAGAAAGTAACAAAAAGACTACTATAATCCCAAGACCAATAACAATAACTACAAAGACTTCAAGGGTTCAACATCAGTTTCAAGGAGTTACATACAGAAGCACACATTTCAATAAATTGCCATAATATATTAAAATTCTTGTAGGAAATACAGCATAGTTGAAAAGTGATTTAAAGAGCTTTCCGCTGACAAACTCGCTTTCTTAACAGCAATGTGAAATTAATGAAGTGGTACATACAGATATTATCTATGAAGTGTGACGTCATTAACCAACGTGAAAACAATGGAAGTTGTGAAATAAACCATCTTCAGTGTATCACAGTACTGTGGGCATTATACACATAATGAATGCAATTGCACTGAGCTACTGCAGTGGGAATAAATACATATCTTGTAATTACCTAAGCGTCAATCCCCATTTCCTTACTTCATAACTGTTACCCATTAGGAGGGCACTTTTAGAACTGGCCTATACTGAATTAACAGTTATATACTAGATTATTCCACATCCCTGATGGTTTCCCGTCATTAACAGACCTATAGAAAATCCTATAAGACTGTATGCCAAACAACAATCACTGAAATACACACATAATTTGTAGTGTTTAAGAATAGTGGTCTTCATCTGCTCACAGCTCTGTTTATATGAGATAGCTAACTTTACTCACAGTCAACAGTGTTTGGACGATTTTGCACAAGAAATTGTAATGATGTGGAATCAGTCATTTACATTAACATTACAAATTAATTCTTAAATATGGCTTAATGTTGAATATATTGAGATTTTTTTAAATACAGATGTGAGTTATCAATTCCTACGCAACAACTTTTATCAATTATGATAACAGAAATTCTTCCACAGAACAGGAAGAGGTGTCGTGGAGAAACTTTTTCAGTTCCTTTTCAAATTTTACTTTGATGTCTGTCAGACATTTTATATCACTGGATAGTCATCATACTGTGCATCGCTTTTTGTACTAAAGACAACTACAATGTAGAGTAATTAATGACATTTTTCTTTCTATTATTGTAATTACATATTGGGTGTTTGTAATTCAAGTGCAGCTACTAACGGAGGTCTAGTGTTGGTTGTTGTTATTATATGATATTCTAATACGTTAAAGCAGACCCAATTTATGCTAGTAAAAAAAAATTAGTTCTAGGTTTGGTCACCAGGTTGAAAATATGGCACTGTGAATACAAGAAAGAGATACCAAAAAGTTTCCATATGGATTGGATTAGGGACAGGACATAGGCAGAAAAGGTCACACAAGTGTGAAATGCATAATGCTGATTTTATTATTAATTGATGTTTACACTGTTCCAGCACAGGGAATGTTGACGAGATGCTGTACAGTGCCAGATTTGCACCTGGTGGCCAAAATTTTAACTATTTTTTTTCCAGCATAAATCAGTTCAGCATTAATGCATTAGCATATGCGACCACTTTCAGATTTTTTTACAACAACCAAGATACAGAAGAAGCTGACTCAGTCAATTCTTAGGATCAAATCTGTATATAAATTTGAGATGGCAGGTACACATTTGTGTACCTAGCAAGGAAAGTGAGGAGCATTTGGAAAGCAAATACTATCCACTGTAACTGACATGGACACACAAAAAATAGCATATACAAGCTACTTTAAATCCATGCTGGTATTGCACTGTTTTCTGTGGTAACTCGACAGACATAGTGCCGTCTCTTCTGTGTGTGTGTGTGTGTGTGTGTGTGTGTGTGTGTGTGTGTGAAATTACTATCTTTTTGTCTACCAGACATGAATTATTTGAGGGTAACCATTTTGTTCATTCACATGATACAAGAAACCAAGAAAATTTTATGGTACCCACCCACTGCCTCAAATTGTATGCACAGGGGTCTCTATACAAGGGATTGAAAATTTATAATAAATTAAAAGGGAACAAGATAATGTAGATGAATTTAAGTCAATTTAAAAGAAAGCTATATGAGGCTCTGACACTGAAATGTTATTACTCAGGGAACGAATTCATGCAATATTAACTGGGTATGTTACATACCCTATCCCTATTTGACATTGATACACAACATTTAAAGCTACCTCAAGTGGTAATGTACCTGAGACTTGTTGTCTATTGTCATAATATGTATTGTGTGTCACGACATTTCACCATTATCTCATATACCCCAGGTGCTGATTTCACTAGAAAAAAATCAAACTCACAGTGATGGATATTATTAGAAAAGCATGCAAAAATAAATAGTCCGTTCGAGGAATATCATTTGAAGGGGAATTTGGCAAATTTATATAACTGCCATTATCTGTTTTGGTTCAGGCATAGTGATATTAGGTTCATCACAAGGCTGCTGTTAGTACAATTACAACAGCACTGCTTACAGCTAAATTGTTACAATTATCAAAATATTTGTTGCTGCTATTGTCTGGTCACCTATGGTAGTGAGATTTTGACCAAGCATTTTGTTCTTTACTCTCAACCTTGGATTGAAAGTTAGTATCTCTTTATTCCTTTATCATTTGCACCATATACTGTTTCTCTCCCTCTACTTGACAAAGATAAGTGAAACAAGAACCAAGACAGAACAATTTCTTTCATTTAAATGTTTCTCTCTTTCTCGCAACTAATTCACCCCTGACATATTGCTCTGGCTTTAATTTTTGTAGTTCATTTTAAATTTTCCTTTAGGTGTGAATGGTTTAGTTTCCCAAGAAAATCACTTCCACAACTGTAAAACTTCACTGTCAATTGTAAATAAGGTACAGGTTTGTAATCAAATACATCAACAAACAAATTTTCAAAGTTTTGCACAAAATTCAAGATATTCTTTTCAATGAAGCCTGTTTCTCCAGTTTACCTATGTTTGATCTGACAACAAACAATATTGCTTTTCTTCAAATCCTTATTTACAGCCATTCATTTCTTACATAATCATGCCCTAGTTAAATCATGGTTCTAGTAATTTAAAATTTTTTTTTGCATACAGAATTTTTATTGTTTTTGAACACATAGTTGAAAATCAGTAAAGACTGACAGAGAGACTGGAAAAAGCCTCAATTGTACATTACAGGCTTTCGCAACTGGGTTTACATACCTGGTGACATTGTGATTCTGGAAATTAGACACACAGTCCAACACAATTTTTTTGGGTGTGACATTTTGTCTCCTACCGTGGGGAAACATCTACAGAGCTAATAGAGATATCAGGAGTCGATTCTCCAGTACAAATTACTTTAAGAAGTGAATTCATGTATACTGTACTTTTTTACAGGCTTAAACTGCAAAATTTTATTTGTAACCATATAGCACTCAAGTCGTGAAGTCATTTGCTTCTTGTTTAAGATTTCCAAGTTGAAGTGATGTATATTATGGAGCTTTACGACAAAGGCGTTAGTGGCATTTGCTTTATTTAGCACTAAGTACACATACCTTGTCTAATTTCAGTCCTCCTCCTTTTCTGTTAAAGGCGTTCTTGTGTTTCTGAATTTCTACACTCTATACAAACAGCTTAACATGGCAGTGCTTTAACCTCAAAGTTTTGGTATCAGAGAATCAATTTTGGTGATTCCCTGGCTGCACTACATAGTTTTCTACTATGAATTTATCCACAATGCTTAGATAACAACTGCCCTTGTCTTCTTTAAGCCTTTTGTACTGTAGTTGCTATGTACACATGACTGCATGTGCAAGGGAGTGGGGTCTTCTCTTTTGGTCCAACCTATTTATCACTTTGTCAGAGTACACATATGTTTTGAAAGTATCTCTGAATTGATTCAGTTCTTCCTCCAAGTACTGTGGCTCACAGACTCTTTTCTTTTATGCTAGTCCACCAATGTCTTAATCATTACCTTTTTCTGCATGGCCTGGTGGCTGGATGTTTTATGAAGGTACCTACCCAAATGAGTGGATTTTCTATAGATTATGCCCTAAAGTTTTAGCTCTCTCTTTGTGCTTTTGTACTATAGATTGTAATTTCTTGTGTGTTTGTGTATTTATGAGGTGTAGACATCTGTTTAGTAACTGCGTAGTGTAGATTTAGACTGCCTGCAGCATGACTGTAAGGCTTGTGACCACTGTGGCCAGATCAGTGTGGAGCCCACCTCTGTTAGAATAGTGCCAGCCATTTAGATTGTTTGTTCATTAAATTATGAGCATCTAGTAGGAGCGAGCTACTTTTTTAAACTTAATCTCTGTGCTTCTGAAGTTTAATCTTAATTTCTTTTGTTTGTGCAATGTAAGTTTACAGTGTCGTCAGTATGGACAGGGTCTATGAATGCTGTGTTTGCATGGAGACCCTTCACTCACAGCTCCAGACAGTTCTGGCTTTGCTCGTGCAGCTTAGGCAGTTGCCAATGAAAATCACTGTGGATGGATGGATGGATGGATGGACGGGTGGATGTCGGGATCTGAGGGATACCCAGTGATCCCATGTGACCCCTGATCAGTTCACTGCTTAAACATACGGCTGCCAAGCAGGAGAAAATTCTTGTCTGCACTCTGTATGCAATAGAGTGCTGTAATGCTCTATGTTTGACCAGTTACAGCTTGCCTACTGAAGGGGTGACTGAGCTACTAGTGGCCAGCCCAACATTACTCCACTCAGCTGCAAACTTGTAGCGTGTCTGTTGTCCAGACTCTGGATGTGCAAATACCTGAGCGTGACTAGTCCGCGCTCACACCTCAACTCACCTCACTTTCTCTCCCACTGTCTCTCTCTTATACAAATACCTGGTTAACATCATACAGCGTGGGGAAAATAATTTGATACGTCAGTACAATCACAGAGAAAAGATAAGACTCACTTCCACACAGAAGATTTATTCTGCCTGCCAGTAACTGCAAGAGAAGAAAATTTTTAGGTTACTTTTGATCAGCAGCAGATCACATGTGCATCCTGGATTTAATTCATTGCGACACTTTGTTAATAACATGCCAGCTTTACTAAGGTGCATTCAATAGGTGCACCTGTTGCTATGATACACACTGCAACCACCCATGGTAGGGTCTTTCCAGGTCTGTTCTACCATTTTAAGATTCATCATCGTTGGGGTGAATTAAATGCGGAGATCTACTTAATCTTTGCATAAGGTTCATTATTCTTTCAGTCCCTGAAATGATCTTTCTTTCTGAGCGAAAATAACACCACAATCAAAGGCTCTACATCAGGGATATCCAACGTATTTTACCTACTGCCCACTTTTCTATCTCTCGTAGCAGTGAAATTTTCTAATCACTCATTGATTCCACTTTAATACTGATTTATAAAGTAGGAAAGTAACTTCACTTCATAAAACTCGTAATGAACGGTTACAGCGCGTCAAAGCATATAACAACAATTATTTACAAAAAATTTAATGTAAAAATTTTATGAAAATCTAAGGAAAATGTTTTTAAAATCCCAATTTCCTACTGCACACCTTGACAGCTGGAATGCCTAATAGTGGGTGGTGGTGGCCTGGTTGACTATCACTGCTCTACATTATTAAACAGGAGAGAGAGAGAGAGAGAGAGAGAACTGAAGTGGAGAGTATGAACATGCATCCAAAGACAATATTTTTTAAATGAGGGAATATTAAATGAATTATGATACTTCCATTTGGCTCTAAAACACTACACATTAACTACACAAAAATGATTATTTAAAGATTGCATGTCGTACCTGAATAACCTACAAAAATTTATTGCACACAGCTAAGAATTTCCTACTTTTCATTTATGTCAAGCATATGGAGATCACAGAAAGGATACCAAAGGAACATGGCAGTTTTATGTTTGGAAGTAATTACAACCTTCTCACACAGAAAAGTTGGAACTCAATTCTCAATCCCTTGTAGCTCCAGTTAAAAATCATATCTGTTAGTATACTTCAATTAAGCTGGTTAATTACAAAGCTGCCCTTTACTTGTATTGTAAGGAAACATTACTTGCAACAGCAGTAGTTAAGTATACCAGCAGCAAAACACAATCAATACCTCCAGTGTGTGATGACAATGGTAATGTTACCAATGACACTGCCACTAAAGTGGAGTTACTAAACACAGTTTTCTAAAATTCCTTCACCAAAGAAGATGCACCAAACATTCCATGATCCAGATAAACAATGGCTGTGAACAACAGTAATTTGGAGGTAAATACTCTCAGAGTAGCGAAGTTATTTACATCACTGGCAAGTCTTCTGGTTCAGATCGTATAACAAATGGGGTCTTTTCGAAGTCTGCTGATGAAATAGCTCCATTTTTAGCAATTATATACAAATGTTCAATAGTTGAAAGATCCAAACCTAAAGCCTGGGAAGCCAGGTCACACAAATACACAAGGATAGGAATGCAATCTGCTAAATTACAGCCCTGACAGGTTTGCAGGAGGATTTTTTAATATTACAAAATACTTCAAAGAACACAATATGTTGACACATAACCAGCATGGATTAAGAAAATATTGTTATTGTGAAACACAATGGCTCTTTATTCACGCGAAGTATTCAGTGCTATCAACATGGGATCTCAAGTTGATTCCATATTTTTGAATTTCCAGAAGGCTTCAGACTTGTTCCCCACAACTAGCTTCTAATCAAACTGCATGCCTATGGAGCATCATCTCAGTTGTGTGACTTGATTTGTGATTTCCTATAGGAAATGTTGCAGTTTATAGTAACTGACTGGAAGTCATCTAGTGAAACTGAAGTGATATCTACTATTTGCAGATAATTCTGTTTCTCACCATCCAGTAGTAAAGTCATCAGAGGATCATTGCAAATTGAAAAATGATTTAGAAAAAATATCCCCATGCTGCTAAAAGTGGCAGTTGATCCTAAACAATAAAAAAAAGTGTGAGCTGTTCCAAATGAGTATTAAGGAAAAAATCCATTAAATTTCAGTTACAGGATAAGTAACACAAATTTAAAGGTTGTAGATTCAACTACATAACTAGGGATTACAATTACAGATGAATTAAAGCCAAAACATCACATACAATACATGTAGGGAAGGTGAACCACAGAGTTAGTATTACTTGCAAAACACTTAGAAGATTCAACAAATCTACTAAAAGAGACTACCAACACTACACTTGTTTGTCCTCTTCTGCAGTATTGCTGTACTGTATAGAATCCCCACCGGGCAGAACTAACAGAGAAAATCAAGAAAGTGCAAAGAAGGGCAGCTTGTTTTGTATTACCGTAAAATAGGGGTGAGAGTATCATAGATATGAAAAGTGAGTTGACATGAAAATAAAGGCTTTTTAGTTGCAGTGGCATCTTTTCACAAAATTTCAGCCACCAACTTTCCTCCCCTGAATGCAAAATTATTTTGTTGACTCCCGCCATGGGAACTGTAGAAATTTTACACGCATGGCAAGCTTCTAAAATTACTTTTTATTTTATTTTTATTTTTTTAAATAAATGATTTGGTCAGTTTCAGATGTATCATAAGATATATACTCTATAGATGGCACAAAAAACTTATTATATCCCAGGCAACTGATGGTTATCTTCTGAATGTATGAATAAAAACTCTGAACTCCAGATTCCATTTGGGAAGAGGGGAGAGGAAGTGTTACTAGTGCTCCCTCTTGTGGATACTTATGTCTCTGACCTGAATAGGGAGCAATGCCTATTGTAATAAAATAAAATAAAATCAATCACAACTTGCACAGAAAGATTTACATGCCCATATTTTCTATTGCTATTTGAGAGTGGAATGGTTGTCAAATAGTTTGGGAGTGATGCTATGAACCCTCTTCCAGACACTTGAGTGTTAATTGCAGAGTAGTCAAGTAGATGCAGAAGCACCTATACATCAAAAAATGGAATCTGCTCCCTTCGCTTTCCCTCATTTTGCATTATGAACTGTGTGCTTGAATAAATATCATTAAATTTATTTTATCTTGGGCCTGCAGCAAGATAGATGTCTTGCAATGACTAATGAAAAATAGGAAACAGTAATGTACCAAGAGTACTGCTGTAATTGTCAACTGCTATATGAAAACATTGATGTCAACATATCATAACAGATACAGTTGATTCTTGGCCATCCAAAGAGCTGCTTCTTTCAAGTTTTCCATATGAAAATTCACTAGAACTAAACTGAATGGTTTCCCCACAGACATGCCATCAGCTTGCTCATATAGTTTGTTGTCCCCTCAAAGTAAGTTTATGTGACACAGTGATTAGAGTCATTTGCAATATATTTTCAAAAATACAATCCAACTTTGGCAGCAGAGGAACCATGATGAATAATGATAGAACACTGTAACTGATCATATTATCTCAGGACTAAATTTCACGATTTTTTATATATATATATATATATATATATATATATATATATATAATAGAGGGAAAAATTCCACGTGGGAAAAATCTCCTTACCCTCTCCCTTAAAACCCAAATCCTTTTGTCTTTCCCTCTCCTTCCCTCTTTCCTGACGAGGCAACCGTTGGTTGCGAAAGCTAGAATTTCGTGTGTATGTTTGTGTGTCTATCGACCTGCCAGCGCTTTTGTTTGGTAAGTCTCATCATCTTTCTTTATATATATATATATATATATATATATATATATATATATATATATACCTAAAAACAAAGATGATGTGACTTACCAAATGAAAGTGCTGGCAGGTCGACAGACACACAAACGAACACAAACATACACACAAAATTCAAGCTTTCGCAACAAACTGTTGCCTCATCAGGAAAGAGGGAAGGAGAGGGAAAGACGAAAGGATGTGGGTTTTAAGGGAGAGGGTAAGGAGTCATTCCAGTCCCGGGAGCGGAAAGACTTACCTTACCCTCTCCCTTAAAACCCACATCCTTTCGTCTTTCCCTCTCCTTCCCTCTTTCCTGATGAGGCAACAGTTTGTTGCGAAAGCTTGAATTTTGTGTGTATGTTTGTGTTCGTTTGTGTGTCTGTCGACCTGCCAGCACTTTCATTTGGTAAGTCACATCATCTTTGTTTTTAGGTATATTTTTCCTTCGTGGAATGTTTCCTTCTATTATAACCATATATATATATATATATATATATATATATATATATATATATATATATAAACAAAGTAGATGTGACTTACCAAATGAAAGTGCTGGCAGGTCGACAGACACACAAACGAACACAAACATACACACAAAATTCAAGCTTTCGCAACAAACTGTTGCCTCATCAGGAAAGAGGGAAGGAGAGGGAAAGACGAAAGGATGTGAGTTTTAAGGGAGAGGGTAAGGAGTCATTCCAGTCCCGGGAGCGGAAAGACTTACCTTAGGGGGAAAAAAGGACGGGTACACACTCGCGTCCTTTTTTCCCCCTAAGGTAAGTCTTTCCGCTCCCGGGACTGGAATGACTCCTTACCCTCTCCCTTAAAACTCACATCCTTTCGTCTTTCCCTCTCCTTCCCTCTTTCCTGATGAGGCAACAGTTTGTTGCGAAAGCTTGAATTTTGTGTGTATGTTTGTGTTCGTTTGTGTGTGTGTCGACCTGCCAGCACTTTCATTTGGTAAGTCACATCTACTTTGTTTTTAGATATATTTTTCCTTCGTGGAATGTTTCCTTCTATTATATATATATATATATATATATATATATATATATATATATATATATATATATATATATATATATATAAAGTGAGCAAAGATTTTACTGTAACTGGCAGTTTTTCCTGCAAATAGTTGTGGGAGAAATGAGAAATGCCAACTGTTTGGCAATCCCTTAGGTTAGGCACTCGGACTGTGCTGAATTGGTTCAGATGTCTAACGAAGAGTATGGCCAAGTTCTAACACAGTTTACCTTGACCGAGATTTCCAGGTGCACCAGGTGACAGCAAAAAACATTACAACCTTATGATGTTTCAGTTGAGACACAATGTCTTTATCAAACTTAATTATAGAAGAAAAATCAAACAATGGAAAATCAAGGTTGGAATGCTACAATATTATGAAAAGGATAGTTGCTACTCACCATTTATTGGAGATGTTGAGTCGCAGATAAGGAACAACAAAAGGACTGTCACAAAATAAGTTTTCGGCCAACAAGTCCTTTGTCAAAAATAGACGACCACACACACACACACACACACACACACACACACACACACACACACACACACACACACAACTCACACACACATGACGATAGCTTCTGGCAGGACTTCAGCTGCCAGAGGCTGTGGTCGTGTGTGTGTGTGTGTGTGTGTGTGTGTGTGTGTGTGTGTGTGTGTGTGTGTGTGTGTGTCGGTCTGTTGTCTATTTTTGACACAGGTTTTGTTATTTCGTGACAATCCTTTTGTTGTGCCTATCTGTCACTCAGTGCCTCCGTTAAATGGTGAGTAGCAACTATTCTTTTCATAATTCTGTTGATTATAAAAGATTTTTCTTCTTGCATTTTGTTAAGCATGCAAGGCAGATTGTTCTTAGAAAATGTCCTGGGTGATTTGATGGGTATTTCATCTGCAGCTGGATTAGGTAAGAGACATATTCTCCGTCAACAGTAGAAAAAGATATCCTCTGTTGGGATTCTAGATAGTCCTGTTGCATAGTTGCCCTCCACCTCCCATGCCTCTTTTGGCTATCGTGGCTCCGTAATTCTTTGGCAATTGGCTCCGTAATTCTTTGACAATCCTATGTCTGATCAATTAATAACAACGTGATCTGTATCAAAATGTAGAACAGTAATACTCTCCTCTTGCAACCCATCAATCTTGTTGTTCTGTGTATTAGTAGATTTTGCAGAATCTACTTCTTTAGCTCAATACATTCAATTATCGATCTTGTTCCAAAATATCACTACTCAATTTACTCTGACACTAAAGTTTTATTAAGAGCCAATCACTAAAATGCCAGGAATGTAGACAGGCCACAGAAATTCAGGAGCACAAAACAAGAGTAACAGAAAAGAAGGACTGAAATTGCTTCATAACCAATGGTGGCATGATTTCATAATCCTTGGCAACATTCAGAAGACTTTGTGAGTTAACCATTGTTTAATTACAAACAAACAATATGCCAGTTTCAGTTACCTGAGCAATTACAATATACATTGATTCATTTTTGAAAGCAGTTTCCTTAGCAGACTTAACTATGTCTCAACTGCCTCTGGGGAAGCCTTCTATAGTAGAGGACAAAACATCAGGCACAAAAATGTATCTTGGACCATAGTTTAATCCTCAGAAATCAGTGAAACCAAGGATGGAAGGAGTATTAACAGTGAGAAACTAAGGAACCCATCTGCAGCTATGTTTACCAACATCTGTTATGAATCAATGGCGCAATGATATGTTTATTCTGCAAAATGTATAATTCAAAATTTTCAAAAGCATCTGCTTCTTGAGCAGCAGTAAAAAAAAGTAATCCATTTCTTATCTAACAAAACTAGAGCTAGGTGATATAAAAATTTCTATCCAGAAACAAGAGAGGGGGAGGGGGAGAGGGGGTGGGGGGAAAGAGATAGATAGATAGATAGATAGATAGAGACAGCGAGAGAGAGGGGGAGAGAGGAAGGGAGGCAGTACTATAAGTAGTAAATTTCAAAGAAATGTGCAATTTTGTCATCTATTTCTGAAACACATTATTTCTTTCTTTTTTTCTCCCGAATTAACTACTATTAATGACTGGGAGATCCTTTGTACAATGAAATCAGGATAAGTAGTTTCCGTTGATAACATTCATTCTTTTAACCCCCCACCCACAAGTCCAATAGAAAAATAAATGATTATATGTACTCTTACATTATCAAATATTCATAACATTACACCAATAATTTGTCATTCATTGTGATATAAATTTTAGACAAAAGATGTTACTTCGAGGATAAAAAATGATCCTCCTGAATGTATAACTTTAATATAGCATCATAGTGTGGGCCATGCAGAATTTTCAAACCACACCCAGTGCCAAAAAAATGTGCACTTAACTATAAAGAAAGCTTGTACATTATCATCTTAGTATTTTTATGATGCATCTACGTTTATACTCTCAGCCTTGTGAAATTTCATACTGCTACTATCATGTGATCCATATTACTAACTGTTATGCCAGTTAGCAGGAAATTAAAGCCAAATTACTGCATAATCACTGAAGTACAATATAAGCATATAACAAGCAGCGTTCAAATTAGAAATGAAGATTGCTAATACCTTGATTTTGGCAGGCTGCCATGTGTGCCACACAAAACATTCACAAGAGACCGTAGGCAGGAAGCATGCAAAAAAATGTACAGAGAAAAAGAATGTATGTATGTATGTACTGTCATTTAAAAGCATTTTGTAAATCTTATGGTAAGACCATTTGGGTTATTTCCAAGTCACAACAGCATGCTCCTTGTCCCAGTTTTGAGCTCTTCTGCAAAAAATTGCTTCTGATACCAAACACAAACTGTGTATTTACATTACATGCTCCCAATATTCTCAAAGATTACTCCAATAAATGAGTTTTGCTAATTAGTACTTTCTCACTCAGTTAAAAATGAGAGGAAAGGAGACAGAAAATCCAATAGAATTTATACTGTAGCCCGTATCAGTCCAAACTGAGCAATACACAATATAAAAATACAGAATTAAAAAGTATATTTATGAGAACAGTCTGCTTTGGAATGCATATTTAATTACTGTAGCAGTCACAGATAATATTTCCAGAAAGGAGGGAAGCCTCTGTATCTCTTTGCATACTGATTAACACAAAATGATTTTTATTTCTTGTAATAAATATTGGTGCAAGAAGCAGGAAAGAAAAATTAAATAATAAGCAAAAAAGAAATAGAATGATACAAATGTTAAAAAAGGTATGAAACAGATGAAGTTAAAACACATTTCTAAAACCATTCAGTCTCAAAACAATACTGAAATGAAAACATTCCATCATCATTTTCAACACTTACCTCAATAATTAAGGTACACATAAACATTACAAATAATGCTCACTTGAAAAACAAAATGACTTAACATGACTATATCCTATAACTGATTTGAGCTAAGTTGAAGTGGATTACCTATTTCATGACAAATACGTTTTTGGCATTATTATGATTTTATTTGCAATTAAAGTATTACAACAGTTGTTATATTGAAAAGTCATGTCAACAAAATTCTCAAGGTGATAGAACAACAACATGTAATTGAACCATCAAATCTGAGTGTGCCACACCTTGTGTCCTTGGGATCTCAAAATATTACAACCCACAAGTAGTAAAATAGTCAAGTTTGTAACCCATCTACAAAATATGAGAAAATATAATTCACTCACCAACAGATGAACATTCTCAAGATTAACGCAGTTAACACAGGAAAAGCTCAAAAATATTTCTCTTCAGTGTCATATGAAACACTAATAAGTTTAATAGGAATGTGGAAAGGAATGAAAAGAGACTTAAATAGGAGGCCTCAAAGCCATTTAATTCTCTTATAACAGATGAAGAGTAATGAAAATATGTATAGTGTGAGATAGTCTGAAGATATAACTGAAAGGTTGAGAGATCTTTCTTAATATTTCAACGAGTAAACTTCACAAAGATAATCAGCTGGTAAGCAATAAACAGGTGGCTCAGCAGCTCAGTGGGAAGATGTTGGACTGCATATTCAAACCTGCAGTGTTCAATCAGCAGTCAGTCCTAGAATTTTTTTCCTATCAACTATCACTTCTTCCACCTCTGGCAGTGATATGTGTATGGGAAAAATGCAAAGTAGCCCTTTGGTTTCGAGTCCACTTTAAACTGTAGGTCCTCGTGTAACTGGCTGGCTGTGTAACTCAGTTTATCGCAAGGGTAGGGCGTACCACCTCCAACAGGATCATGCCTAGTGAAGCAAACCAATGCCAATCCATGCTTTGCGCAAGCAGTTTTCCCTTTAAGTGAAACAGAGGCTCAATAATTATGTGAAGAAATATATCTACTTTTGTGCTTTAAAATGTAAGTTCCATATGGACACATTAAAAAGGAAATCTGTCCATTTCCTGTCACAAATTACTGCTAGGTATGTTAAGTGACTATTTATCTACATATCCAGCAAGAACACAGTTAAACTGAACACATCCTGAAGCAATGGTTATACTATTGAACTTTTCCTGACTATATATGGCCACTTACCCATGATAGTAAAATAGCAAACGTATAGCTGTTTCTTGTAAAAAATTTTGTGTCATTCTAGGAACTTAAAAATGTTACCTCACTTCTGCAGTGGGACCCATCCAACAGAATAAATCTAATTTATCTAACTGTCCACCATCATCAGGGTTCACTTACAAAATATACTCTTTCACTAGACAATCACATCTTCCTGTCGTAAACTACATACTAGGGACTACATCTAAAATGCAGTTATCCCACTGATTATTTTCACTCTTGTCTCACTGCTTGCTGATCACAACTGAGTCTCATTGACGCATTCTTTTACTAGTTAGCATAAGCTTTCCTCACACAGACTACTGTTAACATTTCTATGAGTACAAGAGTGAATAAGCACAATACTTAATAAGCTGCAGCCCCCCCCCCCCCCAAAAAAAAAAAAAAAAAAAACTATTCATCACCATAATTCCCACATTAACCATAAGACATTTGGATACGGGCTTCCTGTAGGCTGTTTCATGCATTGTGATTTTCAGCTAGATACATACATGTTGCTCCTGCTCCTTCCATATTTTGTATTTCAGTCTTTTCTTATGTCTTAGAATCCACCAAAATACTTATTTGGTCCAGGCAACTATCCACTTGTGTGGCTATGTCTCATTCTTATTGCAGTCATGACTACATATTCCACACCAGTTTGTTCCTAGAATGATTCACTTATTTCCTTTCTCTGACAGTGACTTACATCTAGCATATCTCTACTGTTCCCCAGATAACTCGCCATTTCTTGAATCATTTTCATATTTAAAGTATGTGTCTACCACAAGAAGGAAAAGTGAAGAGACACACTGTAAAATTTTCTTTTGAGACAATTTGGAAGCTTAGTTCTCTTTTATGTGTGGTTAACTATTCAATTCATGACCTACATCTGTAGTTCATGTATTCTCCATAATCTTTCCCTTTTTACATCCCATAGCTTTAAAAGGTAAATCTGTCTTCCATTCCAACACTGGTTTGGAAACAATATTAGTTTACTAGGCATGGTCCTATTGGAGGAGGTATCCCCCATCTTCTTCTGACCTTTGAACTCATTTACCCAGATACTTATAAAGGGATGCACAGTTATCAGCAGCTCTGAACCACTGTCCAACTCAGCATTTTTCACATTAACAAGAAATTCCTGAAGGGGAAGAAGATATGAGTGACAGAGAAATATCCTAGGACTGATTGAGGATCAGACCCTACAGATCTGGGTCTGTAGCGTGGCACTTAGCCACCGAGCCACACTGGCCTCAAGTAATGTTAACTCTGGTTGCCTTCCATACTACTCCATTTCTTTGATTCTCTTCTCTTCCTTTTCATTTTGTTGTATTCTTCACCAACTGTTTCTTCTTACTTAATCTTCTATTAAAAAGTCATTTTTTTAAATATAAAACAGCAGATCCCCTGACCCCTTTGCTAATTTGCATTGAATTCTGGTGTGTCTGCAGTCATAGCTTCCAATTCCTAATAGTCTGCAGTATCTAATCAATTCATAAATAACTATCTCGAAAGCTGACTTTGAATGTTGACTAGTATCACTAGCTCTCATTGTTCTCCAGGTTCAAATTCGTGCAACTACGTGAATGAACATTATTCAAGTATTGCATGGAAATCATAACAAAAAGTACCCCAAAGCAAATAAAACATCTGTAAATAATTATGCATTAAGTACTACCTACAGCAGAGTATGAAGTCAATAAAAATGTACAAAACCTAAAAAGTAATGTCAGTATGCTCAGAGGAATGTGTGTGCTGAAAAAATGCACAGAAGCTCCCTTAACAAACATAATAAATGAATCATTCACACCAGGGAAATTTCCAGAATATCTGAAACAGATACGAGTTGTGCCTCTACAAAAGAAAGGTAATGCAGAGGTCACAGGAAACTGCTGGCCAATTTCCCTGCAATCATCATTCTCAAAAATAGAATCAGTTATGAATGAAAGAGTAATGAATTACTCGAATAAATATAATCTATCTGCTCTCCGGAGTGGCAGAAGTACAGAATAAACCACAGTTGAATTCACAAAAGTGATACTTGACGATTCTATTAAATAAGTCAGAATTATTAGGAGATTAAACTGTTCAGACAAAAATACATTAATAATACGTGTTCCTCAGAGTACTACATTAAGGCCAATGCCATAACTGATCTATGTAAACAACTTTTCCAATAGTGTTACCCAGGGAAAAACAATTCATTTTACTAATGATAGGAATATTATAGTTACTAAGAAAACAAGGGAACTCTTGCAGAGAAAGCAAATGAAACCTGCAAGGAAGTTTACAGTTGATTGATATGCAATAAACTGACAATGAAGACAAAATGAATTCCATTAATTTTAGTTTGAAGACAGAAAATGAAAATGTTAAATTAAAGGTAGGTAACACTCTACAAACCACATAAAAACACAAAATTTGTCAGAATGAATATTGATTCTCAGCTGAAATGGTGTGAACACTCTAAGATACTTGCAAAAAAATCTCATCAGCACGTTATGCTCTAAGAGTGCTGTCATCAATGTGCAACATCCAGTATCTTTTCTCACCACAGTTTTCAAACTACAGAAATGGGCCATAAGAATAACAACCAAAAATAGTATTCAAGCTCACTGTAATGATCTGTTCAAAACACTGGGGATTTTAACTGCACTGTGGGAGTATATTTACCAATCAGCTGTACACATCACAAATAATACTTTTAATTACTGCACAAACAGCTGTCAATGACAATGGAACAAGAGCTAAAATCAACTTACATTTACCAAGAAAGAATAAACATACAACTCAAAACCAAGGACTAAAATAGTACAATTATTTGCCCAAGTAGTCTAAAAACATTATTAAAACAGACATATTTTAAAAGGCAGTTAAAAAGGCCTTCGTAAGCAATATACACTGTCAGGGGAAAAAAAAAAGAAAAGAAAAAATTTGTACCCAGGAAAGACGACATCGATTTTGATCCAATGGCAGCATATGCCACCTGGGGGGGGGGGGTTACTAGATGTACTGATAATGATCTCTGTGTCGTCTGCCAACACACAGCATACTAGCATAGCTATCAGAGCAACATCTGTGTCTACATTTTAATGAGGAATGCTCACAGCCAACAGACTCAGTGTGGTGCAAATGTGTGAAGCAAGCAGGAAACCATGTAATGGAGATGCGACTGGGCGTGAGTTTGGAAGGGGTCAAACTTCGGCCTTCCGAGTAGAGGTATGGATCTTTCAGAGAATTGTCACACAAATTATATGTGCTGTGTCAGTTGTGCAATGATGCTGGTATGGTCATGCGAATATCATCACACCCGTAGACGAAGTTCTAGACATCCATGCGGCACAGACACCGGCCAGGATTGTCGTATTATAAGGGCAGCAGTGGCAGATCGTACAGCTGCCACAGCACAGATAAGAGGGGTTGTGAGCCCAGATGTGTCAACACAAACTGTTGCGAATCAGTTAATAGCAGTGGGACTATGGACATGCACACATCTAGCCTGTCTGCCACTCATGCCACAGCACTGACATGCAGGGCTTGACTGGTGTCATCAGAGGATCACTTGGACGATGGAATCGCGATGAAAGCAGATTCTGCCTGAATGGAAGTGACAGCCATTCATTGTAGACCTGGTGAGCACTGTCTTGTAGAGTGTACTCTCCCAATATCATTGACCTCACCTCAGGCCTTCTGGTCCAGGGTGCAATAAGCTACAACTCTTGTTCACATTCTGGATTTCTGGAGGTGACACTAAACAGACGAAGTTCTGTTAGACCCATTCTTTTGCCGTTCTTGCATCAAGAAGGGGATGTGTTGTTCTAACAGTCTAATGCTTGCCCACATACTACCTGTAAGGCTCAACGTCCTCTGCAAGACATGCTGCAACTTCCCTGGCCAGCTCAATCTCTGGACTTGTCTCCAATAGAGCACACATGGGATTTGATGGAATGGGGGGTGACTCATGTGACTCATCAACCAACAATTATTACAGAACTATGCGAACAAGTCGAGCAGGCATGGCATAATGTCTCTTAAGACAAGGTATGCCATCTGTACAATCACCTGAATGCCAGTGTCTGTGCCTGAACTGTTGCCTTTGGAGGCTGCACAATGTACTGATATGGATGATTCAGCGTGGATCAATACCTGGTACCTCAGAACTGCTTGTGCTATTGATTTGTAAATGTAATCATTTCATGTACTCCACATGATGACGATGATAATGATGATGATGATGATGATGATGATAATAATAATAATAATAATAATAATAATAAAATATCTATCGTTTGACTAATCTTATTCATGCTATTTGTTTTTTCTCCTTTTCTGGAAAATATTAGGGGAGGGGAGGGGGGGGAGGGGAGAGGAGGGGAGGGAGGACAGGTACTACACCAATTGTCTGATTGCACTCTGGGGTAATTACTGTGGAAAGGATGGGAACCACGGTTACAGCGGGATGTTGAGAGGTTCTCATGATAGCAAATGGGAAATTCTAGTACACAAAATAGAAATTAAACATTGTTGTCATGATCCTGACTTCAGCTGGAAGTGGGTGTAGTGTTACATTACGAAATAATGTATGTGCAGTGACTGGGAGAGAAAAATGAATGAACAGTGTAGCACCAGCCTTTTAAATTCTTAAATACCATACTCACACAACTATAAAGATGAGATTTTTTACCAAATTTGTCATACAAAAAATATAGGGTCATCTTTGATTTGCATACAAATTTGTTGCTACTGATGTCAACATTCCCACATTGTGTAATAGATTAATATAGGGTCATCTTGATTTACAGATTACGCATTGGCAATTGAAGTCACAAACAGACTTAATTTGAAGATTTCGGATCATTTGGAGTTGGATTAATGAAACCAGCTTGGCTGGGAATTAGGATGAACGTGGTGCACGAGTTATAAGCTGGCATCAAAACTCATTGTGCAGTCATTCATTGGAATATATACCACATACCTTGGCTATTATTTATGAATATCTACCCTGTATAATATGCAGTCACTTGAATCCATTTGGAATCAGAACTGAATTGACTTTAAAATTGGCAGACTGATGCATTGTTTAACTCTGAACATTAAACACATACCACCAATAAAAATATATTTGAACAGAACACTCGCTCAACATGTGACATAACAAATGAAAAATGTGCTTCACCAATGGTGCTGAAGCTGCTATTGTTTTATCAAGGTTGACTACAGTGTTAATCCAAAGCGGTACAATTTCTGCTGATTCACCTGTAGGGAGCTGAGAGTACAACATATTGTTGTCATACAGTTTGCTTAAACTGTCAGTGCTGTAAGCACTATAAATTGTAGGAATCTAAAACTGATGACAATTACAGCCATGGCTTTGTTGAGAAACATGGATCTACAATTTTGCAGTTCACAATTCATTCATGCAGACAATACAATGCTAATTTAAAGCTAGTGGTGATACATGGAGTAGAGGTCATGAGCAACAGTGCAGCAAGAAGAAAATTTGCCATCATATAAGCAAATGTTCATAAGTGATGACAGATAAAGTATAAATTAAAGAATGCCAGTTCTATATGCCAAACTTTCAGCAGACCAAACCAGGGAAGGTTTCACGAATTGTACCATGGTGTTGTGAAGAATGTGCAAGAGAAATGCAATGAAGGCTTCCCGATTATTCTAGAAATTATATGAAGAATTTTCCAACTAGGCCTATATGGACTACGGACCTTGCCATCAGTGGAGTGGCTTGCATGCCTCAGCAATACAGATAGCTGTACCATAGGTGCAACCACAACAGGGGAGTGTCTATTGAGAGGACAGAAAAACATGTGGTTCCTGAAGAGGGACAGCAACCTTTTCAGTTGTTGCAGGGCCAACAGTCTGAATGATTGACTGATCTGGCTTTGCAACATCAACCAAAATGGCCTAGCTGTGCTGGTACTGCAAACGGCTGACAGCAAGGGGAAACTGCAGCCATCATTTTTCTAGAGAACATGCACCTCTTCTGTGTGGTTAAATGATGATGGTGTCCTGTTGGGTAAAATAGTCCCCCATTCGGATCTATGGGCTGAGACTACTCAGCAGCATGTCATGATCAGGAGAAACAAAACTGACATTCTACAGTTACGAGTGTGGAATATTACATCCCTTAACCATACAGGTAGGTTAGAAAATTTAAAACGAGAAATGGATGGGTTGACATTAGATGTAGTGGGAATTAGTGAAATCTGGTGGCAGGAGGAACAAGACTTCTTGTCAGGTGAATATGGGGTTATAAATACAAGTCAAATAGGGGTAATGCAGGAATGGGTTTAGTAATGTATAAGAAAACAGGACTTTGGGTAAGCTACTATGGAGAGCATAGTGAATGTATTATAGTAGCCAAGATAGACACGAAGCCCACACCTACCATAGTGGTAGAAGTTTACATGCCAACTGTCTCCACAGATGATGGAAGAGATGATGAAATAAAATAATTTATTCAGTTAATTAAAGGAAATGTGATGCGGGACTGGAAATAGCAGGAAAAGGAAGAGAAGGAAAAGTAGTAGGTTAATATGGACAGGGGGGGGGGGGGGGGGGGGGGGGAAGAAATGAAAGAGAAACTTGCCTGGTAGACTTCTGCACAGAGCATAATTTAATCACTGGAAACATTTGGTTTAAAAATACAAAAGAAGACTGTATACACTGAAGAGACCTGCAGACACTGGAAGGTTTCAGTTCAATTATATAATGCTTAGACAGATATTTAGGAAATAGAAGTCTACATTGTAAGACACATCCAGGGGCAGATGTGGATTCTGACCATAATTTAGTGTCTATGAGCTGTTAATTAAAACTGTAGAAATTACAAAATGGTAGGAAATTAAGGAGATGGGACCTGGATAAGTTGAAAGAACCAAAGGTTGTTGAAAGTTTCTGAGGGCAATGGTTGACTGGAACAGGTGAAAGGAATAAGCAGAAGACAAATTGCTAGCTGTAAGAGAGGGCAGCAGAGGCTCAAATAGGTTAAAAGACAAGGTCTAGCAGAAATCCCCAGATAACACAAGAGATACTGCATTTAACTGATGAAATAACTAAATTTAAAAATGCAGCAAATGAAGCAGATGAAAGGAAATACACACTATTGAAAAATTAGATTGGCAGGAAGTGCAAAATTGCTAAGCAGGAATGGCTGGAGGACAAAAATAAGGACTTAGAAGCATACCTATTTCATTATGGGAAGGATAGATACCACTTATAGGAAAATTTAAAAAAAGCCTTTGGGGAAAAGAGAAACATCTGTATGAATTTAAAGAGCTCAGATGGTAAACCAGTCCTAAGCAAAGAAAGGAAAGGTGAAAGATAGATGTGGAGTATATAGAGGGTCTATTCAAGGGGGATGGAAGCAATGTGTAGAAAGAGAAGTGGATGTAGATGAATAAGAGATGGGAGATATGATAATGCAAGAAGAATTTTATAACGCTCTAAAAGATCTAAGTCAAAACAAGGCCTCAGGAGTAGACAATATTCTGTCAGAACTACTGATAGCCTCAGGAGAGCCAGCCATGACAAACTCTTCCATTTGGAGAGCAAGTTGTGTGACACGAGTGAAATAAACTCAGACTTCAAGAAGAATGTAGTAATTCCAATTCCAAAGAAAGCAGTTGCTGACAGATGTGAAAATTACTGAACTATCAGTTTGATAAGTCATGGTTGCAAAATACTAATACAAATTCTTTACAGAACAGAAAAACTGGTGGAAGCTAATCCTGGAGAAGATCGGTTTGGGTTCCTGAAGAATTTAGGAACATGAAAGGCATTATGACTCTATGACTTATTTTTGAAAAAAGGTTAAGGAAAGGCAAACCTACATTTTTAGCATCTGTAGGCTTAAAGAAAGCTTCTGACAAATGTTGACTAGAATACTCTCTTTCAAATTCTAAAGATGGCAGGGGTAAAATACAAGGAGCTAAAAGCTATTTACAACTTGTACAGAAACCAAATGGCAGTTGTTAGAGTCAAGGGGCTTGAAAGGGGGCCTGTGGTTGTAAAGGGAGTGATAGGGTTGCAGCCTATACCCGATGTTGGGTTGCAGCCTATCCCCAATGTTATTCAATATGTACATCGAACAAGCAGTAAAGGAAACCAAAGAAAAATTTGGAGTAGGAATTAAAGTTCAGGGAGAAGGAATAAAAACTTTGATGTTTGCCAATGACATTGCAATTCTGTCAGAGACAGCAAAGAACTTGGAAGAGCAGCTAAATGGAATATAAGCAACAAAAGCAAAACACAGATACTGGAATGTACTTGCATTAAATCAGGTGATGCTAAGGGAATATGATTAGGAAATGAGACACTTAAAGTAACAGATGAGTTCTGCTATTTGGGCAGCAAAATAACTGATGATGGCCAAAGTAGAGAGGATATAAAATGTAGACTGGCAGAACAGTGTTTCTGAAGAAGAGAAATTTGTTAACACTGAATAGAGATTCAACTGTTAAGAAGTCTTTTCTAAATGTAATAACGAATTTAGATAAAAAAGGAAGAGAAGCTTTCAAAAAGTGGTGCTACAGAAGAATGCTGAAGATTAGATGGGTCAATCATTTAACTAATGAGGAAGTACTGAATAGAACTGGGGAGACAAGAATTTGTGACACAACTTGACCAAAAGAATGGATTGGTTGACACGACACATTCTGCGACATTAAGGGATCACCAATTTAGTACTGGAGAGAAGTGTGGGGGATAAAAATCATACAGGGAGACCAAGAGATGAATACAATAAGCAGATCCAGAAAGAAGTACATTATAGTAGTTATTTGGAGACAAAGAGGCTTGCACAGGATAGAGTAGCATGGAAAGCTGCATCAAACCAATTGTCAGACAGAAGACAACAACAACAACAACAACGACAACAACAACAACAACGACAACAACAACAACATGCTTCATGGAATTCAAAGAAAGTACTTGCTGGTATGTGAAGATTATGAAGATGGCAGGGCTTATGTTATGACACACAACAATGCTACCTCAGCATATTAAAGCAGTATATGACGTGAAACTTCTTGTGAATCAGTGTCATATAATTGTCTAAGGAAACAACACACTATTTTCTACATCTTATGGACAACCTGATCAGATGTCAGTTTATTTTGACATACTGTCAGATGTTACTGCGTTTGTGGAGGATCTAAAAATGTTTCTATATAAAATTACAGCAATAAAAAAAAACAATAACAGTAATGCTGGGGGTGCTAGCAGATGGAAAGAAGTTCCTCTAAAATGTGATCCTTCACAGGAAAATGATACTGAAAGAGAAACTGCCTGGTGGCCTTATTATTTGGTGCTAAGAAAACAGTTTGACAACTAATGGCCTGACAATAGACTGGTTGAAGGTTACTTAGAACAGAGTAACAGGTTCTTTGCTGAACAGAAGGAAAATGTCAGTGCAGGTTCAGCATCGTGGGTCAGCACAGCTTGCTCCATGGAAGTCCACCAGCCATTCTGGAGTCTGAAGATGATCTTTAAGGATTGAAACCTGTCATTCCGATTAAAAAGAAATTTGCGATCAAGACTGTTTTTTTAATTATCACACCAGCTAATCAATAAGAGACAGCACTCACAATAATGAGCTCTATACGTGAGTAAATGTAACAAGCTTTTACTTCACAAGAAAAAGTAAATGGCTTACACTCAATTAATAACCTTCAAGATTTTTTTTCAGATATGTAAAATGAACAGTAAATATTTATTATGGGAAGTTAAGGAGCCTTAAATATCCATGCTGGACCTGTGGATTCTTACTGCCTGTCGCAGAATCTTTACTGAATCTATTATAAAGGTATTAAAAAAGTGTGTGGATCGAAAGAGATTCTCTCTGGTTTTCGGCAGCTATCTGAATTGATGAAGACTGCAAGTCTTGCTAGCGAGATGAAGGCACAGCTCATCACCTGCAGCATCATCGACAGGACCGATTGCAGAACTTTGGTACAGAGCGGAGTGGAGGGACTGAATCAGAGGCTCAGATGATTCTGCAACCATGTAGGCTGCAGATTACTTGACTTGCGCCATAGGGTGGTAGGGTTTCGGGTTCCGCTAAATAGTTCAGGTATCCACTACACACAGGAGGTGGCTACATGGGTAGCAGGGGCTGTGTGGCGTGGACTGGGCGGTTTTTTAGGTTAGACAGTCCCGGGAAACATCAAGAAGGGCTCCAGTCTCAAAGGGTACAGGGCAAAGAAATGACGAGAATGGACCAAGCAACAGACGGTATTGTAGTTGTAAATTGTCAAAGCTGTATTGGAAAAGTACCAGAACTTCAAGCGCTGATAGAAAGCACTAAAGCTGAAATCGTTATAGGAACAGAATGCCGGCAAAAGCCGGAGATAAATTCTGCCGAAATTCTTACAGAGGTGCAAACCATTTTCAGAAAGAATAGATTAAATAAAGTAGGTGGTGGTGTGTTTGTGTCTATTGGTAGTAGTTTATCTTGTATTGAAGTTGAATTAGGTAGTTCCTGCGAATTATTATGGGTAGAGGTTATACTCAACAGCCGTACCAAAATAATAATTGGCTTCTTCTACCGACCCCCTGACTCAGATGATATAATAGCTGAACACTTCAAAGAAAACTTGTATCTCATTACAAATACGTACCCCACTCATACAGTTATAATTGGTGCAGACTTCAATCTACCCTCGATTTGTTGGCGAAAATACATGTTCAAAGCCGGTGTTGAACAATCAGTTCATGAGCCCATGCGAATTGTAAATGGTTGTGAAAATACACTTGACCTCTTAGCCATAAATAATCCTGATCTAATAGAGAACGTCATGATGGATACAGGGATTAGCTAACACAAGGTCATTGAAGCGAGGCTCAAAACCATATCAACCAAAACGCAAAATATACCTATTTAAAACAGCAGATAAAAATTCACTTGATGCCCTCCTAAGACAGAGTCTCCATTCCTTCCAAGCTAATTATGTAAGTGTAAACCAGAAATGGGTCAAATTCAAAGATACAGTATCGATAGCAATAGATGGATTCATACCACATAAGTGAATAAGAGATGGGACTAATCCACCATGGCACACAAAACACATCAGAACACTGTTGCAGAAGCAATGAAAAAAGCATGCCAAATTCAGAAGAACACAAAATCCCCAAGACTGGCTAAGTTTCATGGAAGCTCAATATTTAGTGCTGACATCAATGCGAGATGCTTTTAATAGTTTCCACAATGAAATATTGTATCAAAATATAGTAGAAAACCCAAAGACATTCTGGTCGTATGTAAAGTACACCAGTGGCAAAAAACAGTCAATACTGTCACTGTGCGATAGCGATGGAAACGTTACCGATGGTGGGGGTCCACTAAAGTGGAGTTACTAAATACAGTTTTCTGTAATTCCTTCACGAAAGAAGACAAAGTAAATATTCCAGAATTCGAAACCAGAACAGCTGTTAGCATGAGTGACATAGAAGTAGATATCTTAGGTGTTGCGAAACAACTCACATCACTTAAGAAAGGCAAGTCTTCAGGTCCAAATGGTATACCAATCAGGTTCCTCTCAGAGTATGCAGACACAATAGTGCCTTTCTTAGCAATCGCATTCAACCCCTCACTTGACAAATGTCTGTTCCTAAAGACCAGAAAGTAGCACAGGTCACACCAATATTCAAGAAAGGAAATAGGAGTAACCCATTGAATTACAGACCCATATCACTGACCTCAATTTGCAGTATGATTTTGGAACATATACTATGTTCCTAAAGACCAGAGAGTAGCACAGGTCACACCAATATTCAAGAAAGGAAATAGGAGTAACCCATTGAATTACAGACCCATATCACTGACCTCAATTTGCAGTATGATTTTGGAACATATACTATACTCAAACATTATGAATCACCTTGAAGAAAATGACTTATTGATACATAACCAACACGGATTCAGAAAATATCGTTCTTGTGCAACACAGCTAGCTCTTTATTCCTATGAAGTAATAAGTGCTGTCGACAAGGGATCTCAGATCGATTCCATATTCCTAGATTTCCACAAGGCTTTTGATACCATTCCTCACAAGTGGTTATTAATCAAATTGTGTGCATATGGAGTATCGTCTCAGTTGTGTGACTGGATTCATGGTTTCCTCTCAGAGGGGTCATTGTTCGTAGTGATAGACGGTAAATCATCGAGTAGAACACAAGTGATATCTGGCGTTCCGCAAGATAGAGTCATAGGCCTCTGCTGTTCCTGATTTATATAAATGATCTAGGGTGGTAATCTGAGCAGCCTCCTTAGACGGTTTGCAGATGACTCTGTAATTTACTGTCTAGTACAATCATCAGATGATCAATTCCAATTACAAAATGATCTAGAGAGAATTTCTGTATGGTACAAAAAGTGGCAATTAGCACTAAAGTGTGAGGTCATTCACATGGGTATAAAAGAAATCAGATAAATTTTGGGTATACGATAAATCGCACAAATTTACGGGCTGTCAATTCGACTAATTACCTAGGAATTACAATTACAAGCAACTTAAATTGGAAAGAGCACGTAGATAATATTGTTGGGAAGGTGAAACAAAGACTGTGCTTTGTTGGCAGAACACTTACAAGATTCGACAAACCCATTAATTAGACAGCCTACATTACACTTGTTCATCCTCTGCTGGAATATTGCTGCATGGTATGGAATCCTTACCAGGTAGGATTGACGGAGGACATCGAAAAAGTGCAAAGAAGGGCAGCTCATTCTGTGTTATCACGCAATAGGTGTGAGAGTGTCACTGATATGATATGCGAGTTGGGGTGGCAGTCACTGAAACAAAGGTGGTTTTCTTTGCGGCAAGATCTATTTACGAAATTTCAATCACCAACTTTCTCTTCCGAATGTGTAAATATTTTGTTGACACCTACCTATGTAGGGAGAAATGATCATCATAATAAAATAAGAGAAATCGAAGCTCGAACGGAAAGATTTTGGTGTTCTTTTTTCCCATGCACCATTCGAGAGTGGAATGGTAGAGTAGTAGTATGAAAATGGTTTGATGAACCCTCTGCCAGGCACTTAAGTGTGAATTACAGAGTAACCATGTAGATGTGTAGATGCACATCCTGATTTGATCCATTATAAATGGTTTTTGAAAGCCTGCAACTGTGAAAACAATAGGTTTGTTTAAAAATAAATCTTCTGCTACCAGTCATGATTTTCTTTATTTACTTTTCACACGACGCGTTTCGGGAAATGATTCCCATTTTTAAGTGCATTTTTTGTGTGTATCAAGCCATTTCTATTGATGTTCTCAATGTGTGAGAGTCTGCTTCATTTTGTTGACTTTTACTGCAATATATAAGAAACATGCAATTTTTTAGTTGGTTATGGATTCTGTTGGTGAAGTTAGTGGTGTAATTTAGAAGAATTTGTGCTTACAGTTTTCTAATGGTCCATTTGTGCAGAGTCTCACACACACTAAACATCCCACACAACTTATTGTACACTTTAAACATCGAAAATATCTTATATAAACAAAACAGTTGCAAAGATGTTCTTACAACTAGTCCACAGAGATAACATTATAGGTCTTCCCCAGATTATGATATGCTTTTGTACAGAGGTTATTTATCTTAACAATTTGGCTCATAATTTACTTATATCAATTTTACAATTGTGCTTATTTCTATGTTTTACTATTTTTATTTAAGTATACTATCGAAACATCTGAAGAAATTCACTTATTCACTTTCAAGTTTTTCGTTTAATATTTTATCTTCATATTTTCTGTAATTTGAATATATCTCTAGTTCTTCTGGCAAATCCATTCTATGTCCATTATTTAGTCAGTGGAGTACTTTGACATTTTGCTCTATTTTTCCAAATGGGTATCCTGTATTATGTATGTGTGTTGCTACTGCTGACATAGTGTGTTTGTTGTGTGTGTAGGCTTTAATGTGCTCTGTGTACCTGGTGTTGAAATTTCAACCTGTTTGTCCTAGGTAGAACATGGAGCATTCCTGGCATTTTACCTTGTATATTCCACAGTCTGAATATGGATCATGATTACACTTTATATTATGTATTAGTTTTTGTTGTAGTTTAGAAAACCCAATTTTTACTTTGTGATTTTTGAAAATATTTGCAATCTTCTGTGATACATTGGCTATGTATGGGATACTAAATATACAATTGTTTTTCTCTTTCTTTTCTGTGGCACAGTTTGCACCTGGGTGTTTCTTCACTTTGTCTAGGATTGTTTCAACCATGGAAATATTGGCAACAGCAATTTTTTTCACTGTGTTTATTTCTTGTTGCATGTTTTCTTGGTTCAATGATATTTTTGTTGCCCTATGTAGCATCGAACTGTATGCTGCCTGTTTATCGATATTTTGGTGACATGAGGTTGTAGGTATTGTGGTGTAAGTCATTGTGTCTTTTCTATAAATTTTGAATGTGCATGTGTTGTTGTCTTTTGTAATATTTAGGTCCAGAAGTTGATGCTTTTATTTTGCTCATTTTCCACTGTAAATTTGATTTTCTCATGTAGATTACTGAAGTAATTTAGAATGCCTGTGATGTCTGGGGTATCCCCTTTTACTAACAGATGTTGTGCTTGCATATGCTGTCATAATCAACCAGCCAAATTGTTAAGATAAATAACCTCTATACAAAAGCATAACGTAATCTGTGGAAGACCTATAATGTTATCTCTGTGGACTACTTGCAAGAACATCTTTGAAACTGTTTTGTTTATATAAGATATTTTCTATGTTTAAAATGTACAAGAAGTTGTGCGTGATGTTTAGTGTGTGTGGGACTCTACACAAATGGACCATTAGAAAACTTTAAGCACAGATTCTTCTAAATTACACCACTAACTTCACCAACAGAATCCATAACCAACTAAAAAATTGCATGTTTCTTATATATTGCAGTAAAAGTCAACGAAATGAAGCAGAATCTCACACATTGAGAACATCAATAGAAATGGCTTAATACACACAAAAAATGTACTTAAAAATGGCATTCATTTCCCAAAACGCATTGTGCAAAAAGTAAATAAAGAAAATCATGACTAGTAGCAGAAGAATTATTTATAAACAAACTTATTGTTGCATATCCTATGGGTGGCTCAGAATACGACACACTACATGAGATATGTCAGGGAGGAAGAAATGTCATAGGCTAAGAAATGAAGATAATGAAACCAGTGATGATGATGATTAACTGACTTAAACATCAAGAAAATGGAAATGATGGTAAAAATTAATATAAACCATTTACTTTTGTTTCTTTTTGTAGTACTAAAATGTAGACAATCAATAAATGGTGTAAGTTCAAAGGATTTACAATGTCAATTTTTTGTGCAGGTACTTTATATCAACAAAACAGTTTGACAATATAATGGCAATTGGTCTAATTATGGAAAAAGTTCTCGCTTGACCAGCATGGATTTTGCGAAAATTTTCTTTGAACATTTGTACATTTCCAATTAACACTGGTAAGGTTTTACTTTAACCAGTTTAGTACTTGCAGAGATATAGTCACTTCTTTGACCCCATACCATAGCTTTCTACAGTGTACCCTTGAGATTTTCCCAACCTTGAGACATAACACCTCCAGCAATATTTACTCGAAAGAAACAAATTGAGGCCATCTTGTACATCTTTTTCCATTCCCTGTGATGGAATAATAAAAAAAGATTTCATGAGCAATTTTGATGTAGATAATTTGAAACAAAGTCAGCCAAAAAAACAGCCACTTGAAAAAACTGTGAGATTTAGATTTTTATAATTTTAGAAGTAAAGTGTGTGATAAACCTGAACCTTTTCATGTGATAACTTACCAACACAGGGTCTGTGAATACAAAATGTTGTTCTCCTATTGCTTTCCTATAGTTTACAAACTGAGGACAAAATTGGTGATTCTTGTAAAAAGGCCAAAAGTAGGTTTGCTGCTCTTTAGACCAGAATTAAACTAGCACATCAGCAACATTGCAAAATTAACAGACACATTCAAAAGTCTCATTAACATGAATCCTTTTCTGAGAATTGTCAGGCAGACTCCTATGAACTTCACCAAAAATTTCAAATGCAACAATGGTGCAAAACTGGAAGATAATTTATACAATGTGCGTTGCAGCTGTTCTGCAACCATTTTACTATCTCAGTCTCCAGTGCCTTGGTAGTGCACAGTTGTGTTTTGAAGTATTCTGTAGTTATTATCCCAGAAAAACTGGATGAAATATGTCGTGACAGTGATGTCACAAGACGTCTTTTTTATTTTTGCAATTTTTTGAGTTCTTCTGACTTGAGCTCACTTGCTACTGATCAGGATTTTTGATAGTGCTTTGCCCAGAGAGTATTTAGAGGTTGTAGAAATGGTTGATGTCAGGCATGGACATAAAGGCCGAAACATGTTAAACTCCTTTTAGTTGCCTCTTACATCAGGCAGGAATGTTTTGGGCCTATTCTA